>NC_083620.1:14840780-15188280 GCF_963584025.1 Labrus mixtus
ACTGTCTTCAAAGTACAACGGATTTGTTACCCATATACACACGTTTCTGCACAGCTTTTCACAGTTGGACACATTATCGTTCATTCTCTACAAATGTGTCACCGCATAAGGACTTGGCACATAACTGAAACTGTTTTTGGAACAGCCACACACATTACATATACAGTATAATGTAGTTGAAGAGCGATATAATAACTAGAGAGTGCTTGATAACATATTTGTAAACCAGGATGTTATTTGAATTCACATGGATTCAAGCTGGAGTGGGCAAACCAGATTTCAAATTATTGGACAGGAGCAGCACTTTTTGTGATAACTCACTGCTTTTAATTTTATGAAAGATGTGTTAATCACAATAAGGCATGGAGCTGACCTGATTGACAGGCAGGTGCGGTGTAATGGTTTGTCAAGAGACTTAAAACCTGCCTTAGCTCCAGCTCTTAGCCCTTAGGTTGACTAAAAGTTATGTTGAGACATCACTTCTAGAATGGCGACAGCCATCTCCTGGACTCCAAAGCCCCCTGCAGTGACAAATAGTTGACGTCAGGACAGGAACCCTGCAACATCTTTCATGCTCCAGAGAGCCTCTGCATGCGTGTATGCTCGCTTGTGAGTGGGTGCATTCCTTTACAGCTACAGCAGGAAAGATAATGCAGAGAGGGCATCGCACTGGCCTAGATCCCGTATCTCCCAACCTGATACTCATATTTAAAGAAAGGTATCTGTTTTTTTTTTTTAAGTGCAGCGATGAGCGCAAACGGGATTTGTGTTTTTTGTCTGTCAAGGCCAAAAGGACAGGTGTTGGAGTCCCTTTTTTGTCTGCCAACTAAACCTCCTCAAAAAATCTTTGGAAACATATACCTCATTGTAAAGGTGACTAATCGGGCTTTTCAACGATATAATACAACACTAATTAGTATTATTAAAGGGGCGAAATAATTGAGCAAACTTTTTTTGAGGAGTTAGTCATTATTGTGCTGACTAGCAGGAGACATTATTTTACCATTTAGTTGGCTTGTCACACAAATCCCTACCTATGACTCCATTGGACAAGATCCAAATGTGTATAGACATGTGGCAAATAGACGAGATCAAAAATGATCTCTCGCCCTCATTATTACCCACAAACTCTCAAGAAGCACAATGAATCTGGAATCATGGGTAAAACAACAACAAAACAAAAAAGGCTGAATCTGGTTGTCAATCAGATCAGGCATGTCTATCCCATTATCTTATCCCTTCCAGCTCGCCCTTAACCCCGTTCACTGCCTCCTCAAAGCCCTTTTTTTAGATATGCGTAGATGTTCAGAAATGGAAACATCGCCAGTAGTAATGCTTTCATGGAGGGATGGTGGGTTTAAAACACTGGGATCACACGGATCGCCTAAGAACACACATGCTATTATAAGATATTTTGGCAGCTATGAAAAGCCCTATAATTGACTTCGAAGCTGTATTGGGTAAGACATACAGATACAGCCAGCTTCTCAAATAACTGAGGTTGTACTAGTTCCAAAAATTCCCACATGGCTCATCCTCAGAGGGATGGAGGGCAAGCAAAGGTCAAGTCTAAAAGTAACTGCAGTCTATGCTGATCATCTGTGTCATCTCAAAGACTAAGCTAAAAGATAATACAGAGATGACACATACAGGTCCAAAATTGAAGATCAATCGGTTGCATATAATCTGTCCCTGTATAATCCTGACACCCACAACAGATGCCAACATCTAACACTCATCTTGCAGTCAAATTTGACACGGATCAAAAGTTAAAGACGACATTTAGCAGTAAAGAGGATCTTATGTGAGCCTTTTTTAAATGAAAATGTGACTGCTAACTAGGGACTGACCGATGTGGGCTTTTTTGGGCCAATACCGATATTGATATTGGGAGGAAAATAATCTAATACCGATATATATATTTGCCGATATCTTTCTTAGATCTCTCCTCGATCTTGAGATAGATATTGATATACACATTTATTGTGTTGATCCCTCAAATGCAGCTATCAATCACTTGTGGAAAAGATACTAGAAGGGGCGGGACTTGTTGCCCCGGCGACAAAGAACATGTATGCCTGTCAGATGATGAATACGGAGGAAGTGATGATAGTCAAGGGGGAAAAAAAGATAATAAAAAAAGACTGACTGGCTGACATGTGATCTGCAATGTTTTTGAAAATATTACTCATGAAATTCTACTTTTTCCTGTATTGTATGATACCACTTTAAGTTTTGCTGGAAAGGAAGAGAAAATCTCCAAAATCGATAGTATCATATCTCAAAGTATTTAAAAAAAAAAAATGAAATCAGTGTCCTACAGCGTTATCTATTGAATTTAATCATCAGTGTCCTAAAATCAGAGAAAATGCCTCTTATTCCAAATGATGATATCAGTGTCCTATAGTAATCAGGGTCCAAACTAGCACCCACCATGATCCAAATGCAGGTATGAAAAGTATCTAATTTGGGAAACAAAAAAATGAGATGGGGCACTATTGGCGGGTCATCCTGTCACTAATAAACATTCATACACGACAACTCTATGTTTTGCGACGACCCAGCACCTAGCAAGCATAACACCGTCTGTAATTATTGTATCGCAGTCCTTTATTGACCCTCGCTGACCACCATCAGCATGGTCAAGCACTCTTATCTGTCATGTTGAGTTTATCAAACTATCTGTCCAGTGTGAGTTTACATTTTCACTGGTGACAGCGGCACGCCTGTAATTTTGGAAGGTACAAACAGAGCATCTTTTAGAAATCCAAACTCGTATTTGGTGAACTGTTGGGTTCCTCTGCTTAGCGCTTTGTTTCTGGCAGACTGTCACCCAGCCATCCTGGCTTCCTGCAGACAGCTACATTTAGCTTAGCTGTCCTGTACCAGCTAATGTGGACTGGCTTGCCATGGCAGTAAATGCTTTTGTTTCTCTGGTGCAGACACATATTTCTATGGCTCCATCGCAGCAAATACATGAATAAAGTGTAACACTGTCACCCTTGGAAGCAGTGGAGTAGCTAAACTCCTGACACACACAGCAGGAGATAGGAGAAATCCTAGAGGCTGTCATTTAATGCTGAGCAACAGTTTGGTCACTGGCAGAACCGAGTAACTTGCGGATGACTCAGATAGTGAGCCAATTCACTGACTTTTTTGTTCTCCGACTTTTCAGTCAAGACAAAGTAGTAATACTATACTGTTAGAACTACAATTTCCTTACTGTTCTTGTATCCTACTCATTATATTGACTGGGCTTTTTTCAGACATTTACGTCACAACCAGATTATAGTTATTGAGGCTTTTAACCCTTTAAGAAAAAGCTAAAGACCCAACTCTTTCACAAACACCATGCTATTAATGATACTGATGTTGATGACAATGTTACTGATGACGATGATGTTTAGGATGGTGGTGATGATGATAAGAATACTCATGAGAAGCTGATGTTGTTGATGAGGACAATATGTTAATACAAATCTGCCATTTAAGCCATTCACAGAAAGAAATCAAAAATAGAAAAATGTAAAGTACAATATTTGAAATAATGCTACCACTATCTATTCAGAACTAATGTAAATGTATTTAGTTTCTTTTTTACAAATCTTTTAAATGACTTTGTATCTCAGTCTTTGAGCCAGCTAATAAATCTGTTGGCTGGTAACTTTGTTTTTGGGGTTTTCAGCCATTTGGCAAATAGACACAATTTAAATTTTAGACCTTGTACTGCATTATATTTTGAAAATATCTTATGACTAAAATGTCTGAAAATTACAATAAAATGCCAAAGCCCAAATATATCAAATCATTAATATA
Organism: Labrus mixtus; assembly: GCF_963584025.1. Classification (NCBI taxonomy): domain Eukaryota; kingdom Metazoa; phylum Chordata; class Actinopteri; order Labriformes; family Labridae; genus Labrus; species Labrus mixtus. Next base: position 14,844,597 of record NC_083620.1, read on the forward strand.
CACAGCAAATTCAAGCAGCAGGACGTCACATTTGGAAGAATCTTGGAATTTGTTTAGAGAGGAACATGGATTCTTTATGGCTGCTCCAAGAGGTTCTGTTGAGCTTGTACTTGTCCATCACCATGTTAAGATGACCCTAGTGTATTTTATCATGCTGAGGAACACACATGAATGTGTTTCAATGTGCAAAGACTCATTAGTCATTTTACATTTTATTTTTTATTTTTGTTCTGTTTTTTAAGGCAAAAAAGTTGAATTTTCAAGTAAAGAAACTTTGATGATAAATGAATCTAAAATGCTGGCTGATGGTATTTCATAAAAAAAAAAAAAAAAAAAAAAAAAAAAACCCAAACACTTTCCCTGTTTCTGTGATGTAGAGATCTATACCAAGCATAACTCTACAAATAACTTTTCAAAGTTTCTATAAACCTGTTTCCAGAATCTGTTTTTTTTGGTGTGTAATAAATGCAGGGACTTCTGCTTAAAGATTTCCCAGCAGCAGAGAACAAAAGGAGCTACACAACAAAAGGTATCACTGTCTGTGTCTGTGATACAGTGCACACACAGCATTGAGGAAAAAAATGCTATTTTGCTTTTAAAACACACTCACACACACACCCTTCCTGTCATGTAATAATCTGTTTTAGGAGTAAATTAGTTTATTTCATTTTCTTCAGCTGTAATTGCTGCCTATACTGATTTTCTCCTGCCTGAATAACCGCACAATTGGCTTTCTGTTGTTCCTGATTAGGCATGCTAAGATTTATCGTTACATCTGTAAATGAGCTAAAGTGGGGTGAAATGTGAAAAATTGTTTGTGCCTGCATCTCAGTGGAGACTTTTGCAGAATATAAAGTCACATAAAAACATGAAGTTGATATCGTATTCACTCGTGTCTTTATTCCTAAAATGAGAGTACTTATAGAAGACGCAGCTTCAGACACACAGACAGTTTTACACACACACACACACACACACACACACACACACACACACACACACACACACACACACACACTTGATAATTTGGTCCCCTCCCTTTGGCCCATAAAGATTTAATCAAAGTGTCGAGAGACAAAATCATCCTCATCAAACATTAATTTTCCCATGTCAGGTAAGACTCTCTGTTCCTGCCTTCACTCACGCAACAGCACACCCACTTCCTGGTATTCATCATGTGACATTGAAGCACGAACCCCCTGCCACAAAAGCAAAGGAATAAGAGTATTGTTTCTTCATGTGTAGGCTTCACAGGATTGATATAAGACAACATCAATATTTCAATGTGGGCATACAGGAAAATCTGCGGCCCTGTTTTTCTTCACACCACATCCTTTGTGAATGTAAATATTGTTTCGACGGAGACCGCCTGCCTCCAGGGAAAATCCACATCCACATGCACTGCAGCAGTCACATGCACAGACAAGAAGTGTACACGCGGTCCAAAGCCAAACGCATTGATGCATTTAATGTGTAGGAGTTCTATTTACTTGTACATCCTTTCTCCCGCCCTCTCTCAACAATGCGTGTGTGTTTGCACTTTTATGCATTGTTTGTTCGGTTATGTAACACATGGTGACTAGAGTTCACGTCTTTTAAGAATGATATTCTTCCCCCACTTTTTTTTTTTTTTTTTTTTTGCAGTTAGGATGTTCAGCATCAGGATATCCTTTTTAGAATACAGCGGAAGAGGGAAGATGAAAGGGGAGAGGGGAAACAGATAAAGGAGGGGAAGATATGAGAGAGCAGAAAAATTGATCGAGGGAGGAAGAAGAAGGCTGAGGAGGTAAGGAAAGGAAAGGAAAGAGGGGAGGGGAGGATGGGAAACCAGGAGAGACAACTCAAGAGGGAAAAAAGAAGGGGAGTTAAGGGAGTAACAAGAGTGTAAATGTTTGCTTTATATCAACAGCAGCTCTTATCTAACATGCCGGCAAGTACACAAACAAACACATTTTCTCTCTTTAGTGTTAGATAATACAGCGGAATAATCAGCAGGTATCTGCCTCCTCGCACTGGCCTCTGGATGAGAATAAAACAACACATGACATACTGTTCCTCCTCCATCCTTCCTACTGCTGTTCCCCCTCCCTCCCTCCCTCCCTATTCCTTCGCTCTATACTCCCACCATCCTTCTATCTTTCCTCCATCTCTTCCTCAATCTCTTCCCTGCATTACACTTGCCCTCATGCCTCATGAAGACGGCTTCATCATGCCTCAATCCCTCGCTCGGCCCTCCCATACGCCCTGTTCCTCGCCTTCGTCACCGTCTCCCTCGAATTTTCTCTGTCTACGTGCAATTCGCCGCCATTTTTGTCTCTGCCGTCAAACTAAGCTTTTTTATCTTCAGATTTCAGGGAACACACAGACACACAGACACACAGACGCAGTGCAACAGAGCAGGAGAGAAAACAAAACATCTTCCCACAGATGATTTTAGGTTACATAAATGTTTTTGCTGGTTTCCTTGACATTTGATTTTCATTTTTTATCACTTCACTATTATGGGCACAGAACAGGAGGCTGATGCGAACAATGCAAGCCCCTGGTTATTAACTATACGACTCTATTTGCTTTTCTCAGCTAGAAAATCTATTTTGAGAAAATTAAGGAAAAATGGAGACTTAATATATACTTCAATATATTAATGAAATACAATTATATTTGTATTGTTTGCTACTAAAGTCATGCCAACCTGGTGTATAGAGTGCCAGAGGGTTGAAGTATTTTGTAGGCCAACCAGGAAGTTAGCATTGCACCAGTTCCTATTGATGAAAAGCCTACAATTTTTTTTCCGTGGGTCTTTGGATTATTCCTGAAAATACTCTTTGTGTTGAAAAGTTTATGACACTTGCCAGTTTTGCTCATCAAGATAATCTTCAGTTTCTTCAGTTCAGAAGACAACCAGTAAATTAGTTTCCATGTTTTCCATGATGATATTTAATGTTACAACAAACTCTATATTCTTAGTGAGCTAGTTGTTAGCAAGCGTCTTTTGTAAGACCTGAAAAAGCTTCAACATTCTCAAGTGAGGCACTTCCAGATGTACTTAATGTAGTTTTTCCAAGACAGCCAGTAGATGACTTTCCATGTTCGGTGTGATGACGTTGATGTTATTGACCAACTCTGTAGGCTTAGTTAACCAGTTGTTAGCAAGTGCCTTCTGTAAGACGTGAAAAAGCCTTGCATTTTTTCAGACTCTTGATTATTGAGTCTCTGTAGATTGTTTTTTTTGTTTGAGCTTTCCTTCATGGTTTTGACACTTCCCTGCCTCATAAACCATGAGACATTTGTTTCTTTGACTCTTTTTGTTAATAAATCTTTGAACTACACCAACTCTACCCTCTAAAGACTACATTTTGGTACCTTCACCCCATGTTCTTCTCTGCCTGCTTGCACTCTATGACAGGGATTAAGAGCCAATGGATTGTTGTCCTTCACGTTTATTTTCACACCGCAGTCTTTCTGTGTGTGTGTGCGAGCATGACAGCAGGGGCCTGAAGGTTTGATCCATCAAAATGATTGAGGGGACATGACATGGTGTTGTTCTCTATTTTGTCCAACCCCCCCCCCCCCCCCCAAAAAAAAAAAACAGGGTATTGTTGACCAGGGACTTCAGCATTCAGGGCAAACTGGGAGAACTCACTAAAAATCTGTCTCTGGAAAATTTCAATCTGCCACGGACTCACAGATACTAAATCTTGTCTGGCACAAAATCACTGCTGCCTGTAATCTGAGAAAACATCTTGTCAAAAGATCTTTTTCTTTCCTCTTGGCCCTGACAAAAATCCTCTGAATACTCGTGTGTGCTGATTTAACCATGACAAACAGGGCCAGCAACAACAGTTTTTCTGTATTAAGTCTTAAAGCCACAAAAACAACCTGGGAAACAGGTTAAGAAGTCATGGAAGGGGACTGCATCATGCTTCTCTTGGTGTGCACTAGAGTTTAATTGTGTATATGTCCCTTATCTTAACACCACTTTACCCTAATCGTTAAAAAAGTCCTTCCTTCTTGGTTGCTGACAATCCAATACCATGTACTGATAAGTAAAGACCAATCCACAACCTCCAGGGTTAAAAATGAAGCCAATGTGGTTCTGCAAAAACTGCAGTTCTTGGAGTGTCCTCTTGACTCTGGCTCCAAAAAAACAAGAAATCCCTCATTAGGTACAACATGAATATGCCAATTTTGACAACCCAAATAAACATGTTTACAGCCTGGTGCAGAAACAGTTGTGGCACTTATTTGCTCATTTCTATACTGGTCAAATCTGTACTGGGGGGTAAACGTTTTTTTAGAACACATCCGTTTTGATAATATTAAGGCTAAGAGTTATGCATTTGCTTATTTGGGACATGGCTGAGTTGTCTTACAGGTGGCCCAGACACTTTGTAGCTATTTCTCAGGAGGCTAAAGGCCCGCCTCAGCTCCAGCTCTTTACCTGTTTCTGGATTGATCTTATGTTACGTTGAGATGGCATATATAATTCTGGTGACCTCCATCGTTTGACTTCAATGTGTCTCTTCAGCAACCCATAGGTGAGGTCACCCAAATTCTATCAGAAGTATGGATGTCTATAGTGCTGAATTCTAACTGCAGAATCCTTCATCATTCCCAAGCAGAAACTAAGGCAGTGACACAGAAAGATGAACTATTGTATATGAAACAGAATCATTTTTAGCGGGCTTCAGGACAGAAAATTATCAACTTTGGATACCTTTTAACAGGAAGGAGACTAGATTACCTTTTGTAACCATCTAGTCAAATTTATTAATGTGTTGAAAATGAAAAAGGTTCCAGCTGCTGGCCGTGGCCTGTGTTAGCTGATGGAATCACTTCTTAACCATGGATCAATTCAGAGGAACTGCTCATGTCAAAAATGAATATTGCTGTGTTTTTTTTAAGTATTTGTGTGAAATTCTACACCTTAACTGTAAGTGCTGCAACAATAAGACAGAAATAAATTTATATTTAAATAGTCATGTAATCCTCATGACACATCTTGTCAGTTTCAGTTTGAAATTTGGTATACTACCTCAAGAGTTGTTTTGATACCAATGCCATTATTGGTATAGCCAATTCCAATGCTTCATAAAATGCTGTGTTGAGTATTGGCAAGTACACCAGTCAGTGCACCAATATGATAACATTTTTACCCCATCCCATTGAGCCCTGTGGAAAACTGGCATGATCATTTCAGTAAATTAATAACAATTAGAAAAGAGACCAAATTTTTAGCCATACAATATCTAAAAAGGAATCCTTCAATTGGCTGCATGTAATTCAGATAGATACTAGTTTAAGATGTCAAAGAAGAAAAATGTTGTGTTGGACTCGGCAGATAAACGATTGAGCTTGTGTTGCCCTACAGTCAGTGATCCAGCTAAGTCCAGAGTCACTTAGCTGAGAGGTTTACAGTTGGGTCACCACTTTAGCCCCCTTATCCTCTGCTTTGCCAGCACTCTACTGACTGGGTCAGCACACACACAGAAACACACGTACACCCCATTCGTCATTGACTGGATTCTTGTCAGAATGTATTACTCTGCTTTGCGGAGCCCTGGAAGATTATTTCCTGCAGCTGATTGTGGTTTTTGTTTTTATAGCATGCCTTCCCTCTGTCTTACAGCTGTCTAATCTTTTTCCTTGATCTTAGAGAAGATCACGCGTATAAAGAGTTTACTGACCACATAAAATTACACTTTAAACACAATGAAAGTGCAGACAGTGTTGCACAATGACCCGCCATGCTCCTTTTGGTTAGAATTATGGGACATGTATCTTCTTGCTGCATCATAAACTTAATGCTGCCTCGACACTAACAGTTCTTGCTTTGTTTACAAGTACAAAATGATGAGACTTGCACTTCAGCAGAGTTGTTACACTCGTTTACTGTCTGCTACAAATCTTTTAAACAACCACTTCATTAAAGTGGAGTCCAAGTCATCTATAATGTTGGCGTCCCTGTAGACTTTGCTAAGTGTTTGAACTCAGAAGGACTGCAGATGGAAAACAGGGTCATAGCTGTAGTAGTGCACATGCACATACTGCTTTCACTGCTGCGGTCAAAACAGTTTGTGTTAAATTCACATTGCGAGTTTTCAAATTAACTGGCCACAATGGCCTCCTATACCGAGTTTGACCGCGTGCTAGACAAAAATTTGCATTCCAATAAACCCGTGCAGAGCTGCTGTTTACCTAAGGTGCAATGATTTCTCAAAGCACTGTTACAAGTCTTGTTGAAGTAGTTGCTGATAAAGTCCCTCCGAGTTAATTCAATTAAAGTAAATTGTAAAAGGGTCTGCTCAGTGTCTGCAGAAAAACCTTCCCTGAATGCACTTAAGATAAAATGTCTGTTTGTCCTTGAATGAAAATCCCATTCTGCTCAAGAGTCAGCTGCATACAAAAAAGGAGCCACGTCTCTGCGGTGGGTGCTTTTCATTGTGGCTCAAAATGTGATTTTATAACAACCACTGGACTATGGAAATGTGCATGTGGAAAATCAATCAGCAGAGCACTAGCATAGCGTGGTCTAGGCGCCCATGAGACCTTGTGCATTGTCAGAAGCATTTGTTTTAGCTGCATTCAAACGGGGACATTGTTATATTGTGTTTCGGCTTTTACTGCACCTAAATAACTAATTCTTCTGTGAGGGCTGAGCAACAGTGTGGGCTCCTGGAAATCGTAGACCATTAAAATCTCAAAAGTTTGTGTTTATCCAAGCTCCTTTTAACTCATTTGTCTGTTCTGCCTTATTGCACACTGAAAGCCCAGCAACAAGCACCTGGTAGTACCGTGTGTCAAAACAAAGAGTTAATAATTGAAGGGAAATTATGTGTATCTATAACATTCAACCCTGGTCCAGCCTACTGGAATTTTCTGACAGTTATTTCAGAAAGAATGTCGAACCACGCAAAACCTCTCTCTCCTCACTGGAACACTCCAGTCTTTCCCATGTGTGTTACTCTTATGTGTAGCTTCAATACAAAAATGGACAAAGGCAGCTTAGGTTAGAAAACTGTCCAAGCAGACTTAATTGTGGGTCAGAGTTCAGGTCTTGTATATTTAATGGACCGTGCATGGTAAATGAATGTTGCATTTCTATATGTTGTTTCCATAGATAGATAGATAGATACTTTATTGATCCCGAGGGAAATTCAAAACCATAATGCTGTTTCATAAAAGACACAGCTTAAATAACAAACATTTAATACTAAATGTACTATTTTTTTCCTTCTGTCTATTTGAGCAGCCTTTGGACTTAAATATAAGTGCCACAATTTACACTCCATGGATTATTCTTTCTTCTTCTGCAGTTCAAAAAAAAAAACTCTTTCATTCTCTCTCTTCAGTCCTTCCTGACAGCCGTGTGGGAAATCCCTTAAATCACAGCCTCTCCAGTACACCAAACATTTACTTATTCTCATTTTGTTTCATAATGCATTTCCCGGAGCAGTGGTGCTTGTGTTTATATAGTCGGAGCACATTTGACACCCGTTATTCCAAGCAGTGCAGCAGCACTAAATGTTCTACCTTATGTGTAATGAAAGAAAGTGGACAAGTTTGACAAATAATTGTATTACATGTAAAAAGAATTCCAATAACGGCACGTTTGAGTGACTTGAAGTCAGCATGGTTTGAGTTTTCATTGAACCAAAGTAAATAAAAGTCTTAAAAGTTTCAAGGCCTCAGAAAAAAAACCCACACCAAACTCAAAACTAAGATTTTCAAAGACAGGAAGAAAAAACAATTGATGCAGTGGACTTCACTTCCTGTTGTTGTTGTTGCTAGTGTTTTCAATGCTAAAGCTATAAGACTCCAGTTTCCTGAAAATGACACAGGTCTGCTTAAAAAAAAGTTTTGAGGGGTAATTTATTTATTTATTTTAGAAGCCAGCTGCTGTTCTAACAAGGACTTCAATCAGATTTTTGTCTCTTAATGACCTTTTCAAATCCAGCCTCCAAATGTGTCTACATTGAGGCCATACAGTGACTCCTCAATGTGTCCTCCTGTTTGTCTATTCCTGTGGTGAAAACTGTTACCTGTCCACTTAGTCACCACATGACGTCTCACAATGAGTCTTTTAGCCAATCGCAGGCTGTGTTCTATAAACTACACCAACCAGAGGCTGTTGCAGATGGCTGTGTCAGCAAAGCTGTAGCTATCAGCTACCTTCAAATTAATTTGAGCCACCTTACAGTTTGTTTCAGAGCGACATGTTGCAAACAGGTAATGTGTAAAACATGAACAGGAAATAGAAAAAAAGTGAGTTAATATTGTGAATATTTGTATTTATTCATCACACTTTATAATGTTATGCCATTATTAAATGGTGAAATCACACATTATTGTATCAGGCAGGCGTGTTTACAACTGTCAAAATTTCCCCTACACTTGATAGAAGACAATAAATAGAGATAAAGGTGATAGATCACTCCTGCAATGCAAATATGTTTTTGCTTGCATTCTTGCATTAAGTTGATGTTCTGGTTGTGTGGACTCCTCCAACCCTGCGCCCTTCCACGTATGAAAAAAAAAAAAAATTGATTACTGGTGCCCATTGAAACTCTGACTTGCCAGAGTACAGTTGCTCTGCTTGAACTCTTTTTTTAAAATTAGGACCGTCTTCATGAGCAAGACTGCCCTTCAGCTCCGGCATAGCAGGAAGGGACAGCAGCAGTCAGCTGCAGCTCACATTATCAGCACTTCAACCCCCTCTTGTCTCACACTCCACATAGGAAAACCTCACTTCTGGCAATTCTCGACCAAATTGTCAGCCATATCAGCTCGTCAGCACCAGCTCAGAGAGCCAAGAGACTCATCAAGCAGAGGAAGAGAGTTTACCACCTCTCTCAGAATTGGCCTGTGTAGTTTGACCTATACTGTCAAAATGCCTCTGAATGTAGCAGGGGGGATGAAACCGAAAAAACAAGAACATATAAAACTAGAAATCAGGGTTTTCTTGAAAGGAAAAGTTTGAAGCTCAATCAGTTTCAAATTACAAATCCATTTTTTTCATGAAGCTGTGAAATAGGATGTGTACTCGGTTTTCTATTTATTCTTCTGAGAATTTTCTGCATGTGGGAGGAAGTGCCAGATGTACTTATGATGAATGTCTATTATTTTATTCTAAGGGCACACTCACATTAGGGCCCCTGCCCTGTACTTCCTCATTCCCCTGCTGGCCTGCACTCAAATTGGGTCTGAGGTAACCTCTTGTACATACCTCATTACATCGTTACACAACACTTTGTTTTCAAGGAGCACAGTCTCCCAGTCAGCACAATGGAGAACAACACAGGAAACATGACAGCAACTTGATTGACTTTGTGGCTTATTTTGAGTCGTTTTCTTCAGATACCGCCCTCCAACCCTCCAGAACTTTTCAATTATGCAAGGCGGCAATGATGTCACATTTCTTCAGGTCCATGTTGGGAACCCGTTCTTTTGCTTGTGCACAAGTAACCGTACCGTGCCGAAGCCCACCTCTTTCAACTGTGCCAGGGCAAAGGAAGTGCACTCACACTCGTCAAACGAACTGGACTTTGGGGTCAAATGGGCTTGAGTTTGTTATGGATTGGCCTAGTGCAGGGGTGGGCAAACTTTTTGACTCGCGGGGAACAATGTGTTCTAAAATTTGACAGAGGGGCCGGGCCAGGAACAGATGGATGGAGTGTTTGTGTGAACTAATATAAATGACATGTAAAAGCCATTACATGAAAGGATTTGGCCTTTAACAGGTAGCAAAGCATGAATATGCAAGGCTCATTGTACAAATTGATTTCCAAATGCATTCAATTAATTAATTTAAATTTTAATAAACACAGTAGAGAAACTCAGGTTCAGTTTCAGTGGGAACAGTGTTGTTGATCTCCCTTTTTTGCCAGTGCATTAAAGTCTGGAGTTAGTTTTGTAGTGGTAATTCTCAGGATAGATCCGAGGTGTTGGTCAGTTAACTTGGATCTGTGAGGGGCTTTGTTGATGTTGTCGGATTTCCCCATTAACTCCAAAAATGCGCTGATCTCCTCTTTCAGCTCCCACACTCGTTGAAACACTTTGCCCAAACTTAACCAGCGGACACGAGTGGTACAGTAAGTCCTGATGATCCGCATCAGTTTCCTCCAGGAACATAATAAACTGACGATGCTGAAGTCCCCTTGCTCATATAAAGTTAACAAGTTTTACAACTGGATTCACGACATGATTAAGCTGCAATACAGACTTACACAGAGATTCCTGATGGATGATGCAGTGAAGGAAAATAACATCCTGGTCAGGGTTTTCCTCTTTCACTTTATCCTGGATTCTTTTCAGCAGCCCAACATGTTTTCCAGTTAAATTTGGCGATCCCTCCGTTGTGACATTGGCAAGGTTACTCCAAGGTAGCTTCATTCTCTCGATGACAGCAGACACCTGGTTATACAAGTCCTCTCCTCGCGTTTTTCCTTTCAGGGACTCCATGGTCAAAAACTCCTCCGTTATCTCAAAACTGTCATTAATCCCTCGGATAAAAATTAGGAGCTGAGCAGTGTCTTTTACGTCATTACTTTCATCCAGCGCTAGTGAATATAACTTAAAGGACTCAGCCTTTTTGTTTAATTCGCTGGCTATATCTTCGTCAATCAGTTCCACTCGGCGAGTCACAGTCCTGCGTGATAAACTGATTTTTTCGAACTGGCCTTGGCTCTCCGGACACAAGAGACCTGCTGTCTCTACCACGCATTCTTTTAAAAACTCGCCTTCGGAGAAAGGCTTGCTAGCCTTTGCTAATTTGAATGCCAGCAAAAAACTTGCCTTAGCAGTTGACTCTTGAATCGCAGTTTGTTGGTGAAAAAACTGTTGCTGAGTCTGTAAATTAGCCTTCAACCTCTGAGTTGTAGCCGCCCGTTCTTGCGGGGACTGCTTGCTAGCGTAGTTAGCATGCTTCGTTGCAAAGTGACGGCTGACACTGTACTCTTTGAAAACTGCGACAGTTTCTTGGCATATCAGGCATACAGCCTTTGATCGGACTTCAGTGAAAAAATATTTAGTTGTCCACTCCGTATTAAACACTCGGCATTCACTGTTCACTTTTCTTTTCTTTGATCCGCTCATTTTTACAGAAGGGCTCATACGGGTTCATAGGGCAAAGTGAAAAAGTGAAGAAGGGAATAATACACCACACTCTGAAGTGCGCCATCTATTGGGGAAACGCGGGCATTACAGGGGAAAACGAACGAGGTTTAATTATAATAAAATTTAATTTAATAATAATATAATTTGGACAAGTTCGGCGGGCCGGATTAAAAAGCCCAACGGGCCGTATATGGCCCGCGGGCCGTAGTTTGCCCATGCCTGGGTGCACCCTAAGAAGCTGAGTGAAGCACTCTTAAGAAGTTGATATTGTTATTTCTGGAAGAACAGAGTCATGATATTACAACACATACACACACACACACACATATAGTACAAAGAAAAACGCTTTCAAGCTGTGCCAAGGTACCGCTGAGTAAGTGAAGGGAAGGCTATTCTTCAAATGAAAGTAGACAGTGGTACACTTCTTTATGCTGCCTTGTCCTCTCTCTGACTCGGCGCAGTAAATTGAAGTCGTCAGCGGCAGGCTAATCAACCAAATCAGCTGATCAGCTTCTCTTCGCTTCACCCCCTCTAATCACAGGATTTAGGTCGCAATTACACTCTTGTCTTGATTCGCATTCTTTCTTGTTGAGTGTGTGTTTGTGTACTCTGCATATGAATGTAAGTGATTGCTAGATGTATTGTGTGCATGTGTGTTCTTTGTGTATTTATACATGCTTGACAGGGGTTTATTCTTGTTTTTGCTAGGGTCTGTTTTTTTTTCTAATCCCAGTCCCAGCAGTTAAAATATAACGAAAGGATGGAAAAGTAGCACATGTGGAGAAGTGTCCAAAAGTCTTTTTTGTTGGGGATTCAAGTTGTTGCACCATTGTCGGAGCCAGATGCTTCACACGTTGTTTAAAACGATCAGTTCCAGCAGAGGGAGAGAAGAAACATCCAAAGACCAATCTTCTCCTGCTGTTTGTGTTTTCCTGACAAGACCTCAGCTTGATATCTAAAACAGCTGTTAGCTGGTGTTACCAGCCCAGCAGGAAGAGGCAGACTGAATAAAAGCAGAACCAGCCTATTAAACTGTCTGAACTAACCCCAGATCGTGTGTTGCCTACAAACCTTACAGGTCAGTGTGCAGACTTGTCTATGGTTGTTGCTCTGGAGACCTCTCCATCATATTCATGTGAGAAACCCAGAGCCAGTTAGCCAAAGAAAATATTGCTTTTCTGTATCCTGCATACCAATTATTTCCAGTTATTCAGATATCAACTTTCATCAGTTATCTCACCTACATGTAACTAAACTGGGATTAACCCAGTGGTACCACCTAGGGATGAACGGTATATCGTTTTATGGGTTTTAGCCATATCCCATTACGTACTATGGCAGTCAAGTGAGGTGAAGTGAGTCAATCTGCAAACCATAACCTCCAGTTTTCTCATTTACATGTCTTTGGGTCCTCTGCACAATAGGCTATAGACGACACTACTACCGACACAGATAACACGGCATGACATTGAATTCAGGTGCTCAATTACTGATTTTTAGATTAGCATAGTCCCGCTTCAGCAACACCTTGTCCAGGTGCATGTTAATACTGTAGCCACGTATACGGGCCGTTAATGGCGCCGACTTCTAATTTTTATCAACTACACCTTCAGCGCACATTGTGAAGTGTTGTGTGAGTCACTGGGATAGCTCTAGACGGCTAGCCACCATTTAACTTGAAGCTATCATTGAGCTGGTCATGTAGACCGAATGTAACTTTGAACATTGCTAAGAATTGTTGTTGACATATTTTTCACACAATTTCAAGCTTATCAAGATTATGAAGAAAAGTATCTGTCATTCTCAGAAACATTACACACACGAGATAATTCAGAATGGCTATCAGAAATGTACTAGTTTATTTGACCTTGTGGTTATCAGACACTGTAGCACTGTAGTGTGTCATAAAACATAACACCACTTCGATAGCCATCTTTGCAGTGATGCCAGGATGCTGTCCCATTGTTGCAGGTTATGAAGGTTATATTATACATACACTTGTGCAAGTTAAGCATGGCTAAAGGTGTCATTTTTTTCCAGTACACTACAGTACAGCAAAGGTGGGACAAAGTCATTATTTGTAAGCAATGGAAGTCCAGATGTTAGATGTATTTTGGTCATTGGCCCTGAATGGATACCTGTTCGTTTGAACATCATTATAAAGGTAGAGTAAGTTTTAAACAACTGTTCTAAAATTCACCATTGTTTTTATGCATGGGACATTTTCTTTTCCATGAGTGCCCTGCAGTACACTTGCTCAGTTAAATATTCCCACCTGCAAGCTGCCCAGTTTTGCCAGAGGCTGATCTGTTAACCACCAGCTGATCCACTGGAGCATCTCAGTGACTAAGTGCCTTGTTCAAGGGCACCTTTGCTAGCAGCATCCTTTCAGTCTCCCCCCCTCAATCCAGATTTACTCTGCTTGTCCTGAGGGAAACAAACAATCTTCAGCTCCCATGAAGCATTAGCAAAGCCAGAAAGGCATCAAAGAAGTACGTTTTAGAAACAACAGAGTACAAAGCACGGAAGTGCATTTGTTTTTTAAAACAGTTGCTCTCAACTGGCCGAGCCTCAGGTTGGACCTGAAATGGTAACCCAAAATCACAGTATGTCCTCATGACAAAAACACGGCAGTACAGCTGTCATTTTTGAAAGCAGTCAACAGGTTCGTTTTAGAAGAGCAGAGTGTTTCATTTCTAAATGTCGTTTCATGTGCTTGTACTTCGCTCCACACAACACTCAAGTTGTGTTCCCCTTTAGTCCTCAGTGTAAGAAAACAAATATTCAGTGATGTATTTGCATTTAGCCATGCTAAACTGCCAGCATCAAATCAAACGTTACACGTCTACTCATCTTCTTCTCTTGTCATTTAATGTCTGCTGGCAACAGCATTCGTTGCATTACCCCCACATATGGTCTTAGTGTGAATAAACTACTCTACTACCACACACGGGTCATAGGAAACACATTTCTTTTCATATGAAAGAGCAGCATAGACTTTCTGCCCCAGCTTTTTTCTCAGCTACTCATCCATGACCCTCCTTGACCCATTTTAATTTTGAACTGCCCCCCATTCCAAAAAAATGGTTGGTACATCCCAGTTAGTGTATGTTTTCCACCATGAAAAATACACCACTTTGGATTTAAAGTGTCAAATTTAACCAACAAGACTTGAAAGTTCCACAGTTGAACATTCCTGAGTATATTTTGTTATTTAAGTTTTTCGGGAGCGGTGCCACCGGGACGGATACTTGATGTACTGCTGACTGATTGAAATAGCAACCAGGTGGAGTTAAAAGACATGACCCCATCTCGACCCTCCATATCAAGGCCTTCGGGGAGCATCAGAGACTGGCACAACTTCACTAATGATGGGTGAAACGTTTCATCTCTCCATAACATACCACCCACAAATCTGTGTCTCTCGATCTGTCTGTAACGCTGCCTCTTGTTGTCTCTCTTCCACTCTGTCACTCCCCAGTCCTCTCACATCCTTTCTAACTCTTTGCTCACTCTATTTTACCTTCTCACACTCTCCCTCCTTTAGTCTTTCTCCGTACGCCTCACCTCGTCTCCCATGCTGTCTCATTTCACACCGTGTCGGCGTCTGCGGCAGCTTAATGACCCAGTGCTGCAGGTAGAAGGCAAGGGGCTCTGGTTCTCTATTATCTCCTACTCTGCTGGGGAGGGGCCTAACTGATGTGTATGCTATCCCTTATAAGAGAATGTGTGTGAGTGTTCTGGCAAAGAGCTGGTTGATCTATTATCTGTCACGCAGTAAGAGAGGAAACTCATTCTACAAGAGTTTTGTGTTTATTTGTTTGAGAGACTGTGTGTCTGTGTGTGTGTGTGTGTGTTCTGCTGGATAGATTGAAGTATGAATTACATGAGAGAGGTAAAGACGGCATTCAAAGGGCAAGAAACACCTCCAAAAACAAGCCAGTTATTAGTATTTGTTGCAAGCTATATACTGTATGCGTGTTTATGCATTTATGGTTGTGTGTGTGCATTCACTTCTTATGCAAGACTCGGCATGAGGTTGCCTGCATGTTTTCCAAATTTCTCCTCTGTCCTAACAGACCAAGAATCATGAGTCAGTCTTCGGCATGCCGGCTCATAATTGGATGATGAATGGGCCTGCTTGTCAGTGTTCTGCAGTATGATTGGGTGATTTGATTCCAGCTGGTCCACTGGCTATACTGTGTTGAACACCGATCCAAATTACTCAGGTACAGTGTTGCACACTGGTGTGTGTGTGTGTGTGTGTGTGTGTGTGTGTGTGTGTGTGTGTGTGTGTGTGTGTGTGTCTGTGTCTGTGTCTCTGTGTGTGTGTGTGTGTGTGTGTGTGTGTGTGTGTGTGTGTGTGTGTGTGTGTGTGTGTGTGTGTGTGCATACCTGCCTACCTGTGTGCACACTGCTTATTTAGAGCTCCAGTCATCCCATTTTCTTTTACCAATAATTTAGCAAATGACTGTGAAAGGTTAACCTGTTATCATGAAAGAATTACAACCTCCTAATAATTTTAACTTTTCTTTTTTTGTTCTTTGATTTGGTTTAATATGAGTTCAGTTTTTTGCAACATTTAAAATGTCATTTCCATCCTTAACAGGAAGCGTTTTGCCGGGACAACAACCTTATACACCATAGCACAATATATGCCCAGCACCACATAGCAAAAATACAAAGCTACTAACCAACTGGTTAACGGAACTGAGAATGTATCCGCTAAAGTGATTGATACACGTACCTGGAAGGATGAAGGAATTCAAGTCAGAAGCAAAATCAAAGTCAGGTTCATACTACACATTCGTCAAATAGGGTGGCAACATTTGCCAATCTAATCTTTAGAATCTTAACAATCTTAATGTAAAAGGGATAGGGGGGAAAAATGGACGCCTGTAGTAATAAAACTAAACACAAAAAAGATTTATCACCTGAATTAGAAGATCCCCTCATCTATATAGAGCTTCTTAAGTTTTAACTCTTGACCTAGCTGTCTGGCCTGAAACTTAATTCTTTTGGTTCACTATTGTCTCTCTTATGTAATGCTGTTGTTTCCTGCTGCAGCAGACCATTTCTTTTCTTACCGTACTAAAAGAGGGTAAATATGAGACTTAAATTTTCCAGATGATCATGAACAATGCTCTCACTGCTTAAGGGGTAAGAGAAAACGTTCAAGATGTAAACCATGTTGGCCTTAATTTGATGCGTCTAAGGTATGTTTACTCTTTTCGGCCTTCCAGTAAATTCCTTTACTGCAGGTTAAAGTAAAGGCTAACTTGACCTATAATGCTTCCTTGTTTTCTAATAGGTCATTGTGAATTCACAGAGAAAGGTTATTGTTGACATGTCTTGTAGTTTCAGGCCCCTGACGTCTTGTAATGCAGTTTTTTTTGTTTTTCCAGCAGCTACAGTTGACTTATAACAGGATTTAAAAGGGGGACAGGCTAGTAAAACACAAGTGCTGAATAAGAGGTTTTTGTGTCAGCCCTTTCACAAGTGTCAGAGCACACCAAAGCATAATGCATCGACTGCTAGACAATAAGGAGAAACAGGACTATTTATTTTTTAGATGACGCCCATCACACCAGCCAATATAATGCACTCTAAAACATGTTGGGTTTGGAGTAAAGGACAATACTCTCATTTTACTCCTGACTGGAAATCTCTTGTTTACTGAAGAACATCGAGCTCACAATGATAAATAAAGAAGTGGTGGATTGTGGCAGTACATTTTTTTTTTTTTTACCACACTTTAAAGTACTCCTAAGGTAATAATAAATCGTATAAACTAATGACATTGTTGTAAAGACTTTGAAAAGGTGAAGTTGTGTTAACTTGACTCTACCATCAAAAAGACAGAGATAGAACAAAGAAGAAACATCAACAAAAGGGCAATTTAATATGAAACAGCTAACCAAAAAACATCAAGAGTAAACATTTGAATTTCCTTTATAGCCTTTATGCTGCTTGAGGCTTTTGCCATTTAATTATTTGTGAGATAATCCTTTCCTGAAGCCAAAAAATATCAAGGTCACAGAGAAAATGAAAGCTTTACAGGCATACAGTTTTAAAAAGGAAGCAGCCAGCGGAACACTATTTACTGCTGTGCTTTGCTTATCATCTCCAAAACCCTGTCGGCCCCCACTGAAGGATCTCCTACAGCTCCATGTGTCAATCTCCTCCTTTGACTAAAGAATACTTTCCTCTGAGGACACCTTCTTACTCCGTCACTGGCCTTCTATAACTGAGGGAAGAATGAGTCGTTGACAGCCCCAAGAAGCCTGCATGTGTTTTAGCACTTAAAATGCCAGGTGCTGAAAGCTTAAAAAAAAAACTTCCTATTAAAGACAGACACTCTGGTGGCCTCCCAAAGCAGCAGCTCTTAGCCTCTTCTTGCTAAAAATAAATAATGGTGATTGGTGGACACAGGTCCATAGGGTTTATGACCCAGCCAGTGGCTTGTTGCCTATTGGGAGTGTGTTCATCATACCTCCTTTTGCTGCATCTCTGCATTAGTCATTCTCCTTTGGTGTTGTTATATAACCCCCTTCAGACTATCTGGCTGTGCTCTCAGCAACGCAGCCTCTTGGCCTAAAGTTAATAATGCTGCTAGAAGCATGTACGGTTGGCATGACTACATCGCTCATAAGCTCTTTAACACTATCCCATGCATTATTAAATACTCTGTGGTGGTCTTTTCCTTTTACTCTGTGTTGTGCTGACCTGCCTGAGTGAGTCATCCAAACCATTAATACTTATACTGTAAGTACTCTAACTGAACATGTTTATCCTTCTGAAGTGTGGGAATTAATTCCTCCCCCCAGCAAAGAGCACTAGTGGAACAGAAAAAATTAGAATATAAAATGTGGTTTAAAGCTATAGATTCAACACAAGAAATCTGTAACATAGGAGGGTTGAGAGCTGCAGGTCTTTCAGACCTTGTCTTATATCTCATTACATGTCTTATGATGTTGACATCTATTGGAGTTATGCATATTTTATGTATGCATTTTTTTTTTTAGGATTTGAATTGCTTGTGTGGACTGTTGCAACCCAACTCAGCCATGGGGACAAAACACATCTTCCCATCAACTAATACATAAACAAGCTGTCATGCAACTATGCTGGTATAAGTGAAGGCGAAGAAATGGACAACATGATTTGATAACCTACAATGATCTGGTTTCCTTTACAAGTTTACCATAGTTTAGCTAGTAGAGTCTTCCCTTCCCGCCTTCAATGTAGCTGTTTTAAGTGTTTCAATCAGTCTGGTGCATCAGTTGTAGAAAGAAATGTATTTAAGATATTTATTGTTAGGGTTTTTCAAACAGATTTTAAGCGGATTAATGCTCCCAGGATCAGACAACACAGGCTATTGTTCCGTTTATTAACCAGCTAAGTAGCTTCAATTCTTTTACTGGTAATTGTTAGCCAACTTTAACAATTTATGAGAGCTCGACCAATCAATTGGCCAGCCGATAATACTGGCTAATATAAGTATATCCAGTGACTATCAGTATCGGCTAATTTTATTCGCATACATGCACCGATATTACTAAATATATTCACCAGTCAAATAGCATTTCATTAAAGCATCATTGTATTTAAAAAACAGTTCTATTTCTGCCTCTCAGCAGCAGAGGGTACTATATGGATTAAACAAGCATAATACCCCTCCAGAGTGTTGAGCGGTGATGCACTTACATGCACAGTTACTTTCCATTGAGCGACCATCTTGTCTTTAATACTGTATGTATTTGGTATAGGAATGTATCGATTCACTCAACTCACGTTACGACATGATTCACGATGCTGGGTTGACGATACGATTCTCTCATGATATGTTACAAAATGTGACTGTAGACAAATTATGACTGAAAAAGATTCCTTAAGGGGCTGCGAACCCACATGTTTGTTTTTTTTCTCGCATCAAGGGGAGGTGATTGGAGCTTCTTATTGTGGTGTTGTTTAAATGCTGCATCATGTCGGTTGTGCTATTTGTGTAGTTCCCTGTCTTCTTGCAATATTTGCGCACAGTTTTTGTCTTGTCCGTTATCTCCTCACCTCTTTCATTTTCTATCTTGGGGAAACCAAAACGCTTCCACACCTCTTCTATTTAAAAGACGATGGTGCGTCCTCAATTTCAAAATCTTGCCTCTGAGTCTACAGCTGCTGACGCTCACCATATTATTGCCATTCGTTTTTCATATCGGTCAGTCAATATATCTGCAGCCTTTTTAACCTTTTCATTCAATGTGTGGAAGTTATCATGGCTTCACTGATTAACTGAATGTGCTTGTTTCACCACTCATATTTAGGTAGCAGAGATTTAAGCCATCCAACTGTTTTTTTTTTTACTGTGATACAAATGCAGCATCCTGTACTTTGCATGACGACAAGTAACTTACTCCCATTGCGACAATTAGCTTATCAGAGCCGCTCTCAGCATACTTCTCTTTGTCAAGCTGTAGCTTTCTACCTGGGGTAACTGAAGGTGGCAGAACCTTAAAATCAATTTAGAATATTAGAGCGAGTCCAGACAGAGAATGAAGGATGATATGTAGATCTATCTATGGAAACACAGGACACATCATCAGTTTCTCTGAGACTGACATTGGCAAGCAAAAGAAAATGTCAGGTGGAATGCAGAAGCAGGAGGCCTATCATCACAGGATCTTTGCTTGAAAAATGTGCACAGTGAAAAATCCCCCGAACAATGTTGCAGGAGGATTTCAAAGTGATGTTGCATTTGGTGCTTTTCCTCATCTCCAAGTAGGTGAACTACATTTTATGTTCACCTCGTCCTCTCTCTGATATGCCGTCTGGAGTGTACTTATGTTGTTTCAGTGACTGCCTCAGCCCTGACCGTGCATGAAATATATGAAAGTATGAGTGTGCATCATGCTACCTTTTTTTTTTTTTTTTTACCCTGCACGAAACAAGCAGGAAGCCACTGTGGGTCTCGGCCTGCTGTTGAAGTAGTAGCATTTCACTGCAACGTTAGCTTCTTCTTTTTTTAGAATAAAGATAAAGCTGTAGGAGTAACTCAGATTAGCATTAATATCCATTTATTACAGCGTATCGAAAAATGTGCCTTATTTGACTTATCTGTGCTTTTTTGTTTGAGTCCCTGCATGAGTGATAAAAGAAAAAGGAGGTCACATGGGTTGTGGGTTGAAATCCTTTGAGAACATTAAATAAAAAAAAGCCAAACACACGTTCCAAGTACATCTGTCAAGAAATTATCACAACCTGTCAACCAATGAAAGAAAACTGGCACACAACTGAGGTGAAGTGTCAAGGATTAGACGTTTTTTTAATGATGTTCTTTTTCTTTTCCATTATAGCGATTAACATATGCATACATAGCGATTAATCAGACCAAAATATTTTGAGTATTTACAGTTTCAAAATGTGCTTATCTCTGCAGGGTCCCATGGAAAGATAACCATAGCAGCAGGCTTTTGCACATACACCATGCAATTTACATCACTTTAAATAGAATGTTGATCGTTTGTCTTTAGGAGGTTAATTTAAAAGACTTGTGAGCAAAGCTTCTTTAATTTCAAATGTTAAAGATTTAATTAGAGGACCAACTAATTCATAGTCATATTCTGATAGTCCACTGCACTATTGAGCTTTTGCTAAGTGCTATCATGAGTGTTTAATGCAAGCCATACAGGACTTTTGAACTGGAAACCATTAATTACTTAAAAAAAAAAAAAAAAAAAAACTTGTTTAAAAACCCTGTTCCCAATTAAACTAGCACCACTCTGATCATTCTCAGAGAGCTCAACAAATGATCCAGTGATAAAAAGCAACAAACACACTCTTGAATCATTCGATTTTTCTCTGATGTAAAATGAATCACAGTGTTTCACAATCACAAGACTTAAAAAGACACTGCGGGCAGGCAAAGAGCAAATCACAGATAATCTCTGCAGGAGCTGGACCCCCTGAGGAGAAGGTCATCACATTAAGTCGGAGCTGCTACACAGAACATTTCTGGACCTCATGCTGGGATCTCAGATGAGTCCTAATAGCTGACTTGTAGCTGATTTCAGTGAAGTTCAGTTACATTTTATTTTCAGATTCAGAGTACAGAAAAAAAACACACACACAAACAGATTGCAAAACATACGTCTTAAAGCAATTAATGAAAAACACTAATTTGAAAATTAGACTGAATGGACATTACAAAATATGTTTGCTTGTTAGAACAAACTGTATATGGACGGGAGAATGAGAGTTTCATTCTGAGACAGTGACTGACATCCAAAACTCAAACATTTTCCAGACGAAGTTGTGGACTACATCAAAACAGCTTTTCAGACTTTTATAGTTGAAAGAGGCTCAGCATTGATTTCCTCAGAGCTAAAATATTGCTGTTGCTTCTCTTACATTGACCCTCGGGCCTCCTCGGATCTAAAAGAAGTCTACACTCATGTCTTTTTTGACCTTCAGGCTTTGGCACTACAAAGAGAACCAAAACCACTTCATTGGGGTCGTTCTCATTTATAATCCTTGTTTCACAAAGTCTGACCTCTCTTTAGTTTTCTTTCTTCCTTTGCCGGTTATACCATTCTTTCTTTTTTTGGAGAGAACAAAAATAGACAAAAGTGATTTTGGATGTTGTTAGCACCCCTTTTAAGTGTTTTGAGAAGCAACAAGAGCGTGGACATATATAAGGGATGCTGCATTATTTATCTTGTGAGGCGTAACAGGTGGAGTCAGAGTGCTTTAAAAGCTGGGCCCGGCTGTGGAGGAAATAGTATCCAGCAGTTCCCCAAGGCCAATCGTATCATACCATTTTAGATTGGAGTTTTTAGATGTCCATGCTAAAATGCCCATCTGGCAACAAGCATGTATTTCATGAACCATTGCCAAGTGACCCAAACTGGAGTGAAGGGAGCTGGAGTTCTTTGTCTAAATGCCAAGTCTAAAAATAAGACACTGCTCCCCCTAAAAAAAAACAAAAAAAACAGCTTCTAGAGAAATTATGAAGAGACCTTTATTAATACTAAAGACTTTCTTCTTTTATCATTATTATCCTCTCTAATCTGTCAGATATACTCAAGTCCCCCTTTACTGAAACACCACTTTGTATACCAAATTATTCTTAACTGGTTGTATGCAAATTGGTGGTGTTTAGACCAATTTGGTCAAATTTGACATACATGCATCTACTGCAAAGAGTGGCGGAAGATGTTTGATTTTGTCAACCCATCATCTGTAACTGTAGACTCTCTTTCCAACTCTTATCTCCCTTTTTCAATCAATTATCCTCCTCCATTAACTTGCTACCTCAATCAATTGTCTACTGCCATTAACTTTGGAGGAGTTGATTTAGTGTGTGTATTTATGTATTGTATTTCAGTGGTTGCTTTATGTTTATTTTTTAACTTTATTTGGACCCTATGTAGTGATAATTGATAGTGTGGGTTAATAAGTCAGGTGGTATTGTCAGTTGTTTATAGGTCACGGGTGAACAGGCTGATGGTGGCATATACTGTAGGTGGTGTGAACATACGGTTCTTACCGCAATGTAATAGTAACGTAATTGAATGACAATGAACATATATAATCTCTGCAAAAATAATTCATCACATCATCACGGTTTGTATATTTTTATCAATGATGAGTTACTTAAAGTATATTTTAGTATTACTTTTTAATTGTTTTATTGTTCAGGTACTTTGTTAAATGGTTTAGCAGACTTAGGATGTGGACATAAGTCGAAAAATAAACATTTATTAACTGCTGAACTGTTTCTCAATCTTTTCAAGTTCTCCTTGCAACTGCAGAAGTACAGGAACCACTGGTTGTGAACCAGTCCCTTCTACACTTAGTGTTTTCTTGCATTAAAACAGTAGTAGGGGATTATTACATTACACAAAAACAAAATGTATTGTAACATGATCCCATTTGATTTGCAAACAAATATGTATACATTTTTTTTAACAAAAGTTGAGGTCATCAAATCTGCAGCGTGTGTAACCCTCTCTTAGACTGATGTTATTTCTGCTGTCTTTCTTTACTACTATTCTGTCAGAACTTCATACAGCAACCCATCTGACTTTACATACTCCATTTTTGTCATTCACTGTTTCATGGTTCTTTCATTATCCTGCCCTCCTGTTCTTTCAATTCCCTTGCCTTCTTGTGTCTTAAGATGCAAGATGGATGGACGCAACAAATCAATCCCTCCTTCCACTGCTGTCTTTATTCCTTCTCTCCACTTCAAATCCATGCCTGCTTTACTCTCTCCATGGGGAGTCTGGAAGATGTCCTTCATATATTATTTATTTCCATATCTTTGTCCAGCTGCTCTCTGCTGACACACACACACACACATACACACAGAGACACACCCTACACACACATCCACATATGACAGTAGTTTAGCCCGTCTCTGATCCTATTCCCGTGGGTTTATTTTGGCAAAGGCAGAGGCAGCAGTATAGAGCATGTCATATTTATTTCATATTTCGGTTAGATCCTCTGATGGTCGAAGTCACATCCAAATTATGGTATGAAAAGATATAAAACCAGGAGATAAAAACAAGTGCACTTTCACTGGGAAAGAAATGAACCTAAAAAAACAGGAAAGGGGGGAGACGAGGACAGAGAGACAGAAGGGTTTTCAAGAAGCTGAAGGAGAGGGGACAGATGGAGAGAAAGATGGAGCAGAGAGAGTAAAGGCTTTGTTTTACTAAATGGATGCCAACTGGAGAACTGACGGCAAGTATGCCGTTTTAGTTCTACCAAAAGTCCAAAGCGAAAAAACTATAACCTTAAGCGTATTATATTAACTATCTCTCAGTAGCTGTGAGATTTAAATCAATCCGGCTCCCAGTTAGCTGTACGTTTGTCAGCCAGGTTGTAGGCCTTCACAATAAAATCCCCTGTGTTCAGGACCATGCACCGGGGTGAATAAGAAAACTAAAGCTACAAGCTGGTTCATGTAAAGTAGGCCTGGGCGATAAAACGATAACAATAATTATCGCGATATAATTTTTGTCAATATAAATATTAAAAATGTTCAATAAAAGTTCGATAGATTTCAACACCATCCAAGTACTGGGAAACAGGGGGCGCTAATGCGCCTTTCAACGCTAGATGCCACCCAATATTAATGAGAAGAAGAAAATGATGACGAACAGCCAATTATGTCGCAAGGATATGGGTAGGCAGGCTTACAGACGCTCAGAGCGGAATGAAAATACAGCCCAAATTAGCGATCACGGCACTGACGGAAACGCTGATCCTACCGGCTCAAAGCAGGAGAAAAACACTGTCAACAAGACGACAAGAAGGGCCTCTCAACTTAAAATTGTCATATCGGCCAGGCCTACATGTAACTTCCTCTGCAGAGCTTAATTCGCCTAACAGCTGGTTGGTACTAACAGCTGGCTGTGCCCACTGTCCGGCTCTTAGGACAGGGGTTGTGTTAGCGAAGGAGCTCCGTTAGCCCTGTAGCTAGCTCCAGGCATCTCAGGGCTAACCAGACAGAAGATCCTAAACTCAGCTCTCTCGTCCAGGCCGGATTTGCTTCAAATCTCACAGATACTGAAACTTTGACGTTACACTCTGGCAGTAAAACTAAGTCACTTTTTCGATCTGTACAATAAATTAAACTTCCTTGTCTTCATCACTGTCTCTCTTCAATAATCTATTGAAGAAAAAAAATTAAATTAATAGCTATATCAACTGTTACTCTGAGAAAAGTGGCTGTGTGCATGGCCTGCTCCAGCTCAGAGTCAAGGAAGTGTGGACAACAGGAAGGCGAGGAATACAAAGGAGAAATCCTTCCTGCATCTTAACCCATCTCCCCTTATCTAATTTTTATTGTGTAACATTAAAAGGAGTGTGGTCTTTTACCTGCTATTTTGAATTAACATTTATTATGAATTACCTGTACAAATAATGATCGATTGATTGATTGATTGATTGATTGATTGATTGATTGATTCACAACAGCCTAAGCTGTCAAGGTTGAATAAACTGGTTATGTGGGTGTGATGGTGTTGAAAGTGACCAATCATGGAAGATCCAATTCCATCCTAGGTCTCAGCCTCCAATGTGTCAAAAGTCAGGTTGATTCCTGCTAGAAGATTTTAACTCCGAGAGCAGAGCTGCTCTGAGAGAGTGTGTCTGGTTCCCCCCCCCCCCCCTACACACACACATGTGTGCGGGGGCTGCTTTGTGCTTGCTGGTGCCTGAAAAACCTCTCAGGTGGGCTACTATGTGCGAGAGAACTTGTACTTTGTGAGCTATATGGTTAGTACTTGTGTGTGTGTGTAAAATAATATAATATGCCTGCGATGATAGTTCATCGCACTCTGGCCTTAGAAATTAATCGACATACACAAGGGCAACTCGATTGGTTGTTGGGTTAATCTGGAACCCTTAGTGTGAAAAACTTTAATCCATGCTTTTGATTTGAAGTGGAAGAACTATTTAGTCACTTCAACAACAGTGGAGGAATGTAAAATAGTCTTTTTATTCAAATTATCATGAGTGGTTTTGTTTTCAAATGCATGACACATCCTCGAGCAGTGCGGTAAGGAAAGGGGTTGGCAGTGTTGGAATTTAATTCATCTTTTATTGATTAAAAGCATAAAAAAATGAATTGAACATGAACCCCTTTTTGCATTGTAATGTGTGACCTTTGTTACATAAAAAAGCATGAATCCACTCCTGGCTGTACTAAAGTGATTTTAGAATAACTGAGAGGGTTTTTCTCACTGCTGAGCCTACAGAATAGCTCTTAGCTGTCGTAAAATCACTGTTAAAAAAAAATAAAAAAAGACCCTCTTGTGGCTTATTGCTTTGAAATGCTGAATTCTGTTAGCACTCTGAAATACAAACACTTCAATTTCGTGCCACTCTGGCAATGCCAATTTGCAAATGCAAGCCTGTTGTGCAAAGAAGTATTCTGTTGTCAAATTATTATACCCACTGATTTAAGTAAATCTGTCGCTGCTCCATTTATTCTCACCGCAACTGTTTCCTCTCAGAGGCAGCTGCTAGAGTGATACAAATCTGTTTTCACTCCATGTTCATCCCAAGAAAGTATAAAAGTGAAACCCAAGAGGGGAAAGTTCTGGCAGGGTTCGATCCCTGAGCCGCAGGGGCACTAATGTAGTTCCAGAGGCAGGGAGGGTTTTTGATCTCTGAGCTCAAGCTGTTTTTTCAGCCACGTTTTTGTAACCACAATTTGAACAAGCACAACAGTGGAAAAGGGAAAAAAGCGAGGGCTCGTAAGTATTTACGCGAGGTCACTTAGATAGATTTTTAGTTTTCTTGAAAGAGATACAAGCAAAGGAAGTCGACCGAAAGAGATGGAACAAATCTCACAAGATATACACAAACATAAAGAAGCGTTGAATGTTGTGTTGCATTCATATTTTCACAAGTATTGGAATCCATGCATCTCTTCCAAGTGTTTCACATCACTTGTCTGCATCAGTATCAAGCCCAGTAGCATCACGTCGCTTTTTTTTCTTGCTCTAGTAAACAGCCATGGACAGTATTAAACATTTGTTTATTTTATTGGTAAACTCTCTTTCCGATACAGTAACGCTGCTGAAAATGGGAGAGAAAAGGGAAAGTAATTGATGCTGATTTCCCAAAACGTTTGATGGTGAGGTTTTTTGCTTCTGTGTGTGTGTGTGTGTGTGTGTGTGTGTGTGTGTGTGTGTGTGTGTGTGTGTGTATGTGTTTGTGTTGTATGTCTGTGGTTGTCTGGCAGAGTGAGACAGATTCCTCGTCTCCTTTCAATTATCTGGAACTCAAACTGTTCTGATGCTGATAACACATTCTGCAGCCCACACATCTGCACAGGAAGAAGAACAACTTTCTGCTTCCAACACACTAACCTCCAGGTGTTTGTGTTTACTCCACATAGTTTGATGTGTTTTAGGGTGAGGGTGTGCGTGTGTATATGTTTTTTGATGTTGTTTTTCTATTTGCATATGTCCTGAATCTTGATGGTGCCATGAAGAAAAATCTGACCCTACTTCTGTGTGTGTGTGTGTGTGCGAGTTTGTGTGTGCGTGTGCGAGTTTGCGTGTGTTTGTGTGTGTTTGTGTGTGTGTGTGTTTGTGCATTAGCATGTGTTGAAGAAATCCTTGTATCATGTTTGGGTGAGAAGATTTGTTGACGCACAAGCAAACAAGAAACAATGGAGTGAATTCATTTAAGAGTGTATTGTGGCCACTAATGACGCCAAGAAATTGTGCATGATTTGCTCCCACTCTCATCGTCCCATGGTCTGATTCACAAGGCATGTTGCTATACAGATATTCAAGCGGAAATCATGCTGATGAAGCTCATTACGTCTATAGATGATGTGTGTTACTGCACAAATCCCACCTAGTTTGAACTCTGTAGTATGCCTTCGCCTTCTCTTTATGCAGTGCCAACAGTACACGATATGTCTGTTGGTTTCAATGAACTGTAACTATCTTCTCACTGGATCATTTTTTACTTTCATGTTAAATTTATTTAGTAATTCGTTTTGATACATTTTTCAGTTTACATGCATTTTCATCTCCTATATTTTTAACATCCATTTTTGTCGTTCACCCTTGAGTCCCCTTTCCTGAAATTGTACATGACATTTTTTGCATGTCAGTGATAAAGGATGAATTTAACAACAATGAAAATGATTCTATATCGGTCTATTCCTTTTTCTAACTGTTTTTGACTTTATTTGAACTATGCGCTTTCATCAACCACCTACATGTTCAACTGAAATCCTCCTCTCATACACCATACCATGCCATGCTGTCTTCAAAAAAAACATTATAATTACAATTATAAAAAACAAAAATGGTAACATGATATTTCAATCAATCTTTATTTAAGTAGTGCCAAATGTTATTACACATTATCTCAAGTCTTTTTACAGAAAGAGCAGGTCTACACCTAAAACATTGTTATATTGATTACAATGACCTATGTTTAAAATCTGTCAAGACGCAATTGGCAAACAGAACCTAAAGCCTTTCCATTTAGTATGCAAGGGACATGCTCATTTGAGTTATCTCCCCTTTGATCTGATTGGGACGGTGTTTCATACTATTATGTTGGCATCTTATGCAGTAAGTACAATGATTCTCTTTACTGGTGTGAAAGGGTACATGTTTCCCACTCCCTCTTGTTTGTTATGTTGTGTGGTCTTTTAACATGGTGTAAATTCAGTCCATAATGGAAGGTGCAGGACTGTAATGTTGACCATGTCTGTGCCTTTATGTCTATGTCAGAGACTCACTGTACCATGAGAATGAACCTGGTGTGCAGCGACTACCTGCATGCTGTTGTTGTTAACCACATGACCGCTCACAGAGAGCACAGGCAGGGAAAGAGAGGATCAGGGAGATAAAAATAAAGAAAGGGGTGGATAGAAAAATAAGTAAACCGGGAAAGCAAAAGGGTCTTTTTTTTATTTTTTTATTAGACGGGTGACTGCACACATACATGACAGAAAAGATAGAGAAGGAAGAGAGAAGAGCTTACCAAATGGAACCGCGACCGAAGAAAGCTTTGGTTTACGTAATGATAGGACAGGAAAGAAAAAGGCAGACGCAGGTGTGCAACTATCCCTCATCCCATTTTTACAGACCGACTGGCAAAGATACAGTCATGCATGATTTAAGGTGAGGTTTGTTTTTTTGAAAAAGGTTAAAAGTTAGAAAGAGACAGGACACTCAGCAGAGGCTGGGAAGTGTGCATCCATGCTCCTTGCACCTCATATAAATGGAGAGTTCACATTTGTTGCAGTGAGAGTTGAATTTTGAGAGAGGGAATAGGTCAATAAAAAGAGGTCAGACGGAAATGATTTAAGAGTTTCAGCCTGCAGTCTGCTGGCTAAGTTTTGAAAGTGAGGTCAAACGGTGGCCAGAAAGTTATCTGTAGTTCATCTCGGGCTAAATGCGAACTTCAAGGTACCCATAAGAATCCTGCGTGGGCGTTCGCTTATCTTGTCTGTCACAGCCTATATCTTACAAGAAATTATAAGTATTACATAATATTCAACTTTATTAACATTCCACGGTAACACTTTAAATGAGCGATTGCCAACTGCTGACCAGGAATCGGGTTATTGTTGGGTGCTTGAAATAGAACGTTAAGGATCTGCTAAACCAAACCAACACATCTCCTGATGAAGATGAAATGGCTGAAAACCCATGGGAAGCCTCTCCCATATACTTGGTAGATGTTACTGAATTAGTCATATAGCTTCTAGTCAAGAGATTGATTGCATACTTAAAGGATTGGGGAAAGCTTACCACTTGTTCCCAAGTGGAACCTTGGTGTATGGGTTATCTTCAGGTCTTCTTTGACTACCAAAAGTCTGACAAGTTTTACAAGATTTTTGGTGTTTGGTAGTTTGGTGGTTTTCTGGGCAAGTCCAATGGGTAGGTTACCCCCCTTGGGCAGACTCAAAACAAACTGGAAGGATTATTAAGGATTCTGGCTAGGGAAACCGTAGAGATGTCCCAGGAGGAGCTGGAAAATTGTCCTTGAAATGGTTGGTTTTGATGTTTCCTGGTCAATCTGTCTTGTATAACATAAAAAGATGGATAGATAGAGGTACGCAAAAGTGATTATGGTAGCCTTTTTTGAGTGCTTTATGCTTTTATATAACATAAGGGGTAATTTAGGTATTCCTGAAGTGTCCAAATGGATGATTTCTTTTGGATAAAGGTTTTCTTAACATTACTTTGTTATTTCTACCGGCTTTGAGGTTTTTACTTTACATTTACATTTACTGAAACAGAACTAGCAGGAACTCCCCAGATCAATGAACCACCATGAGAAACTGAACATGGCCTGGAGCAAAAACAGTCGTCTTAAACATATCTATATTAAGAAAATAAACGTTTCATCTGCTTTAAGTTCATTTTCAGCTTGAGAAATGTGTCCTCCTGTGCCAAATAATGACAATTAAATCCACATTTCATTCAGTTGTGTTCAGTGTAGCCCCCAAAGGGATTTAGAAGGGATGTGATCAAGGAAGGCTTGCTTGTCAAACTGAAGTGTCTGAATGCACTTTTGATCCACAAGCAACACGACATCTTGCTCTACTATTCCTTAGAGATCCCTCCTCAGCCGGCAGTAAACATTAATTAGCAGTGAGCTTACTATTTCTATTCTGTAGTCTTTTCCTATACCCTACTTTGTTATTTTTGTATAATACTGGTTAGATATAAGGTGAAGAGATTGAGGATTGCATGTATTAAAAAAACAATCTGGTAAGAAATGCTCAAGTGCGTTCCATAAGTCAGACTTCCTAAGGGAAAACTGATAATGCTGATCAATTTAATTGAGTGTGAAATTAGAAAAATCTGTTCATGTTAAAGCAGATAAAAGCTGAATTAAAACCCAGCTTTTTAAATGAATAGCACTAATAGAGACTCATCGTGTAAAGCATGTTATTTTTATTGCTCATTCTATTAGCCCCTATATATTTTTTTCTAGAGCTACATGTGAATTATCTCTGTGAGGAAAAGCTAATTTAATGAATTTAATATCGCAATTTTGTAATTGTGACAATGACGATAGCAATCAGAAATTTTCAGCTTCATATTTTCTGTCAACGCAAAAAATAGATGCATCACACAGCTGTCAGCCTCAGTGTTTAACTGACTTTTACAAATTCTAATTCAGGTGACTTTAAAATCGTATACAGTACAAAAGCTGGTTTTCAGCTGGAAACACATCTAAAAACCTCAACTCTGCAGTGCCAACGCTTCAGTGTTTCATTTACTTTGTTCATTGTGCTTCTTCCTCAAAGTTTCTACTCTCTAGACACGTTGGAACTTCAAGACTTCAACACTTTTTTTTTCGCAAGATAAGACTGATGCCAAAAGTCTGCCTTTGAGTTTATACTGTCTACAAGCTGATCAGTGCTCCACTAATGGATTTCTGCAAACATACACACAAACACGTAGATAGATAGCGTGGGATTGAAAGAGACGGAGAGAAAAAAAACACAGAGAGCCGATCAGTGTTTCGCTAATGGAGTTCTGCAGAGTCATAGCTCTTTGGTCTCCTAATTGACTTCCCGTCATCTGCATGTCATTTACATAATGTTACCATGGGTGACGAGGTGCACGAGGGCCCGACGTGTGTGGGAGTGTGTGCGCTGTTGAGTGTGTACGTCTGAGCTCCTGTGTGTAGTTAAGTAGAGATGAGTGCGGTGTAAAAGCAGTTAGATAGAGCCATTAATCATGTGCTTAACCTCATCAGGAACTCCACACACATACGACACAGACGCACAGCAACAAGCAACAGGAGAGAAAGAAAAGTAAGAGAACCAGATAGACCCACTCACAAAGCAAGACAGAGATGAGGGTGGGTGCAGCTTAGGTGGTACTACCAAAGGTTTTGTTTCATCCCTGCTTTCCTCTGGCTGTATATCAAGTGTCCTCGAATATTCTTTCAGTGTATTCTTCCTTATAAAGAATCTATGTTGCTTTAAGGTGCAATTTAATTTAAATTTAAATAATTTCCTACTGCATTAAGTCATTTGAATATGATCGTTAATCTATGTTACCAGAGAAAGCCAATGGAGCTTCTTTGCAGATTTTTTTCAGACCATAAAAGGGAGTAGAAGAAAGTTCAAATACTGTACAAAACAAACATAACTTCCCCTAAACTGCTTATGGCAGCAGAATCCTGCTTGATTAAACCATTGAATATTACTTTCTAAGAAAACTTGCATTTACACTTTTGTCCTTTACAGTTACGTCCAATATGTAACATATCTAATGAATGAAATCATAAAATGACCTTAATATCGTTAGATTACTATATCTTTAGACATTAAGGAATCATGTTGAAGTGCTCTCTGACAACAAAGCAGCAGCCAGTATGTCCTCCTTCTAAAGTTTAGAGTCCAGTACGGAATGGTCTGTATTTTGTTTTGTCCAGAGAAGGTATAACCTCTCGGTTTGCCTTGGGAACGGCAAACCAACAGGTGTTGCAGCAATGAAAGTGGGCAAGAGAACTGGTTCAGATACAACTGATTCTACCCGACCTAAAAGCCTCTGCAGTTTTCTAATAATCTCAACAACCATTATATGGTCAAACTAGGAGAAATATTGGAGATGCTTTAGAAAAATGGTGAGAGGTTAGAACACAGAAGGGTTTCAAGACCGATGCAGAGCAGGCTAAACACTGAAGCTTCAGTGTCCACTAGGTGTCAGGAGTTACATGTGATTCCTTTAAGCAGCTTTGTAATAAAAGTTCTCACTTTTTGTTTCATTTTGGCAAAAAAAGTTTTTTTTGCTGTTTAATGTAAAATAAAAGAAAAAACATATATTTTTTTCTTCAAATAAGCAATTAACAGTTATTCAAATTCAAATACCTGAGACATAACTTATAAAGGGCATGAGTGTATTGCTATTTTATCTTCTAGATATTGATAATCATACTGGAATTGTGTAGACAAAAAAAATATGAAAAATAAACAACTCCACAATAACAGGATGATGTATCAGTGCTTTACCTATTTTGAACTTTAAACAAGGTTGACAATATTGCTTGTTTTATAGCACGCCTGAAATAGTGAACATAAAGACATAATGTTTCAGCTGAATGTTGTTTAGGCGGGTTCACCTATAATGCAAGTGAAGATAACATCAGTACAAAAAGTATTGAACAAGTTCACTCTCTTTTCTGTCTAATTTAGGAAACATTTTCATCACTGAGAGCAGAGACAGGAAGCAGAACAATGCAGAAGTGACAGGAACTAATGAGAGGAAAGCAATGAAGACCACTATTTTGAAATGGAGAGAGAGACAATGATGATCAAAGACAGAGAGCGAGAGAGAGAGAGAGAGAGAGATCTGGATATAGAAGAGAGAAAAGCAGGGTAAAGTAAGGTAAGTGAGGCAAAATTACAAATTCAGTGAGGAACCTGTTCCCTGCATCCTAAAAAAAGAAACTAAATCCAGCCTGATCCCATTCCTGTGTTAATCTGCCAACAAAGCCAAGATGAGGCAGAGAATAATGAGATTTGGAAACAGGAAGCTGTCTGAGCAATAGAACACACACTTAGAAATGTGGACACAGTAGACCTTGTTTTGTCACCTTGTAGCCTCAAAATAAACAACTCTGTATCGAGGCATCTGCAGCGGATAATTACAGGGCACAGTACTCTGGTCTGTAGATACTTACATGGGCAAACAGTGACAGCACGGAGATACTTTTTTGTGAAATATTATACCATGAATTTTATCTTATTATTCACCTCTTTCTTGCAGTGGCCATTTCAATCAAGTAATGTTTTCTGTTGGGAAGCAAAGTAGATTTATCATATCTGCCAATTGTTTTCACTTGTTCCTAACTGATCAGCAACCCGAGAGAATTGTTTTAAACCTTCCAGAAGAAATCGGACCTTATTTTGAAGTGGATTTTAGATTACTTTTTAGTGACTGTAACACCACAAAAACGTATGATAGCATTCAACAACCTTTCTGCTTATAGCAGTAAGGAATTTCACAACTTAGCTTTTTTTGGTAATGGTACAAAATATTATCAATATATATTGTCGTTCTTTTTACCCTAGCTAACGCTAATGTTGGCTAAGTGGCTTAATGCTAACCTTAGCTTCTGTCTAACAGTTGCTTACGGGAGATGAAGTATGTAGAAATAACTTTGGGTAATTTGGACAGGTTTTTTTCTACAAATTGCACTGTTCATTGTTTTTTAACCTATCAATCTAAAAGGGGTAGAATGATAACAATATGTCATATAACTATTAATTTCTTCAACCTTGGACCCACAACACAGCCTTACAACATCACAACCGCATTAAAGCTTCCTTTTCTGGGCAAGACAATAGAGAAAAAAATCTCCATTTTATCTGTTTAAATGTCCTGGTTTTTTTTCTGTTTCCTTGTCCCACATGTCTGGTACACCTGTTTCTCTGTCTTTCTCTGCTGTCACTCATTGTTACACTTCGACTGACACTGACTTGAAAGCAAACTTGCGGCAAGGTGATGAACGGCTGTGAGCCGGAAAAACCGTCCTTCAGCTGCAGGAAGTGTTTTCAATCATGTGTGACAGCGAACATCCATCCTGCTCAAGTGTCCTTCAGCTAAACACAGAATTCCTTCCAAGTCAGCTTTTCTTTTATCGATTGGAAACATAACACGCGCTAGGAATACATAACGGGAATACATGACGGGAACACACTCTGCAATTTGCTGCGTGTGTGTGTTTGTGTGAGCATGCAGACATTTGACATGACTTCTGTAATGCGTGTGGCTGTAAATACAATCAGCCGCGACAACATTTATCAACCGTGTGTTTGTTAATCTGTGTGTGTGATACATGAATGTGGCATGTGCTTTGTGTGGATGTTAATGTGTGTGCGCACACAGCATGTGGTGAAATTTCATCTGATAAAAGGTGTTTTAAGTCTGTAATGACAAGATTGCTGTGCAGGGGCCCCACGGGAGGTTGAGAGGGAGGGAGAGAGACAAGCTTACGAGAGAGAGAGAGAGAGAGAGAGAGAGAGAGCGTGCAAGAGAAGGTGTGTGTGCGCGTGTGCGGATCTAGAGGGAGATGAGAGGGGAGGCTAACAGAAACGAGATGAAAGAAATCTGGAGGAAAAAAAAAATGGAAGTGGGACTGGGAGATGGAAACAGAATAAGAGGCTGGAGCAGAGAGAGGAGGAAAGAGAGGGCAAGAGAGTCGTTTGAGAGGTCGAACCTAAAGAGCGCTAATAAAAGAAACACTAATTGGTTGATAAATAGAGAGTTCAGAGACACACAGGGGCCCAAAGACAGCAGATGTTAGAGCTGGATCTGATTTAATCAGGATTAGCTTCAGTCAGATGGGGTATACAAACATTGGAGGACTGCATTTTCTTGCAAGACCACCAACAGTCCAAGTATTTTTGTGGATCATAATCAAAAGTCTGGTGCTGCAGTACAAGGTATAGAGAAAATTGTTTTTTTTTTGTACACAAGTAAGCTGCTTTTGAATGGGTTTACATTTGCAAGGTATATGTGAATCATGGAGGCTTTAGATAACACAAAAGCACAATTACATAGTGATTACATATGGGCTGAACGTTTTCAGTTTGAAATTAAAGGCAGACTGCCAGCTTGCTAACCCCATCCATAATGCTAACATACGTATAATGCTAATAAGCTGATACTCAGCAAGAGTCATGCTTATGACTTAAATAAGCATGCATACCAGCAAATGCTTATTAGTAATGGATAAAGTACAGCTTATGCTGATGGGAACGTCAGTATTTGTGCATGTTTTTCTTCATAACCTACATTTTTGAACAAATTAAAGCGAAAACATTAGATGAAGTGTCGATGGTTCACTACTGTTATCAAAATCCATCCATTAATTATTTATCTTTTATTTATCCCAATTAGATCAGGGATCTCTTTTTCAAGGGAGACCCCAAGACCAGCAGCAACACAGATTCAAAAACATTCAAACTAATACAGTACACATTTTATAATAAGAAAATGATCACCTAAAACAGTGCAGTATGAAGAATATCCCTTTACAGGAAAATGTAAATATCTGTTGCAGTCAATGCAATATTTGTTACTTACAATGATTGAGGGCAACTGAATGCTTTTATATCAAAAGCAGACGGCTCTCACTCTACAACGAAGAGCCGAGACCTGAGGCCCAGATTGTAACACTTAGAAGTTAAACACACACTGAGTCCATAAAACTTTCTTCCACTACTCTAAATCTGACCTTATTTAACACAAGATTCACTATAAAAATTTGAGGAGCATTTCTGAATAATTATGTATTGTTTGATTTTATTTCATAAAAATGTTGTTTATTTGATCTGTGCTAATGCAAATACACAAAAATGCTGCACCAGGCTAAACAACAGCGGTCCCTTCCAGCCTTTTAAACCAGGCTTACACAAACACATATAAACACATGCACACAGCCTCCTCGTCATAACTCTAGGTACCAACCTCTGACACCAAGAAGAAAGCAGGACACAGTCTGTCATTCACCTCAGTGCGTCTCTCTATCTGCCATAGGAACATTGCACATTACTGACAGGTCATATCACACAGCACTCTGGTCACCAGAGAGCAGAGGAGAGTGATGCTAGACTGCCATATGGTGTGTAGTAGAGCTTTTCATAGTCCTACATTGTATTGCATCACCTTGGTGTGCAGCCATGTGCAGGTTATTACCTTCACTGCTGAAAAAGAAATGGAAGATATCCCTTTGGTGAATGGGTATGATTTTTTTTTTCTTTTGTAAACAACAAAGCTACAGACGGTGTGCACAAATTCAGAATGCACAATTGAATTAAAAGAAACTATTGTGACAAGTGTACTTGCTGATGGTTGAATACAGAAAGTGTATGCACACTGCTTTAGTCAGCATGTATTCAAGTAGGTACAATAGTTCACAGTGTACACTTATCAGAGCTGTGGACTCAAGTCACATGACTTGGACTCGAGTCAAAAATGTGAGGTTTGGACTCGAGGGGGGCTCCCTCCCCTGGGTCTGGTGGTCCTTCCCTCTAACGTGTGTGCTTTTTACTTTTTAAAAAGTACTTTACTTTTTTTTTTACTTTGTACTGAGTCCCTAATGAAAACAGGCTACTGCATTTGTGGGGAGGGCGGGCTTCCCTCTGCTGGGTCTGGTGGCCACTCCCCCTCATGTGTGCTCGCTGAACAGGCCGGGTCCTGCAAGTGACAAGTCCCCTCCTGAGGGTCTGGGGGCTGCTGCTGCAGGACCCGGCCAAAGAAGAGAAAAATAACAGCTCCGCCTCTCCCTCCATCCTACCCTCCAATCAAATCAAACGCTCAAACCAACCCCAAAACCCCGGCTGCAGTCAACTACCGCTAAAACATATACATGTACAGAGTTGTTGTATGCGCTGCTTTGATAAAAACGTCATGTAAATTTTACTTGGATACATCGTCTGTAAGCATAGTCTCTTCCTTAGGTCGGTTTCGCTCGTTCGTCTGTACTACGTCAAGGCGGAGGTAGTTTTCCTACGGGGGGTAGTAACAGAGAAAACTCCCATGATTCCCCACCAACCTCAAGTTAATTTGTTATTGTAGCATTGATTGAGAGCCCCCTGGTGGCAGAATCTACATATTGTATCTTTAATGGCCAAGGGTGACCCTGACCACATTTTGACCCTGACAATAATTTTCATTATTAAAAATCAGCACACTTACACTTGTAATAAATGTTAAAAAGAATAAAAGGACACAAACTGCTTCAAAATGCATGACCTACATACATAGACATGGATAGTGCAGAATCTAAAACATGACCATCAATTATCGGTGTTGCTAAATAAAAACTTAACACGCAAGCCTCTGCCTCATGAGTGCAAGATGACAGATTGACTAGCATAAGCTGATCCAATCACCATCTCCACTCTGGAGACCCTTTCCGCCCGTCTGTCTGTGTGTCAAACTGACTGCTGCACCAAACTGCCAATACAACGCAAACCAATTAAAGGCAGAGAGGACCAGGACTGCTGAAGGAATTGGAAACACACTCATAAACTCCTGACACACACTCCCTCACACACCTACATGAGTATAAGTAGACATCCAAGCACATACACATGGGCGCAGCAGGAGGCTGTAAACACTCTTGTAATTGGAGTGGTAAGGAGGAACCTGTCAATCAAAACTCTCTTCAGTTCACTTCAGTATTCTGTTCGTTCTTGTCCAACTCGGCAGCAATTTAATCAGCCACAACTGGGACAACAATTTACTTCCTGGCCTTCATTGAGGAAAATGTATCACTGTGCATGTTCTGCAGTGAAAAGTGAAAGTAAACATGAGAGTGAAGGGCTTGGATTTGCACAAATGATTATTTCATGACATGTTTTCTCAACAACCATAATGCTTTTGCGCTGCACTCAAACAGATATCAACAACAAGCACTTTTCTAAATGTTTTACTCAAAAATGACCTACTTGCCTTGCTCAATGGCACCTCGGCAGCTACCAGACCAATTTCCAGATATGGTCCGCACATATACTTGAACCGGCGACCCTCCGGTTCCCAACCCGGAACCCGGAACCCGGAACCCGGAACACGGTCCATGGTCCATGCTGCTGGCATCAGCTCTCGGTTTTGTTTTAAATTGTTTTTAAATTGCTTTAAATTGTTCATCCGTTTGATGAGCATCTATTGACCTTCCATAGTGAGCTGGTTTTTTGAAGCCGTGTCTATCACCGGAATATTTGAACATTTTTCAGACACTTCTCTGAGTAGCCTACCTGCTGCTACCTGTGTGGATCCTGTCCTGAAATGGAAGCTACAACTACAGCAGAGAACAAAAGAGCTCAAAGATGTGAACTATGTGAAATGTTTTTAATCATCAGCTCTGAGGATTTTACAGACAATTTTAAATGCGATAGAATAAATTAACTACAGGAGAAGCTCATTGAAATGCACATGAAGCTTCGTCAGATGCCAGAGCTCAACATTGTTTTAAAAGAGGCATCAAAACTTCAGGACACTTTTAATGCCATGGTTTTAATCGGATCAGCCAGTTTGGGAACACAAAACTCTGCTCTCTTTGTAACGACTCTACTGGTTCAAGAGAAAAATTCTGGAAATTCTCTCGGAGGACCACTTTCCTCCGCTGACCACAGACGTAGCTGCACCTGCCGAGGGACGCACAGTCGGCTCTCGCTCCACTCCGTGCCCCGGGGAACACCCATGGAAGCGGGTGGGTGACAGAGGACGGCGAGGAGGACGGACAGAAATCCTCCGTCCCCTACCATCTCGTCCGGAGCTCAGGCTGGAAAACCGTTTTTACGGTTCTGAGCCCAGACTCGTCCCCCGACCGGCGTCTCTCAGCAGCACCCACCTCTTCACTTTCACCATCGCCTGCTTCCACCGTGGTGATTGGGGATTCCATCTCACCGGGAGTCCGAAATATTAAAGGAACATTTCAAAACTTTGATTTCCAGTCTGAAAGCGACTGGAAAAATATTGCAACATCAGGACCTCTTCCAACTCACAAAAGAGGCATTGAAAAATTCAGTTGCCTGTTTTCGCTCAACTTATGGCTAAAATCCATCTGTGATAAGGTTATGGTCACCTTTATTGACAATTTCAATGTTTTCTGGGGCCGTCCAGCGTTTTTCAAACGTGATGGACTTCATCCAAACCACAGGGGCTCTCAGATGCTCGCCCAAAATATAGTGCAGTGTATCTCTCCATGACCTCTTACCCCTTCTACCGCTCCTGATTTTATTAAAACCATCATCTCCACCCGTCACTTCTTCAGTAGAACTACAAAGGGTCCAAACTTCAATAATCTGGTAAAAGTTCCCATAAACATAAATTCTATGTCCGCAAATAAATGTACAGAAATTAAAATGGCTCTTTTAAATGTAAGGGCATTATCAAACAAATCATTTATTATTAACGACCTCATTAGTGGTCAAAAACTGGATTGTATTTTCCTGACCGAAACCTGGCTGGGCACAGATGCACCTGCCACACTCCTAGAGGCTTGTCCACCCAGCTACACCTTTTCTTTTTCCTGCAGAGAGGGAAAGAGAGGTGGTGGAACGGCTGCTATCTATAAAGAGGCACTGAAAAGTAGGGACATTGATTTTGGAGAATTTTGTTCCTTTGAATACAATGCAACACTTTTAAAATGTAAGCCACATATTCTGGCAGTGACAGTATACAGAGCCCCCAACTTAGTTTTTTCCTCGTTCTTAACAGAGTTCTCTGATCTTTTATCTGTCGTTCACACAAGTTATGATGCTTGTATTTTAATTGGTGACTTTAATGTACATGTTGACAGTCTGGCAGATACCAGAGCCAAAGAGTTCTTAGAATTATTAGAATGTATGGGTTTTAAACAGCATGTCAATACACCGACTCACAAACATGGACACACCCTCGACCTGATTATATCATATGGCCTAAACATTAATATTTCATCCATCTCTGACCTAGCTCTGTCTGACCATCATTGTGTGTTTTTTAACAATTTTGATCACTCTCCTCCAGGTGCAATAGAACGTACAGTTAACAAACGGCACATTACCCCAGAAGTAGCCACAACTCTTACATCACATCTTACAGCTTACATAAATACCACCTTACCATCATCCTGTGAACAACTTGTTACCGAGTTTAATTATAAACTGAGGACAGTGCTTGATGCCTGCGCTCCAATCATAACAAAGACAGTAAATACAAAAAAGGTTGTTCCATGGAAAAACAATGCGACCAATGCACTTAAGAGAGACTGCAGAATTGTTGAACGCAGACGGCGAAAAACAAAAATAGAAATTGATAAAAATATACTCATAGAAGCAATAAAAGACTACAACAAAGCCATCCGAAAATCAAGGCAAGAATATTTCTCAAACCTGATAAACAGCAACATTCACAACCCCAGGCATCTTTTCAGAACAATAGATTCTCTGTTACACCCCACAACCAATAACAGCTCTGTGCTCTCAGGATCTAAATGTGAGGTTTTTGCTGGCTACTTCAGGGATAAAATAGTTGACATTAGGTCTGGTATCTGTCAGCAAAGCAAGCACACCGCACTTTTTCCAGTATCATACAATCAGTGATGTCAAGTTGGAAAGTTTTGCCCTGGTTGATGCTGCAACACTCAGGACAGTGGTAACAGAAATGAAGCCATCCACGTGTTCCCTTGACCCAATTCCAACATCCCTTTTTAAAACCATTTTTAATTCAGTATCAGAAGATGTCCTCGACATAGTAAATCACTCCTTACAGCTAGGTGTCGTCCCTACCGATTTTAAGACTGCCTTAATTAAACCTCTTTTAAAAAAAGATTACTATCAGACTACCTATCAGATATGATTTTAGCTTATGAACCAGTACGGTCCCTCAGATCCTCCAGTTCCTCTCTCTTAGTTGTTCCACAGAGCAGGACAAAAACCTTTGGCGATGCTGCTTTCAGCTGTTACGCTCCGAGACTGTGGAACAACCTTCCTGAGGGTCTGAGAGGAGCCCAGAATATCGAGATTTTTAAACGCAGTCTTAAAACTAATTTATTCAGACTGGCTTTTATATAGTGTTTTATATCAATTCAAATCTTAACATTACTGTATTGTCTTTTCATCCTACTACAATTTTAAATATTTTCCTCTTGTGTATTTATTTTAATATCTTGTTGCTTTTATGTGTCGTATTTTATTTTTATACATATATTTTATTTTTAATTCTTATTGGTGTGCATTGGTCTCTCAATGATTTTATCAATGATTTTATAAACTACTTTTCGTCAATAACTTTTCTGCACTCTTGTTAAGCACTTTGAACTGCAATTTAATTTGTCTGAAAGGTGCTATATAAATAAAGTTTGATTGATTGATTGATTGAACCCATGTCTCATTTGTGAACTCATAAGAAATAAGTTACCTTGTAAAACTCTGTACCCCTCAGTCAAAGTGATTACATCTGCATTCAAATCAACGTTTTCTATATACTGTATATGTCTGCATGTCTTGCTGAAAATTCATTTCAATATAGTTAACAATACTTTTTGCATTTTTTGCAGGTGTAGAAAACATGTTTTTGTCTTTGTTTGAGTCAATGGCACGACCAGAAACAATTCAACATGCACCTTTAAACAGCTTGAATGGATGAAAATGAGTCAAATGGTTTTGACTCATCCACATACTTTTATCATCTATGGTTCTATAATGTTTTCGTTCGATGCCCTGCATGTCTACGTATCTGTCTTGTGGCATTTAAAATTCACAAGTAGATCAAATAAGCCTATGTGCGCTACAGATGAAGGGAAATAAAACATGCACCTTTAAACCAGACTTAAGACCCTTTTCAAAGGAAGCGGCAAGCTGCCTGCTAACTGGCCAGCTGTATTAGCAAATGAAGGCTTAGCTAATCTCCCAATATTTTTCATATTGCTTTCTACGAATTCCTAATGAGTGCCATGATAGGATGATCCTATCTGTGTCGCGGGCACCCAGTGAAGGCAGAATGCCAGAACACTACCCAGCTAGAAAGAGGAAAAAAGCAGCAGCTTGTGGTTGTCTTTTCTACTCAGTTTGTTTTCTTTCATGTCTTTTCTTGTTATCGTTCTTATCTCCAAAGTCAAGTTTTCAATAGGTGTGGGATATTTTGACCAGAAACTTTTTCGACAAAAAATACATTTCAAAATGTTTCATGCAAAAAAAGCTGCAATTCATGACAATGCAATACAGCAACAGACACAAAGTTCTGATATAAAAAAAAGAGACTAATTTGGTAAAAAAGTGAGGTGGAAGTCAACTTTCCATGGATGTTTATTTTTTCATTTAAGGCTGAATAATCATTTAACCTATGAAAAATAATCTTTTATGACACATTTATTCTTAAAATCACTTAGAGCACTTTACACTTGATTGCCAAATTCACCCTTTAACACATGCACACACACACACATACACATTCATATACTGCTGGCAGAGGACGTCATATAAAGCTGCCCATTAGATCGGGTCTTAACACATTTACAATCAGTCATACAATAATGGCTTTGCCTTTTAATAGCAATTTTGGGGTCAGTTTTATGTTTTAAAAGAGATGCACTTTCTAATGCAGTAGGTGAGTAGTATCACATTGAAACCAAAAAAAATGCTGCTCACTACTCTCGCTTGGCATATCAACATTTTTAGAAAAAATCTCAACAGTTTAGTCCCTCTGAACCTTTGTAAAGTGTGTTCTCAAACAGTTTCCCCACCATGATCTCAAGTAGACAATGCTCTGCCTTCTGTGTGCACAGGTGTGGGACATTTAGTCGAATTGGAATTGTCCCTCAAATCATCAGCAGTAACATATGTGGAGTTAATCTCCCTAATAGCCACATAGCCTGTATGAAGGCCACACTTGTCTGGACCTTCTCTGGAAATAGTGTGTAGTTCATGTTTATAAGGAGCTTGACATTTTCCTAACTTGACTTAAGCAGGATACACACTACCAGATAATTGGCCCGATTCCCCCCTTCTGACCAAAGAGCGCAAAGGCACGATTATCTTGTCAGATTCTCCCGTGGTGTGTTAAGAGTGGTTTTAACCTTCATGATCTGCTCGGAAGACGATCAGGGCCGCACCGACTTGAAATATTAAACGTGATCAACATTCATGATTGGAAATGTGAATTGTGACGTGGAGCAGAAAAAT
Organism: Labrus mixtus; assembly: GCF_963584025.1. Lineage (NCBI taxonomy): Eukaryota > Metazoa > Chordata > Actinopteri > Labriformes > Labridae > Labrus > Labrus mixtus. Next base: position 14,887,900 of record NC_083620.1, read on the forward strand.
TGCCAATATGGATGCAAGCTGACTTAAGCAGGAAGCACAACAAACATAACCATGGCGACGGCAGCAAATGCGAAGCTCAAAGTAAAATGGATGTCATAAATGCAGGACCAACTTGTTTATTTGTGGCAACAACACAACACAGTGTTTCTACAACGTGTCCTACAAACCACATTCCAACTGACAAGGAAAGGAGTTGGACCAAAATGTTTGAATGAATGAATCGGTTAGTGTTTGGTGTGTTGAGTTGGTCATCTCATTGCACACCACACAGTACAGTACAGTAAAACAAGCCTTTACTCACATGTCTCACAAGCCGATGATTTTTGGTGTCAGACATGTTGTCAATACAGTTAATAGTCTGCTATGATAACAGCATGCAGGATGAGGAGAGCCGTAATGGTGACCAAATGGTTTCCTAGTAAATATCACTTTAGTATATGGAGTATACAGTAAAGCAGCAGCGCACCTATTTGAGTGAATTAATCAGACAAGTGTTAATTTAATTTGGTTACATTAGTCAGTGAATATACATGCAGCTTGGTTTGACACACATTTCAATTATATATCTGACATACATTATGATTTTCACTCAGATTGTCTGCAAGCATTAAACTTCATGGTGATAACTGAGGGAAGAGAAGTTCTCTGTAATGCGTTGTGTGTGTGTGTGTGTGTGTGAGTGAGACAGTATATGCAGGTGTTTGCACTCTCACCACTTTAACATACTCTCACATACCTCTAGTCCAGGGGTGTCCAAAGTGCGGCCCGAGGGCCATTTGCGGCCCTTGAGGGGATTTTTTGCGGCACGTGACTTCAAATGAAGAATCAGAAGATTTTGGCCTGAGGCCTCGATTAAGATTGGCACATTATCTTATTTTTATTTTTCATGTTAACAAGGGCTGAACAATATTCCTAAAACACTAAATGTTCAGTAACATATATGTTGTTGTTTTTAAATCTACAGCTTTTACTATTTTCCACATTTTTTGTAAACTATGAAAAAAAAACGTATGCAAAGTTTTTGCAAACAAGCGGACTGTTGTTTAACCATTTAATGACCTGAGCTAAATGCAGAAAGCTTTTCCAAAGAAAAGAACCACTACAGGCTTGATTCTGAGAAAAAAAACAAATAAAGTAGAACAAAGAAATCAAAATATTTGATTTCCTTTTATTAAAGGGTTTATTTAGCGAGCCTTTTGATTCTGATCTACAAAGCCTTACTAGTTTTTAAACTATATTTTAAAAAACAAAACCTGTGGCCCGCGAGCGATTCTAACGCGACAATTTTGGCCCGCAAGAAAAAAAGTTTGGACACCACTGCTCTAGTCAATCTTTAGTAGGTGTCCTTCTTTCACACAGCTGTTCTGTAATCCTGTTTTACAGAGATCGGCATCATGTTCCTTGTGTTGGATCTCTCACCACATGACTAACAGTTTCCACAAGCAGAGTCTTTTCTAAAAAAAAGAATTTAATTGGCAAACACACTTACAGCTTTCTCATTTATAACTACTGTATTTGCTGTGTAAACATCTGCATATGATGAGAATCCACATAACAACTTCAACCTCTGTGTCTTATCAGTCAACTTATATCAGGATAGGGGGCACTGGTAGCCTAGTGGTCAGTGTGCACGCCCATTGTACGGAGGCTCTAGTGCTCCAAGTGGGCAACCCGGGTTCAAATCCAACCTGTGGCTCCTTTCCCATCTGTCATTTCCCACTCTCTCTCTCTCCTTTAATTTTGACTCTATCCACTGTCCTGTCTCAAAATAGACTCTAAAAAAATGTATACTTTATCTGGGTTGATATCCTTTTTTCCATCCTTGTCTGTTTCTTATAAATGTAGCAATAGTTGTGGCGTTAACTATGAATTTAGGAAATGAATACTTACGTCAAACAGCATATATATTTGGCCAAGCTGTTTGGATTTGTTTATTGGCACTACCTGTCTTTTCTTCTTATTTCTTATAGCTCCAATTTTAAGCATATTCACCCATATTTTCCCCGTTTACCTTTTGTTGTTCCTCATATCTTTTATCTTCATTTTGACTTGTATGTCTTCTTTTTCCTTTCTTTCTTGAAACCACCTGCAGATGGCAGAGAAGAGGAAAAAATAAAAAGACAAACACGATGGAAAGTGAGCCAGAACACCAGAACAGGAAAGCTTCTTTCTGCTTTTTTTTTTCCTCTCCTCAACTTTTGTGTGTTCAGCCATGTGAGGGAAGAACTGGGATGCAGGCCAGCCAAAACACTATCAAAGAAAACACACCACACTGTGAAAGTGCAACACAGACACACAGACACACACACACACACACACACACACACACACACACAACTGGGTTATTGGTAAAAGCAAGAGGAGAAGATGAGGCAAGTGAGTAATGAGAGGACAGGGGAGCAAGGGGAGAAAGGGAAGAGGGGAGCGAGATGATGAAACTGGTGCTGAGCCAGATGGATGGAGAAAAAAGGCAGGAGTAGAATTGAAGGAGAAAGGTTGGAAAGAAAAGCTGATATAAAGACCAAAATCGAGAAGTTGGGAGGGTAAAAAAAAAAATGTATTTCCCTTTGTCTTTTCCTGAACTCACATTTAAAAGGACACACCCTTTGGGACCGAACAGACGACCGAGATGAAGGGTAAAGGTACAAGTAATAGAGAGAAAAACATAAGAGATAGAAAGGAGAACAAAAGGGCCAAATCCTGAGCCTCCATCAGCACAACATTTTCCTGGCTCAAATTGAGGCAGCGGTGGTACCTTGGTGGTGAAAAACTGTGTTCTTCTTAAACTTTTTGGACTTTCACAAGGGCTGGTGGCGGTACGAATTTGGGCGAAGGCGGCCAACTCAGATTTTTTTAATGGAGGAGAAACTGTGTGTAACTGCATCACTGATGTCTAATTACCATCCTCCTCTCCTTTAAACATAGTTAATTCTGTATTCTCGCATCGGCTCACTCAACCACTTCTTTCAGATTTTTTTCTAGATGGCTGGAAGAAGTCCAGGTAGAGTCAGGGAGAAAAAGTAGGTGGATTGGTTTTAAACCTGTAGCTCACCCCTCAAAAAAAAAAATTCCAGGAAAGCTTCAGGAGTTTGGTTCTTGTGTGAAAACGCTTTTTTTCCCCACTGTTGCCAAATTTGTGCCAAAGTGCTTCATTTCTGGATTCTCTGAATAGCGGATCAAAAAGAGTGCGTACGTAACAGTACCTTCTCTTTGTGGTTAATCATCCCTGAGATTGATAAGTATCATGCCACATAAATGCAAGTCTTTATCCTTCATGCAGAGACACAGACACAAAGTGAAGCTAGTATTAGCCTAGCTTGAGACACAGAATGACCATGGGGGTCATCTGTGTCTATCGCTGCTGGTTGGCATCGGCGCCTCTTCTAGGGACCGTGTCTGGATGAACTTTGCAGCTGCCTCCAGCTTCTTGAGGCTTTCCCGTTCATTTTCTGTTAGCTATGTTAGCCCTGTTTTAGCGTCTTTTTTAACCAAGGTAGGCTAGACTATGTGTAAACATTCTTGGGACATCAACGCTGATAGTCTCTTGCAACACAGATTCCGTCTTGTCTTTGCTCAAGCAGTTTATTATCAACTTGTGTGAATACTTGAATTACACATATTTGCTTGATTCAAAAAATCTTTCTTTAAGATTTGCTTAAATTTTACATGTCATCTATTTTCGTAAAGTCGTTTCACGTATTGTCTGAAAACACCTGAGGTGTGCAGAAAAACTGGGCTTTGTGTGATGTCCTGATTGCATCGACCTAAGCAGGTACTGAAGAAGCTTAATTGAATTAGATTTCTGAAAAACACGTCACATGGCACTTGATGATGACGAATTCCCAGAAGTACAGTACAAGTACTGCAGTCAATCAATCAATCAATCAATTTTTATTTGTATAGCGTCAACTCATAACAAGTGTTATCTCGAGACCTTACTCTTTGTCTGTTAACATTACAAAAAGCAGGTAAAAAGACCTTACTCATTGTTATGTTACATAAAGCAGGTAAAATACCTTACTTATGCAGTGACATACTTTAATAAGATGAATCAAAAATGTACACCTGAGCTTTGAGGTAATATGTTTAAATTTTTACAGGAATTCATTTCTTTTTTTTGACATGCCTTCTAGATCAAAGCAAGTTTCCTCTTTGGTGCATGTAGCAGCATGTAATAGTTATTTTTAAATATGGAAGGAGGTGGGAGGGAGGTACACGTTTGAGCTACCGTACTTGAATATGCCTCTTGGTTTAACGCAGCTGTACTGCCATGCTGAGAAAACAAACAAACACCATATGGTTCAATAGAAGTATACGGATTAAATTGGGATTTAATACTTTAATGAATGCCCCTTTTGCTTTGGAGAGCCCTTTAGTTTTAACTTCTAAGTAGAATCCTCGAAATGTAAGAACTCTGTTCTTTAACTCATGACTTCACACTTTTTTTTTTCATCAAGTCATTTTGGAGAGTGTATTTAATTTCATGTATTTAAAACATTATACTGTTGATACAGAGACAGAGAGACAATTTAGCGAATTCAGTGAAAAGTTAGATCTAATGTGTCAGTTGATTGGATTGATTCCTTTTAATAACCTCTTTTGCCATTTTTGCAACACATTTGACAATAGTGTGTTGCTATGCCAACAAATAAGGAGAATGGTCAGGTGTTAATAGACCAGGCTAGGGTTACGGACTACTGGGTTGCACCATTTTGGATAGTTTCAATTACTGTAAAATCCTAAGTATAAAATGCACTTTTAATAACTATTTTTTCCTTCTTAAAAGTTGGCTGTCTTAAACACCGGTGCAACCAATATACCAGTATAAAGTGCTGTGACATGCGCTTTCATTACCATGATTGCAACCGCCATCATCACACACTGCACACGAGGTGCTGCGAAATTTCACCTCCATACATTGTGTATCACAAGCTGATTGCAAGCTGTGCTGGGATATGTAGCAACACACACCAGGCTGGCTGCACCACTTATAAACATCTTTTCTCCCTCCCTCATGCATTTATAGCAAACAGTGTTATATTAAGTAAATACAACTTGTGGAGTGCTCCTTTGAGTGAAAGACTCTAATATTCAAGTTAATGAGTGACCAGCAGTGTCAGGTATCGTACAAGGCTGCCGGTAGCTTACTTCACAACTTTCACCATAAACTGAAAGCTTACAATTTCATCTGTCGCACTATAGTATATTGTTACACTACTGTATGTTGTAGTCGTTAATATTTTTACTAGCTTTAGATCAGGGCTATCATTTAGAAAAACCCTATTGTGCTGTTGTTTTGAGAAACCAAGATTCCACTCTGAATGGAGCAAGCAAGGGCAGCTGGAAAAACAAATTAACAAACATAAACAACCTCGCATCCTCGTGCCTTCAGGCTCGTAACCGTCTCCACAGATGTGAAGTATGGAGCCGCTGACAGCCCTGCACTGATTTAACCCCTGGTAATATTAATAATAGTAATGTCAGACTCATATTCACAGACTTTAAAATAATACATGATCTCTTTTTAAAGTTATACAGAGGCAGAATTGTTTTCCTGTTCACTGATAAGTTAAATGTGACATCTCTGTGTGTGGCCAGTGTTTGTGAATGAGACACTTTTTTTTGGAACGAGGCTGATTTGAAAAGGGTCAAGGTTTCCCCAAATGACTGCATAACGGATCATTTAAATTGAAATACAAACAGCCTGACGCACAGACACGCCTTTTGCTCTGCAGCGCAGTGCATTTAACCCCCTCCGTGTGCTTTGTGTGATTAGACGGAGTCATTTTAATTCATTTGCACGGTTCAACTTAACAGGCGCAAAAGCTGCACTGATCTGAATTAAACCGTGATTTGTGAAAACGAGTCACACATCTGGCAGAGTGAAGCATAAAGAACTGTGAAGACTTTTGTGAAATGTCATTCTTTCATGATGATGAATTAACAATAGCTTTTGTATTTTTATTTTAGTGTTTTATTGTTGCTAAATGTAGGTTATTACAGATAGCTATTCAAAGCACATGTCTGGTAGTTGTTCTATGTGTCCGTAATTCTGGAATGCTAACGTCCAAATTGGCAGACAAAAGAAAAGTCCAGCGTAAACTCTGCTCTAGTTATAGTTATCCCTTGTTTGTCAATTAACGGCAATTAATAGGAGTTATTTTCTGCAGTTAGCATGTTCAGAGGAAATTGGGCATGTGAGTCAGCACTTTAACAAACAATGTATTAAGTTTGTTAGGATGCTGATCAACTCACCAAACAATGACACAACTCAAGTTACAAGCTAACGTGTTTGTTAAGTGTGGACCAAGCTCCCTCACATTAGACTGGACTTATTTAGCTGTTGCAAAGTGCCACAGACCTTAAAGGATGAATGTGCGACTTTTTGATCCAGCAGATGTCGCCCTTGAGCACCAGCATGAAACCAAAACAAACTTCTGTTTGGTGACACCTCCGCTATTTTGAAGCCTCCTATCTCTTCCACCGACACACCTCCAACCCTCCCTCCACTCACATTTTCTCTAAGGAGTTTATCAAAAGGAACACACCACGATTAAGCACCATTAAGCGAAAGTAGTCGGCAATTTTGTCATGGGGTCGAGCTGCAATTGCCTGTGTCCTGCATTGTTGTGTTGGCAGGCTAATGTTAGCACACTTTGGTAAACTCATAGCTTCACATTGAACGAAAATGTACACAGAATGAAAAAAGGCTTACATGACATCCAAATAAGCAGTAAGTAGGCAATTCTTATTTCTATAGTCCTTGACTAAAACAGCTTTTATACAAAAGGGGAGGAGCCGGCCGTCCCGTCCATGTTAACATGATGTTAAAACGGCCCCGACAACAAGTCAGCCAGCGGGACTCGCGCTACTCCCTCATTGTAGTCAGTCATGACTCAGAGACATTTACATAGAATATACCTGAATTCTGCTATTCTCATGTGTAAAATGTCGCACATTCTTCCTTTAAATAAAAATATCTCCACTGTTGTACACGTATTGCTATACTTTTGCACCAGTGACCACCATATGTTAGGTGTGTCTATCCATCTGTCATTTTGTCTGCATCTCTAACATCCTTCTTATATATGAATGTACTTCAGACATATGGTATCATCCTTTCAGCTCTGAGCTCTGACGCTAGCAGAGCAATGCCAATATCTTTGTATCAAGTTGTTACATAAATCTCAGGTATTTTTTTGAATTCGAGAGCAAGGAAGCAACTCCGCGGATCATATAGCAATGACTCATCTCTTGAAACCCAACACCTTCAAAAATACTCAACCTTCAAACATATTTGTTGTTTCAGTGGCCTCTCAACTTAGGAAAACGTTTGTGGGATTGTAATTTGACCACATGATATAGTTTCATGAAGCAATATTCAGCGAGTTAAATTCCTAACATACTTCCACTTATCTTTCTGTTGTTCGTGGGTCATGGTTCTCAGAGTTCTTTAATCACCATGGCAACATATCTTTCATCAGGGTGAACTTCATGTTCTGTTTCCTAGTATTCAGTCAGGGTAAGTATCTGTGAAGTCAAGGTAGACTTATATCACACTCTGTCATTTCTTGGACCCTATATTCTTCTCATCTGTTCCACTGCTCTCTCTCTCTTTCTAGCTCTATCTTTCTAATCTGTAAAGCTCCTCTTCTTCTCTGTCCCTGTCCTTCTGGAATAACAGAAACTGCTTCTCTGCAACTCTTTCTCTTTTTTTTTTTCCAGCGAGTTTCTCACTTTCTTTCTCCCTTTTTCTCAAGTTCCCATCTTTGAGGCGTCCTTCACGTTATGCAACCACTGTGTACTCCTTTATTCAGTGACTCTTTACGAAAGTATCTGGTTTTGTAAGGGACACATTACAATGTGTCTGACAAAAAACATATTGCATACACTTAATTTTTCTTTCGGCAGAAGTTTTAAAAACATTACATGTACAGTCATTGCTAATTCATCAGCTAATCTTGTTATAGATGATGCTCGTATGGTACGTGCATGTTTTATTCAGTCAAAAGTAGATGTCGGGGCGCTGGTGGCACGGTGGTTAGTGCGCGCGTCCCAGGTATGGAGGATGTAGTCCTCAACGTGGGCGGCCCGGGTTCGAATCCGGCCTGTGGCTCCTTTCCCGCATGTCGATCCCCACTCTCTCTCCACCTCTATCCACTGTCCTATCTCTCCATTAAAGGCACAAAACACCCAAAAATAAATCTTAAAAAAAAAAAAAGTAGATGTCTAGCATGGTAAGACTGTTACTTGAATTTGGCTTTGTTAAATGCATTTGTGGTGCTGCATTGGTCGGGATGTTTCAATTAAGCATCGGTGAGACACTAAAATCCAGAGTCAGGTTGAAGTAGCTGATTAATGCATTAAAATAGAACAACAAATCGCATTCCAAAATACATCACAATGCCATTTAAGTATCAGTCAGGATTTTGAAACTCTGCACACGTGTCATCGTGTATGCATGAATTGCAATGTTGCACCTTCCCAGATTATATTTAGCCAGGTTTCACTTTTTTCGGAATGACCCTGCATGGTTTTCCCGGAGCTACCTGCATTGGCACCATGCTGGTTACCTCTTTCATGCAAAGCCAACGTGGTTCTGAACATGGCCCTAAAATATTGTTTAATTAGCCTCTTCTGCCAAGTTTTCCCATGCATCTGATTCAGCTAGCTCACTTGTGTCAGGGGGAAACATGATTGTTTTTGTTTATATGAATGTAGACCCAGAAACATGCTGTACAATAAAATGTAATGCAAAAAAGTATGACGCTTAACACAGCACTATTACTTCTTTGCGATGGCTGCACCTTGAAATGAACTTAGAGGAAATGAAAAAGACATTAAACAAACACAAAAGAAAAGGAATGTGTACAAGCTGCTACTGGCACCAGAGAGGCAGCTGACCCAGACAGCCGCAGATGCTCAGACAACGGCAGGTGGAAAATGTCACTGATACAGCTCATGTCTCTGTAGAATCCAAAGGTAACAGCAGCCAAATCTCTTATCAGAGAGGCAGACGGTGTTCTGCAACAGCAGCTCTGTTAAGACATGTTTTTTTGAACCTACAACTCTGTCCCTTTTGTGAATGTTCAAGTCAATTCAGACTGTTTTTGCTTATATCTCAACACACACATGAAGAAGAAGAAGATGCACTTTATTAACGATAGGTCACCTGTCTTTTACCTCAGCAGCCAATCACATAGGCCCTGGGAAGTCTGCTGGAGGGGACTATTAAGGGTTTGACTGTTGTTGATCCCTGTCCAAAAATGTAATCTTATTATTCAAAGAACGCAGGAGGCAAATGGGTGAGAATCTACAATTGCTCAATACCAATGCAAAAATGAATGGGGAAGAGTGCTGCTGTTCAAAGTAATTATTCATGTTGCTTGGTTACTGCAGCTCTCTGTGACATGCATCACTCAATGAATGAATTCATTCTTATAGTGCAGATTAAACATAGTAGTTAGTAGGTAGTTTGCAAAGTTTGACGAGGGATGGGCAATTAATCCAGTTTCAATTTCAATTACAATTTTGGCTTCCCACAGTCATGAAAACAAGATAATGGAGATTAAACAATGACTGTGCCGCACGCTGTGTTGTGCATATTTTATCCATATGTGGTTAATGTTTCAAAATGTTTGTTGTTATACTTACTTTTTTTAACTGTTGCTTGTTTTTCAAAGAGTTCAGAATGTAAGTGTTAAGAGTGTTTAAGTAAAACGCGATGCAGTTGTTGTAAAATCGATTAATTATTCTGATCTCAGTATCAATCAAATTGATCGGGATATGATTTTTGCCATTATGGAGCAGCCCTAAGTTTGACACATCGGCACATCAACATCTGTCAGGCAGGAAGTCAGGGGACAGTAACGTTAAAAGGGGTGCACTACAACAGGGATATGTTTCAATGGATTTTTTTTCTGGCCTCACTAAATTATTTCTCAATTCTGTCTGCAATATCAGACTGTAATATCCACCCAGACGCACACAGTTTGGACTCCAGGCAGTGGTTCATTAATTAGGATTGAAAGAATGAGGGAAAAGTGAAGGCTAAAGGATACGTGCACAAGATCTTGCATTCAAGTCCTGTAATGAGTAAGTACAAATCTGAATACCGTTTTCATTGAAAACAAAACAAGAATAAGATTTCCAAGGCTTCTCTTCAGTTAAACACAGGAGAGGGGGAATTTGATGATTTGTTTATTGCACATCCTTTAGTATTCATATAGTTCCGCAGCAGGGACCAAGAGATCAAAATTCAGGAACTTTTGTGTTTGCTTTGGGAACAGTCAGATCATTTTGATTGCTAATTTGGCGTTGGTAAATTCACATCTTCTCTAAATCCTCTCCCGGTGGGTGTGCTCCTCTGCTGTGCTGACACATTACGGCTCATTTGAGTAGGAGTGGAGAAGAACCCCTGTCTGTTTAGCGTCTGCTTTTTTTCCCAATTCATTAAATACAACAATGTGTTGTCTTAAATGGGCTTAGCAGCAAAGGATGCATCCTCACGGTTTTTAAGTCTTAATTACAGGAGAATAGTAACACACTTTCAATGATTTTATGATGTTAACCACGGATGACGTTACCATTAAAAAGGAAAAAAAATATATATATTCTGAAAATCTTCTGCTGTTTCATTTGAATGCTCATTGGAGGAAGAGCTCAGTATGCTCTGGATAACAAGCCTTTCCCCTAAAACTTGTCTCTCTCGAAATTAAATGGAAATGACACGGCGACAACTCTTGTCACCGATAAGCAAAGTTGCATTGAACTGCAAAATGTTATAGCCATGTTTGTAATGGAGTATCAGAGGCTCAACATCCTTTTTGAAACAGACTTCAAGACAGGGCGGATGGCATCGGCAAGTTACGTGCAATTCATTGTGTTATCAGTCGTGATAACCAATTATTTGTGAATTTTCCAGAGTGTGCTGACAGGGGTCAGTGTCTTCAGACTAAGCGTCCTAGTGTTAGTCAGTTCGACATGAGACTGCAGGAGCTAGTGAACTTTTGAACTTCCGGTTTAGAGACAACCAGCTGTACTTCTGAGCCACAGCTGTCCCCATACAGTATATGATGAAGGGCCTTGTTGTGTAATGGAAGCTTCAAATGATGAACTTGAGTCTTTTCAAACTGAAACATTAACTGCTCTGATATCAATGTTTTCAAAAGAAAAGGAATAAACTCCATGGAGTTCTGCATTGCCCTCTCAACTTTATAAAGTCAAGCTAGCAATAACAACGTAGCTTATTTAACTAAGGGTAAAATGGAACACAATATATTGTTATTGTTATTAATTCACAACCGGTTTTGGAGTTGGTGGTGTTGGAATAGTTCCAATTGATATAAAGTGATGGATGGAACTGATGTAGTTATATATATTTTTAGTATACATATGTTGTAACAATTCCAAATCACTAACACAATAGACTTGAAACCATTGGCTCACTTCCCACCCATCCATGTCAATGCCTCACCTTCACCCCTGTCCTTCCAGAGCTGTTTGGTTCTACTTTTCTTCGTCGGCTTTCCTCCTTATCTGTTGATTTATGTTTAAACTAAGTTAAACTGCAAATGATGTGCATTGATCTGGATCAACTGTTTCGAGTTATCGTGTTCAGTTTTAGCTTTTGGCTTTTCTTTTCACCTTTTTCTTTTTGAAATTTTGGCTATTAGAAAAGTTTTTCTTATTCTAGGACCTTTGTATGGTTCGCTTAAAATAAATGAGGAACTGACTCAACCAAAAACCTGACTTCAATATTGTTACACTAATGCAATATGGTTGGTTAAACAAATGCATATACAACTTCCCACAAGTTCCACCTCAGCATATATCCCATGTCAATTGAAGTCATTCACTTTAGTTTGCCTTTTTGTGAACTTCATTAAACTGCCCCTCCAGCCACAGTTAAGCCCATTTTGCACTTGGGTGAAGCCTAACTTCTTTATAATAGGCGTGTGCTGTAATAACAAAGACAGCAAATGGGATTCAGACCTTTAAGGGGAAAAAAGTTAAAACACAATCTAACAACCTACTTAAACACAATAAATGTAACAAGATACACTTTATTCCTAAATGTTAAGGCTCCTCTTCAAAGATCTTCGGAATTTATCAGCCTCTTCATGGTCTGGAATCCAGTGGAGCGTGGAGATTGATATATGGATGGAGGGCCTCAGATATGCTCCTCTTATATAAAGATAGAACGATCAGGGAGAGTGGAGATCGCTGATAAGAAATGATAACCTTTTGTGCACACAGACACACACAAACACACACACTCACATCTCAAGCCAATAGTGTGTGTGTGTTTGTCTAACCGCAGCTACTGGCAGTAACAACTCAATCAAGTCTCTCCACCGAGCCTAATCACTGCTGTGATTGGCTTTCCAGATTGTTTATCTAGGATCATTAGGATCATTTTCAATAAAGCTGTCTTCTAACTAGACTCTGATGACTTGTGAAACTTTTGCCTTCTCTTCACTGTTTTCATTTCCTTCTGTCTTCACTGTTCACTGCTAGGCTATAGCTATAGCACATTGCAATCTGACAAAACAAATGAATGAATCTATTCTGCTGTCAAACAAATGCATATTCAGCAGCTCTTAAAAACTTATGTCAATAAAACAATCCAATTTCAAACCCTCCGAACGTGATAGAGAAGTGTCTTTTGTCGCTGCATTTTCTATACTCTCCTGGAAAACTTGCAGACGATTGCGTTGGGTAGCGACTCAGTGTAAAAGCTCTGGCCTCTTCTGCCTTTACTCCTCATTAAAAATGAATGGAAGCCGGTGTCTTACTGTCAAAAATCATGAGGGCCAAAATCAAACATCAGCATTTCTTTCTGTCTAACTTCTTGTCCATCTCCTCTCGACATTAAGTTACATACAGTTGCTGACAGAATAAGAAGATTAAAGTCGGAGGAGAGATTTCATGACATATTAGTGTGTCTTGATTGTATGCATACTGTGTGCAAAGAATTAATCTTTGAAGGGTAGCTGCAGTTCTAAAATGAAAAAGGAAAAGTATCAAGTTTGAAATGAACACAAGAAACCACAGAGAAAACAGATCCTCTATTTACATTCTATGAGATTGTGTCTTTTATACAACAAAACACCACTTCATGTATTTTTTTTTTGTCGAGTACAGATGCACACAGAATCCTCATTATGATGTTTACATGACATGTTTGATGATCTTTTCAAATAAGCCTTGCACCATTTTGCCTTCTTCATTATTTACGCCATCATTATTGCAGTTGAAAATGTGCCCCAATTTATTTTTAAAGGTCACATATATCCTACTTTTCTTAATAAGTCTTAGAGGTCCCCAAAACATATCTGTGAAGTTTCTTGCTAAAAATCCACTCTGATCCTGTATTTCAGCATGTCTCTAAACCCCTCTATGTCAGCCCTGCTCAGAACAGGCTGTTTCTGTGTCTGTAGCTTTAAATGCAAATGAGCTGGTGTTTGACCATGCCTCTCTTGAAGAGCTTCGGTGACTTGGACTTTCTTTCACCCTTGCTAGATTGTTTACGGTGGAAAGGCAGACTCAGAGGGCAGAACAAACACCTAGCTCTGGGAGTGTCACCCACCAGGGGGAGGGGTTACTGCCCTTTGTGATGTCATGAAGGGAAAATCTCCAAACAGCCAGTTTGAGCACACATTTTCTGAAAAGTGGTGCAGGCAAATGACGTAAAGATAGACTTTTCTCATAATTAGGACGTTTGTAGAAAGGCTTGGGATACCTATTGTTTAACAAAAACATGGTCATGTGTATTTTTCATTAAGTTTTACATTATGATATTGTTCTTTGGCAGCTGACTTTCACAGCAATGTAGATTTCAGACAGCTTTCAGTGATATGTTCAGTCTGTGAAATAGATTAAAAAATTTGTCCAGACGCAAATTGAATATTTCAACACCTGTGAGGTGTGCATGTCATAAAGTGCAAATAGTTAACATATACATACTTTGTCTCTTCCTTCCTTGTACTGTATGTGGAGAAAGATAAAGTGTGTGAACAAATGCAATAACTTTGTATTTTCTTTTTCACACAGCTGCACTCACTTTACAGAAGTCACGATGCACAATTCATATCAATTAGGAATGACTGATATGGGATTTTTGGGTACAATACTGATATTGATTTTAGGGTAAGGAACAATAGATACTTGATTTGCTAAGATCGGACGACTTTATTGGCTGGCCGATTAATCGGTCGGCCTCTGATATCATGATAAAGTTTGTTTTATGTAAACTCCTGGTGTTCAGACATGATTCAGGATGAATTATGTAGAGCCTCATCACAGTAAGAGAAGTTTACCCAGTCATGTGACACCAATCAGCATGTTTCACTGGTTGGACAGGCTTGCATGCTGTTTCTTTAGATACAGATTCAGATCACTGCAGCCCCCCTGCCTCTTCCTGCCACATGAGGAAAAACAGCACACACTTTGACAAGATTTAGCCCCAATTATACAGCTCTACGCAGACAAATTCAGAGGATATTTTTTTCAGAATCCAACCTTGGTGTGTTTTTTTTCCTTTGTGGCTTTCTCACAGCGGTTCCCTCATCTGGAAAATTTGGGCTGGGAGAGGACGGTAACTTTGGGTTTAATTAGTTGAACTAAACTTGATGAGATCTTGTGGTGTGCATCCAACCCAAGATAAAACCAGGGGAGAGCCGAGTTTTTCCAGTTATCTCTCGCTGTGAGCTGTCCTCATTAAAATACATCTGATGCTTGTGTGTGGAAGATTAAACGGAAAACACCATGAGGTGCCGTTATTATAAATACTGAGCTCTGCTGATTACAAACAATTGCATTTATCACTCCCACTCCCTTAGCTAAGCAAGGAGGTTGTCTCTTAAAAACCCATTCAGTTGTCTTGCACAAGTGATGAGGGACATTAAAATTTTTGCCTACTGCTGAGGGAGAATGAATGTAATGGATGTGCATATCTCTTTGTTTTAAATGTCAGTGTAACACAGAATAATGGGCAGAAATAATCGTGAGAGTTATAAGATGTTTCCTCAGCAACAATGGAGGTTGTCTCTTAGAACTCCATCCAGTGAGAGAATAAAATATTCATACACTATTTTCATTGTATAACATGTAGGGTCTCAGGCATTAAATTCATAGTTTGGGTCTTTTAAAGTGGGTTTGTATGAGGTACTTATCAATACTAAGAAGGGATGTATTGCAATTCATTTTTATTTTAAAGGAAAATATACCGGATAAATGCAGTGTCTTCATGTACATCAATTACATTTTCAATCAAACAATTAAAATGTTCATTATTTAGGTGTTTAAGTAATTTTCTGATTTTAAATAAACTAGGGCCCGACGATACAAGATTTTTGGGGCCGATACTGATATTGATATTAGGGTGAGAAAAAAAATCAGATACCGATATACCGGCCAATATCTTTCCTTTATCCTTTTTCGATCTTTGGAAAATGGATATAGATACCAACACACATGTATTGAGTTGATCCCTCCATTGCAGTTATCGAACACTTTTGCACTTGTTCATATACAATGAAGACAAGATGGTCACTCATATATATATATATGAAATACATTCAATATTTTCCTTTGGGACTATGTTTTAACCATCACAACAACCCTGTATTCTAAAAGTGCAGAGGTGCACCTGTTGTATCAGTGATGCTTATGGTGTCAATGTAACATTTAGCGCTGCTAGCCACCAACGTCTGAGGCCAATATCACGCAAAAAGAACTCTATGTAATCTATATTTTGACCATGCCTTTGTTTGAATAGTCTGGAAAGACAAGCAAGCACCAACACTGACATCTTCAGAAATGTGAAGTGGGATTTCAGTCTATGCTGGTCACTGCCAGCTGACTCCATCAATTTCCTCCATGCACAGGAATACAGTGCCTATGGATGGAAACATATGATAAATAAATAATGATAAATAAATCAAGATTCATATTATTAAGTGAATAAACCACCCGTTTTATCCAGGTGAAATGTAGGCAAGAAGTTGGTTGGACATTATTTAATTGGCTGAGTCAGTCCGTCCCTCTAGACATTCCATGAGTTAAATGGTTTTGAAACATGAGGACAACTGGTGGATCTCATATCAGCAGAGTGTGCAGGCCATGTGCAATGTGCGTCATGTGGAGGGACATTGACATCGAAGGGCAAAACAGGGGAATCAAGTGGAAGAAAAACAGAACATGAGCCACTTGTAATCCATTTTCTGTTCCCATGGAGACACAATGAGGAATTGCCATCTGACTCTA
The DNA here is from genome assembly GCF_963584025.1 of Labrus mixtus. Taxonomy (NCBI): domain Eukaryota; kingdom Metazoa; phylum Chordata; class Actinopteri; order Labriformes; family Labridae; genus Labrus; species Labrus mixtus. The sequence goes on from NC_083620.1 coordinate 14,904,169, forward strand.
TTACAAATATAATTGAACCACTTGTTGCCATCTTTAACATCTCACTTAGGATGTACACATTTGGAGCTGACGGGGACAGGCTGATAGATCTTCAAGCAAATATGCTCCATGACGTTGAGAGCTTTCAGCCTCTCCAAAAAGCGACAATCTTTTTTTAGGATGAAACTGAGACATGTTTCACAAAAAATGAAATTGTGATTGATAGCAGAGGAGGGAAAGAGATCTGGATTGCAGATTCAATCCAAGGGAAGAGAATTGAAAATGCTTCTAAGAGTTACTTAGATTGCAGATTGAGGTCAAGGGAGGTGGTTGATGTTGTCAAACACTAAGTTGTGCTGTCTACGTTCATGGCTAATGCATTTGGCGGCTAATTAGCTTGTTGTATCGTGTTTTCCCGCACAATGAGATTCTATCAGTGGTTGTATCTGGTGGCTGCAGATGATGAGGTAAATCAGTTATTTATAGTCACTGATTTTCTCATCACTAATGCCTGCAAATAAACGCCACAAGTTAATGTTTGAGACCAAACATACTGCATAAACTGCTACTAGCATAAACAAGCAAAACTGTACCAAAGCCAAGACTTAAATATTGTATTATAAACATATCTGCGAATGCAACCAATAAATGTCTGGATATATTTTACAAAAATGTTAGAATCCAATCATCCTTTCATTAGGCTTCATGAAGTTTGGGCCTAATAAATACATTTTACGTGGATACAAGGCACCTGGAATCTGAATGGAGCCCAAAGATTTTCCAATATCTGGAGACTGGACAAACAGCCACTCAAATTGCCATGTAGACACCTTGTGCTTGTGAGAAATTTGGCAACAGTGCCTCACTTTTGTAAAGGATTTAACCTCGTATTAACATTGTTACTCTGGCAAAATTGATTTGCTAATTGGAACCTTAAAATTGCAAGAAATGCATGCAAGTTGGCTAGTCTCTATCTGAGTATGGCAACCAGTTGAAAGCAGTCCTCACAACAGGCCTGGATGTTTCCGGGGGGTCAACAAGTGGGAATGAGGAGGGGACATTTAAGACTTGTAATTGAGATTCAGGTAGAAATAATAGGATCAAATCTTGGCTATGTGACTTCCAAAGCCTTCAAGTTTTTTTTCTCCATCATTTTCTGTGTCACTCTACTGAAACTACACCTGTACCAGGAACAGAGAAAATACCTTGTACCTTGAAACAGAAAATGTGCCAAGGAGCAAACAGGAAATTGAAGTTGTTGGGAGACAGATGCGGTTCATCACAGTTTAGAAATAAATCATTCAATTAACCAACCAGGAAGCAGTCAAACAGTAGTAATGGCACAAAGAGCAAAACACTAAAGAAGTCACCCAAGCATGAAGTCAGTTAATTCATCTCAACCTCTGAAGAGAAACTTCAGCAGCTTTCCAAACATATTTTCTTCTCCAAACCTTTGTGTTGGCATGCAAATGTGTCTCTGTGGACATCATTTCTGCGTGTGCATACATGCCCTACTTTCTGTGTTTGTATGCATCTTCATTTGAGGGAAGATATCTATATCTGTATGCCTATATTACGCCTATGCATGTGTGTATCATACAGACTTTTCAAGGCTTTTCCCTCAAGGCTGAAGCAATAAAGGCAAGCCTTTTTTATTTTGTTCAGTCACGCACAAATTGTATGGCCTTGTGGTAAATCTCCTGACCAATTAAAGTGATTTTTTGTGTGTGTGTCTGTTGTCTGTTCAAGGTTTGGATTTAATAAGCAGCAGAGCGAAAAATATTCATTTCAACCATGCTGTTAATTCACACTCCGAACTACCAAGGACACTGTGACAAAAAGTTCCAATGCTCCTTGTATTTTTTTCATACGAGGAGCTCATGTTGAAATGTCTTTGTGTAATTTTTTTTGTGAACACATACACACAGAGTGGTGCAAGGTAGGAATTCAATAAGTGCATGAAGAGTTTCGCCTATAGTCGATGCTCTGATTAAATCTTGAAGAACCTTGAAGCATAGATTTCCATATAAATAAGCAGACAATGATTTCCCTCTAACTACTATAACTTCTACATTGCGTTTGAAACAGTTCTGTTACTCACAATGCAAAGTATATGTATAAATATTTGTCTTAATGAATAGATTCAGTAGCAGAACTGATTACTTGTAATGAAGTACCAAGGTGATCGTGGAACAAATGGGTCTTGTTTTATTCATACCCTTGGAAGAAAACTTTTTAAGTGTTCACACAGGCGACGTTGACCCTTTAGTAATTAATTCATCAAAATAAGAAGGACTCATCAGGATGTTTTCCGACTTTGTTTTCTACTCGGCTGCGCTGATTTCTCATTATAATCACCCTCTCTGCCTGCTACAGAGCTACAAGAGTGAAACATGAATCAAATTTTAATATTTGAATCTTTCTCAAAATGAGACCCCAGGTGCTGTATTTGCAAAGACTACACATTCTTCCTCCTGTATCCTTTCTTTAAAAAAATGTTTTCTTTCTGCTTCAACGTCGGAGTAGTTATTCCTCTGTTCTGCCTCTGTTACGGAAGATATATTTTCCTTTCTCTTTCATTATATCCGAACCACTTTAATTTGTTCTGCTTTATTTGTAAAAATGGAGGGGGGAAAAAAAAAGACAGCGAAAGAAAATAGAGTTAACAGGTGGAGATGAGAGGGAAGCTGAGACTCCGTGGGGGCGCTGATCTGGCGCTGGCATCCTGCCAGCAGAGAACTGAGGAGTGGAGTGGATCTGGGGAACAGGATGAAGTTGTGTAGAGCAGATTGGGTACTAAGGTTGAGAAGAAAAAAAAAACAGCAGGAGAGAGTCTAAGGGAACGAGGGGTTTGGAGTTTAGGAGAGGAGAGACTGCAGGGTGAAAAGCAAACGGGGGGGCCGCGGGGACGAGGCAGACAGATTTAGGTTACGTTCACAGGAAGCATTCACAACTGGGGAAAAGACACATGCTTTTCACGTTTTTGGAAGCCAAGAAAACTTAGAAAAGGGAAAAAAGTTCATGTCTGTAATGTTGCGTCAGTGCAATCTTTCATGGTTTATCCAAGAATACACAAAACCCCAAAGTTGATTTCCAGTGAATGATTTGAAGATTTATTTATTTTCAGCACAGCTGTACTAATTTTCCAGTCCGCAAGTTACAGTCAAAGAAGAGTGATGGTCCAGTGGGCGAAGCATTCATCCAGTCATGTGCATGGATGCTTCATAAAGCTATAAAAAAAAAAAAAGATGATGTGTCATCATTGAGTTTTGCCTAAAGACTGATCAGTCGATCCAGGTGTGCGGGGGGGATGTTATCAAAGCTTTGTCACTGACAACAGCTGCGAGTGGGGAACCGTGAACAGTCAAGTGGGTTGTTTTAAAATGAAAAAAATGTTCAAAGATAGTGTGCAGAGTTTGGTGGGTTTATCACATTGAAGGCATATTAATTTATTTTTTGCTTGGTGAACTGGCAGCTAGTTTTACTCATTACAAGTAATAAGATATGTATCTGGACTTGTTGGGTGAATGGAGCTTATAGTAAATGCTACTGTATGATTAAGAATTTGTAATTTTATCATTTCCATGCAAAAAAATACTCCATATAGCAGCTTCAGACATATGGTTTGAAATCATTGAGATCGAGATTCATACTTGTACTGAACAGCGAAAGCATGCCTACCTTTAGTTTCCTGCAGAGACTCACCCCCAATGTCATGGCCGCTCAATGTTTATGTTAAATGGTACGTTGGCTGTTCTCATCGCTGTTATGGTGTAGCTCCGCTCTGGAGGGAGGAATGAGGTGGAGGAATGTTGTGCACACGTGCCAATTTCTGCTTATTTACAGAGCCCTGGCTGAGACCAAACGCTGGATCTCTTTTAACCTCAGACATAAACTAAACTCAACAGTTAAATAATTTTCTCTGATTTAAGTAAGTCTATTTGATTGTATCTCAGACCTTTAATTGAACCAAAACTGTAGACACAAAGCCCTCTTAATAGACCACCAATTGCACATAGTAAGTTTGGAATATCCCATATTGTTATCTGGATATTTATATGTGAATCTCTCTGGAGTCATAATGAAATGGATTCTTATGAAATCTTTTTTCATGCTGATGCGTCAAATGATGTTGAGGAAGTGAAAGAGTGTGAATGGATAATAGTCAGTGGTATTCTTTAAAAAACGTATACTGTCTGCTCTCGCCCTGTGTAGTTCTTTTTATACTAATCCATGTCTTTGCAAGTACAAGTACCACACGCAGCGTGACTTAAATAATGAACACATTTTATTGTTGAAACTGACTTTCATTAAAGCTGTCGAGCAGAAAACCATTACTCCGCAACACTGTCTTCAAAAAAATCTTCACTTCCACCTACACTTGATATTCTAATCTGTGATTGCAGCTTGGAAATGATACATTTTTAATGATTTGTTTCACAGGCAATCAAACGTTTTGTGGCAGAGAAATCTAATTATGGAGAGAGATTTAATTTCAAAGACGAAAAAACAAAATGCAGCCAGTCCAGAGGAAAGTCGTCCATTTTTTGTTTTATTTTATTAGAAAAAATCCACACACCATAAAAATTACATGTACAAAACTATAAGATTTGAAATTGCTTTCTGTACACATACAAAAGATAAAGCCCAAAGAAAAAGTAAAGGGGGGGGGGGGGGGGGGGGGGGGGGGATACACAGAGAGGGGGCATGTGAAGACAAAGCATTTGTGTGTTATTATTTTGTCCTTTTTTTAGGGGGGGGGGGGGTGTGTTTGAGGTTTTCTGTCTGTTTGCTCCTTCCTTACTCTCTGCAGGGGACAGCCATGATAGTTATGGTGGCACTAGTAAATGGTGGGGGGTGCAATTATGTGCACACATACACAAATGGATGGTATATAGTATCTGAGATGGCACTTCATATCCAATTTACAACAACCAGCATGGAGCTCGACGTATCAGAATGACGAAGAAGATGCTTATATAGAGCACCCGTGTCATTGGTTGATCTAAAGGGTTTTCTGTCAGACACATGTGGAGATGTAACACTTCAGCTGTTATTTGTCATGATTTTTCCCCTTAACACACTCCGTGATGGTAATGACACCATGATCAGGGCCTGTATGACTACAACCAAGATGTTGTCAATGCAGTCATACACAGTCTTTTTTTTTCTTCTTCACATTAACATATTCAGATTCCCGTTGTAGACCTGTGACGTTCTCCTGAAGTGACAGATATGATGATTTTGGTGAAAGTATTGGATGATATCAGTGGGGATAAAGAGTGAAATTGTTGTGATTTGGCTAACTGGCATCCCTCTTCTTTATTTTTATTTTTTTAACTCTTATCTGTTCATCCGTGTTCGTCTTCAGCTTGTGGCTTTCCTTCTGGTCAGTGGGTCTGAAAGAAAGGAAAATCGAGAAACAAGACAAGAAAATTAGCTTACATTTAATGATTCAGAGTTTGCTTTGGTTGCATTTGAAAACATGACCACCAAACTTTTTTTTAAAAAATCTCGGCTAATGATATCTGGGTATGGATCCAAATTGATTTAGAATATGAGACATGTAGTTCCAAATTCCAACAACTTTAAAATAACATAATTTCCTTGCTCAAAATAAGTATATCTGAACATTTTGATGACAAAGCTTCATTTTCAGCACATTCTCAGCCTTGGGCGGTCAAAACTGGATTCAGCTGGAATAATTTAGCTGTTTGCCTGTTAACATTTGTGTGGCGTTAGTCATTGGCAAAGCTCTGTCAGTGTGTTTTTTTTGTGTGTGAATTCGTGTGAAAGCTTTTCTCAAGTGAAGGCCACTGAGCCAGAGTCAATTTCTATCTCTGTATATCAGACCGGGTCCAATCAGCAGCCGATTGTACTTCACATCATGAAGAGCACTTCACTTCACCTTCACTTGTAAAAGGGATGGCTATGATAGACAGATACTCACCAGGCTACTCTGATTACAGCATATAAACAATCCACTTTATTTATTCACCTGTGTCCATCCCATTACATGTATCTTTCTTTTACTATTAGAAAAGTCCAAGAAAACTGCAGATCCTGAAACTAACAAATGTTTGAATCCAGCAAACCCAAGTCACTAGTAAGACAAATTTCACAGTCTAACAAAGTGCCATTGCTGGAATAGCCCTGAATCCAGACTTGTCAGCACGTCACCACTTGTAGAGGGCTGTCGATTTCCCTGTTAAAGCAAATTATGAACTGCTTTCTGCTAAGTGTCTATAGATTTATAGGAAAGGTGTTATGGAAAGCGAGCGGGTGCTAAATGATTAGCTGTCACATTGTAAATGGTCCTTCGGGGGTGTGTGTGTGTGTGTGTGTGTGTGTGTGTGGGGGGGGGGGGGGGGGTGGAATGCTGAGATGTTTCTGGTTTAAAAAAAAAAAGTAAAACAATACGATCAAACAAATAATCTAAATAGTTGTCTAATGTCACCCAAAATGGCACAAAAGAAACGCACTATGCATGTGTGTGTGTTTATATGTTAACCAAACAGCACAGCAAAGTATTGCAGATGTTGATGCATCATAAATGGTAAAGTGCTTATAGGTGGTGTTGGTGATTTGCCTGGCCATATTTTAATTTCGGATTGGGAACACATTCTTCTTAGCAAACTTATTAAAAAACAAAGAGAGTTATTAAAAAAATACATGTTTTTTCTTTGTTTGTTTTCATCAACACAACAACTCATGTTACTTTGTCCAGCAGCAGTTCTGTTGATGGGACAGAGGGGGCGCAGACTACTTCTGTTGAGACACGCTCATGAACAGACCGCACTGGGCACTGCTCTCTCGCTGCTAGATCGCCCATTGACAGCTCTCTTCCCCTCCGCTAAAGCCAAACTGGTTGCGGGGAGTTAGCTAGTAGTAGCCTAAGTCACTTCACATCAGAGAGTTACAGACCCTCTGGACGCCATCTCCAATTATTCTGATTGTGTGTCAGCAGAAGACGCAGTCTTACAGTAGTCTCACAGTAGACTTAGAAGCTAACCCTTAACATTGAGGTGAGGTTTCCTGACATGTATTCACTGTCAGGTCAGTGGGTCAAGGATCCATCTACATGGCCAAAGTTACAGAGGAGAAACCGATTTGACTTATTCTTTAAAAGTAAATTTCAGCTGCTGATTATCTAAAATATGTCTTTCTGGACGAGGATGAAAAAACACTTCCATTGTTGAACAGCTACGATGAGCAACTATCTATTTCTCAGACTGCATTCATAAGGCTAAATGGCAGAGCCAAACTTCTATTAGAGTTCCTCATTGCGTATTTTAAATCAAAGCAGGGGTACGCAGCATGCATTATTTTGACTTTCAAGTAGTCATTCATTAAGAATTTGGTCCAAACTGCACCTACATAGACAACACGATCCCGGGCTGTGAGACAAATACTTTAAGACAAGATTACTGAAGGCTAATCCCCCCAAATCCTATTAGAAAGTGACAAATCTAACATCTAATACGACGTAAACATTCACCGGGACAAAATGAACCCTAGAAACCTTACCAATAAAAACAATGGAACAAGACCCTGAGCCTGAACTTTTGCTGCAACATAATCCTGTAATAAACTTAGCATTTAACAGCAACAACAATCACAAGAATGAAAAAAACCCACTAATTCCAGGGCTTTGTTCAGCTTGACATTTTCAAACAAAACCTCATCTCCTAATAACAGCCTTCCCTGTGTTACCCCTGACACCATTATATGGGTGATGGTTTAAATCCGCCCAATAAACTAATAACACACCACAGAGCACTTAATGCCTCAAACGCCTGAAAGACACCAAAATATCAACACTCTCTGATCTTGCCGTCGTCTTACTTTCCCCCAACACAAATACACTGAATCAGCATTTATAGTGTGAAGCTGACAATAAAACAGCCAAAGAGATGGTGAGAAGCTAGAACCTTAAACCAGCAGAAGATTGTAATCCACACACAGTCCCCTTTTTTCTCTCAGGAGAAAATGGGATTCTGTTCAGATAAATAAGTGGAGGGGTGCTAACTCAAAGCCGCTGCAGTAGATAGAGGTGTGAATTCCTACATTGCCTTTCCGAGGATTTCATTAACACTTAATTTTACCTGCCACATGTATCCCATTAGAAGACTTTTAAGGCAGGATAAAAGGAAGCAAGAATGATGGTCTTGAGAATATGGGAAACAACAAAATGTTTACAACCTCTGAGGGAAGATGGAGGTTTAACACATTTAATTACCATCATTGTAACTTAAAATGCATCTCATTCTCTACTTTGATCATTAGTGTGATCAATGCAACATGTCATGTTATCACTGCAGTTACACAGGCTACTCTACTTAACTTTTTTATGACACCTCATTTAAAGTACTCAAAGAAGTGCTGGAAAAAACAAACAAAAAAATTCTCCCTGGAGTTTACAGTAATTTTGGGAAAACATATCTGCAGCCATTTATATGTAAATGGCTCAAGGTATTTTCCTGTATCATTTTGTTACCTGCTGAATGACACTACGCCATTTGTTTCTTTTTGTTCTTTTCTTTTTTCTTTTATTCATTACTTTGCATCTGTATCCTGAAGGTCCACAATGCGTCAAATAATTCCAGTTGAAAAAACAAGCAGGTGTGTGGCAGAAAGCAGCAATGAGGAGATAGAGAAAGAAGAATAGAGTTCTATGTTCATGAATGTTATCTATAATCTAATACTTTGTGGTAATTCTGACGCTTTATTCTGCATCTGATGTTGCTATATTACCTTGTCGCAAACACACGCACACAAACTCACACAAGCACACACTCTTCTTTGAGTTAAAACACAATTGACTTTTAAAAGTCCCATGTATCACTTAGATGTCAGCCAGCTACGTTTTTTTTTTTCATGTTTAATATTTAAAGTGGTAATGAATACAAGCACTGCCCCTTCATTTGCACCACAGGCCCTCAGTGCCACTTAATAATTATTCTGCAGCCCTGAACTAGTAGTTTCAATCACTTTCAGTGCTGCAGTATTCACGTATCTGACAGATGTGTTCTAATGGAAAAATAATAGTTAACAGACATGAATACCATCCAGTAGAGCACTGAGTGCCGACCCCAGCAGGGGTTGCGAGATTATTTCTGGGGGGTCGCTAGATGGTTGTGGAGAAGAGGAAAAAATTGCATTTGAAAAATTAAGCAACATGGTGCACCAAAGGCCTAGTGTTTATGTCAGCGCCCCATGTACGGAGGCTGAAATCCTTGTCGCAGCGACAATTGGTTCGAATCCGACCTTAGCTCTTTGTTGCATGTAATCCCCCAATCTCTCCACCCAACACTTCCTGTCTGCCTTCAGGTGTCCTATCTAAAAAAGGCAAAAAAAAATAGAAATTAAGCAAAAATATTTTTGACTGGAGGTCGGTTTTTACATCACATTGGCTGTACCAGTGGTATAATTAGTCTTATGGGGCTGTTTTAGTCTGGCAGTGTGCTTGGCTGTGTGACGGCTCCTGCTAGTGTGTCATGGTATTCACACAGACTACATGTTTGCTGTGTGAGAAACTGCTGTCAGCCGTCACATTCTTTTTAAGTTCTGCCCAAAATAAGGCCATTAACTACCTGTTAAAAACATTTCTTTGATTAATTAATGTCACAAGGATCGATTGTCTCCAGGAAAGGGCAAAAGAGGTGTGTGTTCAACTTACACGTCAATCAAATATACATATTAATCACTCTTCACTTAACAGGCTGTTTGCCATGACTTTACAGAGCTGCTTTTGGGGTTGAATCTTTAGAAAGCAATCTTATTTAATGTTAATACGGGGTGTGTAATTTATATTAAGCCGCAAAAAATGACTGTACAGAGGGAAGAGCGAGACAAAGTGAATGAGAGATCCTCTCTGGAGTCGAGAACACCAAAGCTTTTATTATCGGGGGCCGCGACTAAAAGAGGTTGCAGTGGAGTGCTGTCTTATGATTATGCATTGTTTTGCAAGAAGTGGTGCAAATACACTAAGATAAGTGCGAAAAAGCATTGAAAGTAACAGATCAAAGTGGGAGAAAGAGGGAGTTGATGTGTTGAATTTCAAATTCATACTCTGAAACCACTTTGTTTGATGTGATAAGGGTGGTGGGATGTAGACTTCTATTGAATACACAAGTCGACAGCAGTGCTTTTTAAAAAGCTGAATATGCTGTGCTACTGACCTTCACAAGTAAATGCTGGAACACTGAGAGCGAGATCTTTTTGCGGAACAAATCCCAGTGGCGCTCACATTTGAGTGCAGTGTTTTTTTTCCAAGGCTACTTCGGTGCAGTTTAGTATTCACAGCTTCCAGATGCTTTTCCAGGGTGGCGGAAATTTTAGTGCTTTTTAGTGCTACTGACACATGAATCCATCCACAGAATCACTCTCACAGTCCAGGAGGGACACACTCATTCATGCTGGAGTATCAGATAATGCTTCATATAGTCCTCGTAAATGCGCACATATCACATTTAAAATAATATATATACAGCCGTATCTTCTTTCTAAGGGACCAAAGACACCTCACAGCACAATGCAGCTGGAGCTCAGGCATGCTGAGTAATCCTCCACACATCCTGATTGCTTTTCTTCTTACGTATTACCCATCTATACCTTTCTTCCAACTCCTCCTCTTTTCCTCTTGCCCGTTGTCTTCACTCGCCTCTCTCTTTTTTTTAAATCCCTTTCTTTTCCCTTTATCCTTTTCCCTCCTTTTCTTCATAAAGCTGCTTATCGTGTACAGCCCGTCTCCCCCTTTTTTGCTCCCCTCCCTGAACAGTTCAATTCAAGGAGCAATATTGGGGCACTAAAACCAACGCTGCGGATTATCTAATCTGTAAATATCTATCTATCTGCACATACCACAAGATCATGTTTAACCCGCACTGCACATGTATTCACATTTGGAATGATACCACTGATCCTTAGTCTTTCTCTCTCTACCTTGAATACTCTTATGTTATATTTCCCCTATCTTATCCTTTCAAGTCTTTCTTTTCTCATCTAATTGTCTGTCTTTGTCTGCACCTTCCTAAAGCAAGCATTGTTCACCTTATCACGCTCTTGTAGGACATGTATCTTTCATCGCCACAGCTCAGACATGCTCAACATGCAGCAGGATGCACAGACACATAGAGAGGCACACACATTTCAGCTCCATATGGGTTCTTTCCTTTTTCTTCCTTTGGCTCTTTGTCACTCACACAGCTGGAAACTCATGTGTAAAGAGAGCAGGATCCAGCAGTTATATGTCTGAGAAACACTGCTGTCCTTTTCAGATACTGTTTTTAAGTGCATGTGTGTGAGAGAGATGAGACCCAAGACAGTTTGATATAAATGCAGTAATGTATGCATGGCCATGCCTACTTACATCACTGCACCTCAGCCAACAGATGTGACACACTGCAGATTGAAGTCAAAGCATGTCCCATCAGCCCACATGGAGAGAGCTGCTGCATCTCCTCTACATTAAGGTTGTAAAAACAAATATAGTCTCTAAGTGTCTCACTGTGCCCTTTTAGCCCATGTCAATGAAATAAACGGAGTAGTTGCCAGCAGGGACTCTTAATGTTGCTTAAAAAATGGCCGAATATGGGAGCTGTTGCATTAAGAAAAAGGCTAGACTATGCAGCAGTTGACGTGCACTGTTTGAATGAAGAGACAGTGAATGCTGTAAACATGTGACATATGTTTTATGTTGACTCCGAAGTCATTGCAAGGTTACTCTGTGTGGGTGCTAAAAGAAATGTCACTTTTCAGTACAGCTCTGTTTATGGCAGAGAAATGTAACATATGTCCCTTAAATCAAAAAGAAAAAACAATCTCATATTTTTCAACAAAATATTAAATATTAGGAATGTAACAACACCTTGCAATACAATTAAAACATCAATACACAAATGGACAATTGAAATCGATGTATTGCAACACTGATTTTTAACCAGCACATTTTGTTATCTGCTTTTTGCATCTGTTGGTCAAGATCAGTAGATGAAGAAGAGAGGCATACAGATTAAGCGGAAGTGAATGAAGATTTTGAGGATAAGAATTAATTTAGTGGGACACCAATGGCCTATCAGTTGGGTCTCGCACCATTTACGGAGGCTATCATGCTCCAAACGGGCGGCTGAGGTTTAAATCTGACCCGTGGTTCCTTTCCCGCATGTCATCCCTCTCTATCTCCATGGTTTCCTACTCGATCCACTGTCCTATCAGATAAAGGCATAACAGCCCAAAAGATAAATACAAATAATAGGTTTAGTTTCAAACTGGGGGTGTAGAATGATAATGATAATAATAATTATTATACAGCCTCAACATGTAAAAGTATTACTAATATTATTAAAAAAAACAATTATTTGTTTTTTTTATTTCATTGTCTGAGAATTGTATTAAAATAATCATATTTTTTCAAAAACAATTACTTCAGTCTCATTTCTTTATAAGAAAACAAAAAATCCTAGATAATGGATATATATATATATATATTGTATTTTAAACTCAGTATGGTGATATGTATAGTATTGTGTGTAGTTGAGTGTATTGTTACATCCCAATTTAAAAGTACTCCTAGCAGCTAATAAGCTAAGCTTAGCATACAGATTGGAAACAGGGAAGCAGTTAACTTGGTAGCAACTTCTCTAGCCTGTTCCAGAAACAAACTCTGTATGGAACATTGACATTTTGGTTTATGTTTGAGTCTACTGTTACTGAGCTGAAATGAATATGTGTTGCTTTGGACAGAGCCCGGCTAGCTGATTCCTACTGATTTTAGCTTTACAGCAAGCTAAGCTAATAAACTGTCTGTAGCTTCATTTTTAAGAATACCATATATAGGATTTTGTTCAGCTAAAATCTCTGAAAGAAAAAAAACAAGTTCCTTCTCCAAACTCTTCCTTCAAGTTTGTTCCCTGTACAAAGTCATGCTAACTGAAAACTGCACATATGGCCTCCTCACTCTCTCTACACTTGTAATCATATGATACGGACATATTTCAGTCAAGATAATCAGCCCTTAATGTTCCTTTCTGACCATGACACTTGATCACGAATAAGGAGGAGAGAAGAGCAATGAAGAGTGTCTTGAAGGAGGGAAAAGCATGTACCATCCGTTCATCATGATCATCATTATCAAGGTGTCTGCAGAGCATCTACCAAGCGTCATTCACTTTTACGACTGAGAAAGAGAGCAATGAAACCAGGATTTATGTCTTAAGGTGGCAGTTTTTCTAAAGGAATGAGATCGTAATGTGAACTCATTGTAATTTATTATGTAATCTCACATGACTCAAACAGGTTGATGTGGATAAAAAAATATGCTTTGAATCACTGATTCTTAATTATAAACCTTGTTGAAGTCTTTTTGAATTCAAATGTCAGAACAAAGGCATGAATCAGAATCATCTTGCCAATATTGAGCTAATACTGTCTGGGGAGGTGATGCAAAATCCGCCATCATATGTTCGATTGATGACATGCAAATGGTTGTAAGCACAGAACACTGAGCTACTATAGTAGGTGCCTTTGAAAGATTTGTATAACCTTGAAACATTTTAATTGTAAAATAATATCATGTTAATGAATACATCCCATTGCCCAATCCTGCTTCCCCAACTAGCCAATAAGCTTGTTATACTGTCCTATAATTAAAATGATACGTGATGAATGAAACTAAACTAAAACATCTGCAACCAGAGAATCTAAAGGCTAAGATAAAAATAGAAGACATGCTGCTATTCTCCTCTTAACTTTGGAGCATATCTGAGGACACTTTATGATGCAGTCTTCATGGAGCTTTTTTATTTTGAATGGGAACTATTTTTATCCCAGGCTTTTAGTTTGTGTCTCTTCCAATATCTGGTATGTGTGTCCGTCGGTGTGTAAGAAACAGACAAGATGACTTAAACAATCACCAGCAATAACTATGTGTGGGAACGTGTGTTTGTGTAACAGCTCCAAGTGTCTGACATCTGCAGTCACACTCACAATGTTCAAGCTGTCATGAAAGAACACGTACACAAACACACACGCACATGCACACTTTGTACATAGGTGAGATAGCTATGATAGCTTTGGTACCTGCTGTAGTTCTTCCTGTGTTTGTGTACAGGACCAGAACAAATGACTGAAGATTCATTGCTTTTATTACTGAGTGAGCACTGAAAGTGCTTTTGTCATTGGTTATTGATGTGCAGCTTTACACTAGAAACAGTTCAGATGATTGGAGGTTCCCAAAACATCTTGTCAACATCACTTACAAGAGAAATAGTCTTAGTGAAAACCTAGCCAGAATCACTGTTATTTTGCTGCTTCTTGTCCTTTGAGTTATAGATAATTCATACAGACATTATACAATATTTTGTGTGAGTCTGCTGATGACCAGCATTGACAAAACAAAGGCCAAACAACTAAAATAATGAAAGGAAAAATACATTATAATATATTATAATATATTATATATTATATTTGAATAAACCAAGCAGAACTTTAACTCTGTATTATTTCTCTCATTTTTCACATTGTTTTCTCCTTAACCAGAACACGATCCCAACAGTTTGTTTATGTGGGTGTACATTTCTGGTTGCAAGGCTGAATAATTTGGCCAAACTAAAATCTGCTTGGAATTGTTCAATCAAGTCAAATAATACTGGGAATGGAAAAGCGATTAAATGCACTTAGTTATTCAACACCACTGCACAAAGGATGAACCTGATCCAATGCTGCAATTAAGAGACAAGAGTAACTGACGCTAATTATATTCAGTGGAATAATGGCAGAAGGCTTATTACATAGACTTTTGCACATGAGGTTTTTCCATTTCTTAAGTTATGTCTAAATGAGTCCAATGCAGTTGGAGGGATGATTGGACCATTTCTTTAAATGCAGTCCATAAAAGAGCAAATTGTAACCTAATGGATTATGTGTTGAAAGATCAGGTGTAGCCCAGAATGATGACATAGTAAGGGGAAAATGTAAAGGATTGGTCACCATATGATCGAAATTTTAGCACTATTCAATGACAGTTGTGCTGTTTTTGGACAACATCTACATTCAGGTATATAACATTTGATAGTTCTATAACTGGCAGATTTTTTGGTTAATTGGTGAAGAAGTGGAGAGCTGCATTGCAGAAATTTTACCACTTAAGGGAAAATGATATCGACTATATTCAATTTAAACTAGCCTGGGAAGATTTGCAATTCAGAACCCTTAGAGAGTAGCCTCTGTCAAGCCTGAAACCATGGTGAAGCCCCCCTTTTGATCAAGTCCATCAAGTCCATCCCTGAGGCTGTGGTGTTAGTTCAAAACCACATCCTTGCCCAACATATTCTATTTTCCTCCAGTATTCAATCACTGCCTCAGGCAGACAGCAAAAATACATATGGACAGACAACTATGAGAGAAGGGGCGACTCAGAAACAAACATGGGGGTAGGGAGTTGCATTCCCGTTGTCTGCTGTGATATTGTCAGCGGAGAGTAGTGACAAAGCAGATTATTTTGCCAAGGTATCTCTCTAATTGTCTCCCTGACAGCAATTAGATGGTGCTCGTTAAAGCGCTGCCCTCATTAGGTTACAGAGCTCTTGCAGCAGGAAAGTGCAAGCCTGTCTAAAACTATGGGGCAGGACCCAAAATTGGTGGACAGCCAAGGTGAGTGCCTGGGGGTCACCATATGTCACGCCAATTAATGAGACCCATTCTTTGGGTGAGAGAACTTCCCATTTGGCTGCTTGTTTGGTGAGGGTTCAGGGGCTAATCAGCAGATTACTCACCTGGTAAGTGGACTGGAGTAAAGGTCCTTAAGGTCCTCAGCGGTCCAATCCAGTGGAAAGCAGTGGTTATAAGAATAGACAAACTAGACCTGCAGACATGGAGCCTGTCTAGTTTTGTCCAGGTAAGTCTGGTAACTGCAGTCTTAATCCTTTACCAGTGTAATCAACCAGTACAATTCCAGTTCAGGCTCCACTTGGGTTCAGGTCTGCACGTGTCAAGCCAGTTCAGTTCCCTTACTGGACTTCTTATTGGGAGAGAACCAGGTCCAGTCCAAGTTAAGATCACCAATTATTTTGAAAGTCCCTTAAGTTCAGTTGCAGGTAGAGAGCCATAATATGTTGAGTGTTGAAAATGTGTTCAAATCCAAAGCCAGACCCATCCAGATATGAAGTGATATTACTCACTTTAACATAATTTAGATCCAGGTTGAGTGTGATAACCTATGCATTCAACTTTTAATGATTATTCTTTACAACCATTTCAGTATCTGTCCGTGCTGTCAATGCTTTCCCAGACGGTGTGCAGTTCATTCACATTTTGTTTCTAGTTTTATGTTGACATATCCATTTTCTTCTTTATGTTGCTTTGAAATTACGTTTAGCCATTGTACCATCTTCTACACTGATACAGTTGTTGAAATGCCAAAATGTCAGCATTTGAGTCTGCTCCATTTCAATATAATTTACTGAAGATGTACACCCCAATAGCTGGATCCTGCAGCAACTGGGTAGTCAACAGCCCAACAGACCGAGGGCCTTTACACAAATCCAGTCACAAGAACCGAGATGAGCAGTCATAAGTAAACCAGATGATACAGGTCTCTAACCGCATGGTGCTCATGGAAACAAAGAAATGGGTACAGTAAACAGGAGATACAGGAGGGGAGCTATAGGGCCTTTTTTTCTTCAGAGTTTGCACCAGCTTCACCCTGGTGGTGATGTCTATTCTTCACATCTGCCACTCAGGTCAACGTCATCAGGGTTCTAGAAAACAATAGAGAAAGAATATAAGATTTAGGAGCAGAACATTTGATGCACTGTCAGTACAAGGATAACAACATCAGGGGCAAAGGGAACTTCTGTAACAAGGGGGTTAAAACAAAAACAAATTAGGGATCTGGAGTAAAACATCAGGATTTGAGAAAAGGATAAAAATAGACAACAAAATATTCCACTAACAGCTTTTAGTGGTACTTTAAATGTGACTTTTGGAGAAAGGTATTCTTTTTGAGACAAAGTATAGTAGATAAAACGT
Organism: Labrus mixtus; assembly: GCF_963584025.1. NCBI lineage: Eukaryota > Metazoa > Chordata > Actinopteri > Labriformes > Labridae > Labrus > Labrus mixtus. Next base: position 14,921,176 of record NC_083620.1, read on the forward strand.
AATTAAATAAAGCAATCTTGAACTTGTATATGCAACCCTAAAATAAATTCAGAAAATTACCTTTCGATAAAATAGGGTAAATGAATGGTCTTTGACACACTACTTCAGGCCCCCCTTCATAGCAGCCTGTCCTAACTACACAAGGGAGCGTAAGCAACAAAATCAGTGTAGTTCTATTGCTATTGTAGTGTCCTAACTGCCGTCGAGCAATGCAGTGTGAAATGGTACGCTTTCTTTACCCTGAAGCCCGAATTCTATTTTCCTCTCTGTCGCTCCTGTAAACGGACGAGGAACAAGGAAGGAGGGTGCTCTACAAGGCACGGACACTTGCTTTTCTCCCTCAACAGAGCGTCTTAGCTTGTTTTACAAAGTTGAGATAGTGGTGCATCAATAATATCCACATCTGTGATTGAAATGTTGTGATTTGACTTAAGTTAACCGCGAGCCCTTTGTTGACGAGCGTTCGAGAGTTGTGATTTCAATAAACAGTACGTTGGTTTGTCCACACTCAACAGAAAAACCCTAGATATCATGCCGTTTGTAAGGGGGGACTGCATTTCACAGAGCAAAGAATGAATTAAATTTAATAATTATAGGCTGCAAAGCATTCTGGACACGCCCCAGACTGAAAGCACAATACTGCATGTGTTTTTGAACTGGTCAACAAAAAGCTTTAGTCATGTTCCTTAGAAGGTCTTTACTTTTTTGAGTCTTCATATCTGATTCTTTTCATATATGACAGCTGTGTAAGCATGTCACTGCTGTGTAATCTGGAGATGCAACAAATGCCTGTATAAGGGAAGCATGCTGACACGGGAAAGCAAAGAAGGGCAGTAGCTTGAAGTGATGAAGCTGTGCTTGCTGTTGTAGCATACTGCAGAAGCTGTTATTTGTAATGCTTGTGTCAGGAGAGCGTTTCTAAACTGTATTTGTCAGGAGGAATATTTCTTAACCACATTTATGTACAGCCGATGCTTATTGTGTCAGTTTAAGAATGAAGCAGAGCCTTCTTAATGTCTCAGTTCGTGTTCATCCGTCACCAATTCTGCACATCTCCACTCTTTTTCCTCCTCCATCACCCCCTCTCTCCCCCTCTTTATCCTCCATCACTCTGTGCACGGTGCAGATGGATGGCGACACAGAGAGGAGAAAGGCAGTGTGTGAGGATGATAGTGCAGTGTGAGCGGTAAGGAGATGGATAGAAAGGACATAAGAAATGAGAAATAACATTCACAGACAAAGGTGTTATAAATTGAAAACAAACAGGAATAGGAAAGGTAGGCCGATGCAGGATTAAAGAGAAACAATAAATAAATACAGAGCATTAGTGAAGAAGAATGTGAAAGTAGAAAGGAGAGAGCAGGATAGAGAGCACTGAGCAATACAAATTAATGCAATCGAGATAGCCTAGAAAAGACAGGGGAAAAAAAGGACAAGCTTGGTGTGGAGTAAAATGTCTAGGAAAACTTTGAAATGCAACAACTAATTAAAATTAAAACGAGATGTTCAAAGAAATAAAGAGATTATTAGTATTGACAAATACAGAGAGGGGAAATGTTATAATTAAATGAAGGGAAAAAAAACTACTGATGAGGAGCAAAGGAATTGAATTAAAGCTTCAGTTCACCCACATAACAAAAAATAAATAACCTTTTTCTTTTCTTCTACCTTGACATGCAGATGGCCTTAAACTTCCCTGAGACTCCTGCTTCAACACCAATTAGATAAAAGTGAAAGGAACTGCTTATGATATCCAAAGAAATACAACAAAAGAACACACAAAGCATTTAAGTAGTGTCTCTATTACTATAGTTGAACTACGTCAAATATGATCTATGGATACAATATAACTAGAGACACTAGGCTGCAATAATTATTTTTACAAAGGATTATTTCACTCACAAATATGTAAGATTGTCTCCGATCCCCAAGGTCAGACATTCATAGAAGTTGAGAGTGTCTGACGATTAAATCTCTATTCTTTGGGTCCCGATTTGATTCGGAATTTATTTTAGATTCAAAAACGATTCTGGATTCATGATTCATGATTCATGATTCAAAATCAATTTTTCAATTAGTACATACTTCACGATCAACTCCAGTCATCTGTGAGACTGGCTGAATTTCTTGCTGCTCCATGGAGCATTCTACTGAGTTAAAGAGCTAGCCTTAGTATTAATTGATTTTTTTTCCCCAAACTCTATTTACTGCAATACATCAGATAAACAAGCCTTGAATCTTCACATTCCAAATGCTGGATACAATACTTGGATTTCTTCTCAAAAATTACTTAAATGATGATTATTTAAATAGAAATGTTTAAATGGTATTTGTCTGTGCTCTCAGAGCCACAGAGGAAATTTTATATTTCTAGTAGAAGGCAGGCAGAAGGCTCAAAGATTGATATCTCATAACCTCAGCACACAAAATCTCTGGAGGAAAGAAACAATGTTTTTATTATGTGAGTTGACCCTGACTAGATATCAAACAAGCCTAACTAAATGGTCAGATGACAGCGTGCTTTAGGAAACTGAGGCTGCAGGAGGGACAGACTGGTAAGGAGTAGTAACACGGGGAAGAAACGGGAAGAACAACATTAGAGAAGGCAACAAAATCAAGGAGGTTCTCAAGATTTTTAGTGCCAGTCATTACTCTTTGTGTGTAGTGGTGGCGCACTCTCTTTGTGAGGACGAGATCAGATCTTAAAGTCTCTCCATTCGACACTATGAAGGCGCCTGTCGTCTGCTGCTGGAGGCATCCGAGAGATAGAAAGAGGGCAAGAGCAGATATGGAGAAAGAGAGAAACATTGAAAAAGTGAGAGAGACAATAAGAAATGGGGGGGGGGGGCAGTGACACAGATGCAGCAAACCAGCACTGAAAATTGGGGTAAAGAGAGAGAGAGAACAAGGAAGCAAAAATGTCAGAACAGTCATGAAGTTGGTGAAGAAGAAAAACGAGAGGAAGTGACAGAGAGAGCTTGAGAAACACAGCAAGAGGAGAGAGAGAGAGGGATTTTCCAAGAGATGGATTTAGAGAGACAGACAGAGGTGAAGAATGAGGCCGGGCATATGGGATGACACTGAAAGGAGCGATGATAGATTAAGATACACCGAGGACAGACAGGCTACAGGGTCATGGAGGGGCCATTGGGAGAACACAAATATGCTCTTTGCACAAAGTTACACACATCTTGTTCTTTGCATCACATTTTTTTTTTCTGTTTGGCTTCACCTTGTGGGATGATTTTGTGACTCAAATTGGATAAACCTTATAACAATACACAGATGCATACTCTGACCTGCGAGGCTTCAGTACTGGACCCTGAGCTTACAAACACTTGTTTTTGCTACGTTCAAGGGTTTTTTTTAAATAGATTTTTACTATCATTACCTGAAGGCTTGTCCTAAAATTAACCTAGATGTAACTCTCCCTCAATAAAAACTTAATGATACACCTGCAGGGGACCCCATAATGTGACTGTGTAGAGATTTTTGTCCCCATAACACCATTAAAACAAGTACACACACACACACACACTCACTCACTCACTCCCTGTTTGCTTGGCTGTTCTTGAACTAATAGCACTTTGCTTGACATAATCATAATATGTTTGTGTCAAGCATATAATTACTGCTAATCCTGATAGAAAATTTCCCACTTAGTATTCAGGTTAAAGAGCTGCTTCTAGTACTGAATCCACACAAGCATCCTGACACAAGCTAGATTTTGAGGAGACACAATGAGTGCCAAACATATTTTCGACTGTGTCTACTACTTCATTGATCCTCTCACTTGATTAATGGCTGGATTCAGATATTCTCTTTATTTGCTTCAGTGGGAAATGTCTTCTTTTTTTAACCCCACTGCAGATAGAAGATAGAATTTTGTACGAAAAAGGATACAACTTGAGACTGTAACAGCTATATAACCGATACTAACTTCCACAAATTCCAAAAAAATGGCTCACTTTTCTTCTTTTGGGTCAAAATAGGGTCAAATTAGAAGAAAAAAATATAAAGTTGTGAAGAATATTTAATTTTTCCTTTGTAAGGTTAACATACTTTAGTTACCATACATCAAGAAATATTTTCCATCCATGAAAAATCCTTAAATAATGGTTAAAGATAATATTTTGATATTGCAAATTACTTACCTAATTTATATTGGCCTATATGAGTGTTAACAGGAAAGTCCATACAAAGCAGGGGGAATATAACCCACAGAGTGTCTATTTTTTCATGTCAGGTCACACATTTGACAACCGTGGGCCTTTAATGGGGTCTCACTGCATATCTGTCAGATGCTCTGTTCCTCAGGCGCTCTGACTCACTGCGGCTCTCTCTCTGATCAGATCAATGTTGCTTTTCTCTGCAATGCAGCAACCAGTGAAACACATCACAGACACAGCTACACCCTGAGAAAACCCCAACAGCCTTTGTACCAACATGAGAATTATCCCCTGTTGAAGTTTGCCCTCAAATTTCCAACAATCCCATAACCAAAGAGAGGTAACAAGAGCACAAAGGCCAGCAGAGACCTTTATCCTTCTGGGTAAAAATAAAAACTACAATAACCGTCTTGTTTGTCTGTCTTGTGGATGTCTGTCTTGTGGTTGTCTGGGATTCCTTTTGGAAGTTCCTTTGACTGTCACGTCATTTAGTTGAGGTTAGCATGAGGTTAGAGCGGTTAATTAGGCCTTAAGGGGACTAGTGTTTCAGTTTGTGCATATGGTGGCATCTCTTCGGGACAACAAAGTTTAATTCTAGAGAGTTCTTGAACCAAGTTTTCCAAAAAATTCCCCTGTTCCAGCCATAATGAACGCTCTTCAGCTCCAGTACTTTGTGACTCCTATTTAGCTATAAACCTCGCAGAACATTTGCTGAACTACATGTGCCCAAACTTCTCCCCTGCTTAGTTTGGAAAGAACTCTATTATACTGTTTCTTAAGCCAGTTAACTTCCATGGTAGCTTGTTAGATAGCTTTGCGGCATGACACCATCAAAATCAGTGTGACTCTTCTTTCATGAAATAATTATCAAATAGGATTTCAGCTATGTCCAGCAAACTTAATTGTGTTATAAATGTCAGACTGGCTAGCGATCCAGCAGAGTTCACTGAGGTGAACACTTTCCCTGAACTCTCCAGCTAAGCTGCTCAGTCTGCACAGATCCCTCATCTGCTCCCTTCTATCAATGTGAGGCTCAATGACACCTCATTTCAACCCATTCAGAGAGGCCAATTGAATGACATATCAGTGCTGATAAAGTATTTTGACTCAGCTGTTTAAGCCACTCATGTGAAAGTGTGTCTCCATTTATGCAATCAAATGAAACCCCAATTTCCTGAGTGGATTAGCGTTAAGGGGTAAAGTGCATTGGAGTGGGTTTAGTGTGGTGAAAATCTCCCCAAAAAGAACATTCAAATGCCCTTGTGGATCCCCATTATTACTAAAGCACTATTGGGCATTTCAAGCGATCTTTGTGAGCATGTGCAAGCCATTTTGATTCATGAGAAGAGCCATGGTCTGATTACATAAAAAGTAGACTTTATCTAATAGCCTTTGCTGGCAAAAACTAAGTTACATAAAAGCAATATACTGTGAGTTTGTTGCATGTCAAGGAAGTATATCATAATATTATGTGTTCCCCCACAATCACATTTTTGCACTCCTCCATTATAACATGGAACTCCCAATAATAATCCTGTGATATTACATTTTTACTTGTGAGAATGTGCCTCTATCACTCAATTTGTGTCTTACCAACAGTCCACATATGTTCTAAAACCAATTTTCTGCCAGTAAGCCATTAGCCACTACCAGAGAAGCTCAAAATACTTAATAACTAAAAATACAAGTTGGCACAAGACGCTTATACATGAGAAGACACGAGAGGCAAAAGATCAGCAGACGCTGAAAAGAGGGCCTAAGCTCAAGTAGAGCAAATAGTTCTGAAGCTGGAAATTAATCATTTACAGTCCAGCAAATTGGGTTGTGACTGTGTCATTTACACTTACTGAAACATCTCACTGAAATTAGTTTTTGGGTTACACGAGGGACTTTTTAATTTCTGAATCAGAAAATAAGCATTCCATCATGAATCTTGATTCACTTGCTAAGGTCATCCAAGGTTTTATTGGCCTGAACTCTCTTATATAACCCATAATAAAACCCTTTATTGAGCCATTTTATCATGTAAAAATTGGTTTCCTCTGTTTCTACATAGTTGTTTTTTTAGCATTCCTAACCATTGTGAAGGAGTCTTTGTAAATGAATGTATGGATATTTAAATCACAGCTTTCCTGCAATTACTGCTTTGCTTCTTACAGCCCACACACTGCATTTTACTAGTAATGCTGATTTCTAACTCTATTACCAAGCCCTCTCTTCATGCACTGTCTTACACTGCAGTGTATACATTAATTATGTCTTTGACTGCATCACTTGTCATGTGCATTATGCATATCATGCTGCCACTAAATAATGTGTCTGCAGGTTTGTGCTTTGTTACCCCTGGAGAGGTTCAATTACACCCCAGCGATATCGAAAGCAAGTTTCTTGGTTTTAAACTGAGAGCACCCTAGGTGGGCTGAATCTGAACTTTGGGTGCAGCTCCATAAGCATTCATGAATTCACTGAAGTAAAAGGTTTACAGGGTTTGTGGTACAAAGGCAGGACACTCTGTTATGACTAACAAAAACACACATTCATTTAATTTGAACCTCCTAAAGATATTTTAATTTAAACTAAAGGGAAAATTAGGGTCTTTGTTTCCTTTCAACTTAGACTTTGATTTGGGCAACCTTAAGTAGCCCCTGTTGGACTGAAGTAACTTTGTAACTTGTTCACTCTTCAGCACTCTGGTTGTGTCATTCCTAATGGCCAGCAAGTCTCCTTGGGGTGCTTGAAGTCTAATAGTTTGTAGCACCCTAATGGAGAACACCAGGAATGCTAACCTGAATTATGTTAGCTATGGTGCGATGGGTGATTCCACCTGCATTTTAAAATACTTCACTCCTACACTCCAACCCACATAGATTCCTTTTTTTACTCCAATAAGTCATTGACAATGGGCAAAATGGGTAATTTCTGGCACCAAGGTTGCAAAATAACTCAAAAGTTTCTCAAACTTCTTTAAAGGCTTAAAATATTTTGAGTTAAGATGTGACACCTCCTGTGGCAAGAGCAGAAAGCAGAAAAGAAAAATCAATGAGTTAGGGAATTGTAAGGTTATAGGTAAATCCCAATGCACTGCCAGAAGACTTTACTTTTTCTTGTTTCATGTCAAAGAAACTATGAAGTGATTGTTTAAAAACCATACTTAAGAGTTTACTATAAATATTGATGGAAAATTGAACATGTGTCTTCCCTTCTGTCTCTATCACTGTCTTCCCAGTGCAGTGTCTTGCCATCTCTCTTATTCATAGTCACACTCGCTCACTTCCTCATGGTTCCACCCCGTCATTATCTTGCTCAATTCACACCCTCAAGTGCACATTGTCTATTTCTCAGACTCCATCACTTTTGTTTTCAACTGTATTATTTTGTTCTTCCTTCTTTGCATGTTTGCCTCTGTCAACTTCTCTTTGGCCCTATGTTCATCCCAATGAAAAGCTTCCTCTTTGCCCTGCTGACTGGCTTCTCTATCTCTTAGTCCCTGTCTCTCTTCCTCTACTACCTGCCAGTTCCTTGGGGGAGGTGGGCTCTTTGGCAACAGATGGCGGTCTGCTTTTCATCTCAATGGCGACCCTGGAGGTGAAGCGGGCATTTGTGGGCGAGAGCAACTCCTCATTGGCCAAGGAGTCAGTCCTTGTCATTGTGCTCCGTCCACTGCTCTCTTCCTCAACCAATGCCACAGTGTCTCTCAGTGTGTTGCTAGGCGACATAGCCCTGGAAGGGGATAGCACTTGGTCCTCCTGACTATCAGGCATTTTAGAGGCAGAGCGAGGAAGGACTTGAACTTGTCCACCCCCTCCTTGTCCATTGCTTTGCGGTCTTGCCGCACTTGCCACAATGGCTCCTTTTCCATGGCTTGCCCCTTGGTGGCTGTAAACCTTGTATCGTATCATTAAGATGATAATAAACACCAGCACTGAGGCGACAATAATCCCTCCAATGATGATGATCATGGTGCCTCCAAGGAAGTGGCTGTGCAATGCTTGGCACTGGCTGAACTCTGTGTCCGTGGTGAACGACAGACAGCCCAAAGGACGTGTTGCAGTCAATGATGTGATGACATCATCAAACACAGCCAGGACACAAAGATCGTAGTTCCGTCCTGCAGCGAGATCCCGGACCAAGAAGTCATTGCTGGTAGACGGAATCATCCTGCCAAGGCAAAGACAAAAGAAACACCAATATTTAGTGTCAAGACATCTTTAGCTTTACTCTAATGTTCTGCAAGTTTTCAATGAGTCCCCAACATTTTCCAAAAATATTTTGTACTTATGTGCTGTTTCCTTAAATGCACCCACAGCCCACAGAAAAGGGATTAGTCAGTGCATCAAACTTAATCCAGATAGAGAACTGGAACACTTACATTACTAAAATCTTGTATTTCACCTCTGGATTCTACAGATATATTTATAGGAATGCTTTACAGATGAGATGTGTTTAATGCAGGATTCAATCAGGAGTTTTACCTGGATAGTAAAATGCTATCGTAAAACTGGAAAGTAAAAAGCAGTATTTGTTTAACAGTCCAGAGACTCTGTTTCATTTTAACACACCAAGCATCACCTTTACTTATCCATGTCCCTGTGAAATTCACCATTATATCCCTTAAGCAGGGTGAGAAATGAAACCAATGGAAGTCAACCAAGACAGGATTTTCAGGTAGGGTTAAGTTACCCTTTAAGATGTCTTACATGTGTGACATTGAAATGCAAAGACACTGGGATATGGTCACTGTGTTCTCCTTAAAATTCTGTTAGAATATCTTGCAACCTGCGTTCTATGACTTATCCCTGTGGGGCTGCTCTGATGGATGCCAAATTGATGAACAATCAGAAAAGAGCTAAATCAGAAAGCCGAAACACCTGCTGACACACACTGTCCATTTCAACAGTGTACCAAATCTAAAAAGAACCCACAGTAATATAACAAAAAAAAAAACATTCCCCAAAATATCTCATGAACATCTGCTTGTATCACTCCCTTGTATTCTGCTGTGTGCTATTATGCGAAAGCTGCAGCGGTGACACAGCCACTATCATATTTCCATGCAGTCAGTGCTGTCTGAGGCACGACTACGGCAGCCACCTCATCGCTCTTATTTCCCCATGGAGACGGAATTCATAAGCCTGTGATCTGACAAACGCTTGTGCAGCTCTGTCCCCCACAGCTTCAGAAATCACCCTCCTCTGATTAGACACAGCTCTCATTCTCACTGTTGTCGACTTCTATTTTGGTCTTTCCCAAGGTAAACAATGCGGCTTGCATTTATTTTCTAAGCAAGTTTACCGCCCTTTGGGATATTCCAGAGATAGGGGCTCACCCATGTAAGCAAGGTCGGTGCTTTTTCTATGCTTACCTTACTTGTTTAAACTCTCTATCTTCTTGTGTCTCTGCTTTCTCTAGGGCACTTTGAAATAAGTAGAGGAATTGCCGAACACCCATGTGTCATTGCTAAATATTATCTAAATCATATTTTCCTTCTGCTTCGTTCACATTTTCCCCAATGCACTTAAAGTCTTTCCAACTGTTCCCTTCCCTCTCTCATAAATGCATTTACACCTCTGCACTGAGACAGACAAGCTAAGCAGTATATTCAGAGTGAAATAGAGCTGAAACGAGGTTAGTGAGTATGTATGTGTGTGAGTAAGAGAGACAGCCAGTGGGCAGCAGGGTGTAGTCTCAGTGCCAAGCTCATCGATGGGATTGAACCTCCACCAGGAAGTATATCTTGGCAGATAGCTGTGTGTGTGTGTGTGTGTGTGTGTGTGTGTGTGTGTGTGTGTGTGTGTGTGTGTGTGTGTGTGTGTGTGTGTGTATGTGTGTTTGACCTTGTGTGGTTGTGAAGTCTACTGTGGAAGGATCCTTGGACTAAGCTCTTAATAGGAATCGAACCAGGTAACTTGAACTGGCTTGATGTCTTGCAGAAGAGTTACAGCATGATTTGAGAGCAGGACTGGACTGTGGTTCCCGTAAACGATTTTAAATAAAGATATTGAAGGAAAAAAGACAAAAAAAAAACATTGCAACCAACACAGCCAGCAACCTTATTAAACTGTTAAATAATTACAGAGTGGGAGGTATTTTAATATAGTTTGAATCAAATTATACCTTTGCTGTTTGTCTCTCCTCTCCTTTCGTCCCTCTGTTCCAGTGAGAAAAACTAAATCATGGTTTATTTGGGGGATTGACTTGGAGGAAACAAGTAGTTATTCAGGCTGACTGTCCTTAAAACTACAAGAGGGCTTCTTATCCATTATCCCAGGTCCAAAACATTTAAAAGAAAAAACTATAAATGTTTGATCAAACTTCCTCCATGTTTTAACTTTTTGTGAAAACACAAGCTCACGACACAAAGTGAGGTGTGTAAAAAGCTTCCCCAGGAGCAGGATGATCTGAGTCAAAGCACATTATGCAAAAGTCGTGACTGATTCTAATTAAATTGTCATGGAGACAGAGAGCAGCTTTCAGCATTTGTGACTAATTCACCAACTCACTTTAAGCAATACGCCTTTAGCTATAGTTTGTATCAGTAATTAAGGATATATAAAGCATTTCACCATGAATTCCAATGCACGAGTTCTCGTGTTCTTGTGCAATTCCTTCAATCTGTAAAGAGATTGTCCTAATTTTTCAAATTGAGAATCCACAGGAGAGGGGTTATGACGTATTAGTTTGCAAGTAGAGTGCAGCAAAGATGAACGCACTCCACACCAGGCCTTGACATTTTCCACTTTGTTGTGTTTTGTTGTCAGTTTGTTTCAATTAAGTGATAATATGTCATGATTGTTTGACTAGTTTTATTTCTGTTTTATGATATTATTTCTCTGAACAAAATATGACAGATTCTTCCGCAGCCTCACAAACACGCAAAGCAAAACAAGTCTCTTGGTTTTCATTAGGGAAAGTGCTGTGAAGTAATCCACATCTTCATCTTTATTGAGGATGCCTGCTTGAATGTGCGATCTGTCAATCTTCCAATTAACCCAAAGTGCAAAAATTAAGTGTTAAAGAAATATTAAGGATAAAAGCAGATTGTGGGGAAAGAGCCGTGGCTACTGAAAAGTACTTACAGACAAAGCATGAAAATAGCTAAACTTCAGGGCTAGAAGGTGATTAAGTTTCATTTAACCCAACAATACTATAATATATTAAGGTCATTGGTTTTGTGGGAATAAAATGGTAACTCACGATAAGTTATGCAGCCCACAATAGCGATAATACCACAATGCCGCGATTAAGTGATAATTGATAAAATGCAAGGCAATAAATTGAATCGTACAACCTCATATCTACTTAACTGAAGGATAGAAAATGCTCCTTAAAAATGCCAAGTGTATGATTAATGTATTTTTTCACTGCAATTTTGTGTAAGTTTCACTTGTAATCAAGGTTCATCTTCTTTTCACCGCTGACTGACATTATCCTGCTGTCTTCTTTTTTTCCTTTTTTATCCTGCTGTGAACTTCTTCGACCAATCAACGTCAGTTCCCGTTACCCTGATCCATGTCATAAGCATCACCATGAGGAGTCATGAAGTGATGACCCGGTTAGTCAAATTGGCAAGAGAATTTGTTTACAGCGCCATATTTTTTTTTTCTTTCTTTTTTTTAACGATATCAATGTTTGACTCAATTTGATGATTGTATGACACCAGTCAGGATGATGATATATTGCCAATATTCTGCCCCACCCCTAGTATTCATAGGTATGGACCTCAATATTTCCCTTTTCTCATGTTGGGTAGGGGTATTAACTCACAATTTTGTGACCCTGACTCACCACAAGGAACAGTGCATATGTCATGTTATAAATATAAATTATGTAATCAATGAGGCAATTCTGAGCTATCAAATCTCATCCAAACAAAACGGGTAAGACTTAAATTGAATACCCCTCACAATACTATTTAAATCTTTGCCAAAAGAAAAGTGTTGTCTTTGCAGTCTCTTGAGGCGCTGGTTGGCTTGAAGTTAGGATGCATGCCTCATGTACAGAGGCTAGGGTCCTCATGGGGCGGGTGTTCTACTCTGACCCCTCGGTGCTTTGCTGCATGTCATGGCCATAGACTGTAAATATGAATCGATGAAGCCTGAGTGACGTCATCAAACTCTCACACAGCTGGAGTCCCATCAGTTGCGATTGCCATGCTGGAAATGCTGGCTCAACCAAACTTTTAGTCAATCTCATGACAGGCTAAGAGCTGGAGCAGAGGCAGGTTTTAAGCCCCTTGACAAACCGCCTCATCACACCTACCTTTCAATCAGGTCAGCTAAGAGCCTGATTGTGACAAACGCTCATCCTTCATCAAATCAAAACCAATGAGTTATCTCACCCCCATGACAGTGTGTGCTGACATGAGCTAATCACACTTTTATCCCTAGTGAGACAGCAATTTGATTTTGAGTCAGCAGTAAAACGTACATACATCCAACCAACCATCAATACAACATAAAAAGACACTAAGAAGGGAAAACAACAAAACTTTCTTTCATGAACGTCTAGTTGGTCAAATCTAATGAAAATTGTTAAGAAACAACTGTGTATTTAAAGGTCCCATATTATGCTTTTTCTGGTTTTATATGCCCTTAAGTGTGTTTTCCAAGTGTCCTGTGCATGTTTAGGCACATCTATGTGCAAAAATTCAAAGTCCGCGGAAACGCGGCTTCTCCTACCTCCTCCTATTAGCTGTAGCATTAGCCGCATGTAACGCTCGGTTCTATCACCCCTCGATAAAAATTTGTCAGTGCGACGTCTTTGTCAGTGTGAGATCACTAATCTAAGCCCATTGGCTCGTTGTGGCAAGCCCTGCAGCTCATGTTGAAATTTCCGAGAAGTGTGCTGAGCAACTGACCAATAACGGCAGAGCGGATCGGCAGACCGTGGGGTCTAACAGTGGGGGCTCAGCAGAGCGTAGCTGATGGACTCAGAGCGTAGAGAGAGCAAGGAGGAGCAGTACATGAAAACAGACACTTTTTTGGAACTTTAGCTATTGTGAACGCACAAAAGTAGGTACATGGATTAAATATACGAACCCCATAATATGGGCTCTTTCATTTGTTCTCATGCGGAATCATACTTCCTGTTGACCTCCACTGCTCTTAGGCTTTGCTCAAAGGCAGCTGCACATGATTAAAGGTTTGAGTGCGTGGGATTAGGTGCAAGAAATTCTTGTAGGGGAATTTATGAAAACATAAAATACAAACACCAGCTGCCTAGCTAAACTTGAACGAGAAGGATTTGTTCGGTAGAATATTTCCCAAAAGTTATGCCCAGAATTTCAAATCTTTAATGCTGTTTCCTACATTTCTGTACATTTGTTTCGTATATTTTCCACAGCTGTTTTCTTTCTTTTATTTCCTCCATGAATGATTCTAAAAGTGATCAGTTACTGAGCAGCCTTGCAGTAAGGCATGATTAAACGTCTTGTTCAAGGACACTTCGACAGGCTGTTTGCTGTCACAGGAGAATGAACCTGAGCCATCCACTTGAAGGACAGTTTTCTTATTCACTTCCCTGCAGTGTTGCCAGATGTAGAAAACTGATCGCAAAAAAGTCAATTATATCTAATGCAATCAACATATGGCATTAACTTTGCCGATTGACCAGCATCTGTTTGTGTTTTGTACATCCAAAGTTATACAGATGTGTGAGGACTGATTGTGCATTTCCAACTGATCACTAGTTAGCTTTGTGTCATGACTCATCAAGAAAAGGAGAGGGAGAAAGACTGCTGGGCAAAGCAGGAACGGTTCAGCAAGCCCAGTTGACACTGCAATCATACTAGATGATTTATTCAGTTAATGGGTTCAAACGCGGACGCACACGCACACACACTCACACACACTGACATAGTTAAACAGCTTAATAGATTCCTTTTCCTCCCGCAATTCAGACTCACAAAAAACACACACAGCTGCTGAACAATTGCTGCTACTCTCTCTGACATACACACACACATCACACAAACAGATCAACAGTACGTTATATTTTGTCACTCAGTATATCCACACACCCACGGGAACACAAGCACACAAGCACACATGCAAACACACACACACACACACACACACACACACACACACACACACACACACACACACACACACACACACACATCAGTGTGCACCCACATGAAGACTCATTCAAATACACAAGCAGATAAACTATCTCACTGTTTGAATTAGATTAGCACACGTCATGTGATCTGACTCATGTGTACACATGCACAAAAATACTGCAAGCATCACAATAGCCTGATTAATGTGTTTCAACGGTTGCGTAAGCTGACAAGTTGGCAAAATAATCATTCTTTTTTCTTTATTAAAAAAACAAAAAAACATTCGACACATTATCACTCAGAAAAGCTCTGATTCAGGACTATAAATTGTTTTCAGGGCTGCTGTGGTTCAGTGGTAGAGTATGTTGTCGCTCAACAGGAAGATCGTGCGTTTGAGAAGAGATTTCATTCATTTGTTTTTTTGTGAAGTGACCACAGCCGTTTCTTTACTGGCTATAAGACTTGTGATTTGGATTCGGTATTGTTTGTTGTGGGTTGTTGATTGTGTATTGCATGGCCTATGTACCTCCATTTGAGGAAGCTCTTGAGGGTTGGGGGCTGTGTGGTGGAGACTCCCTCTGTTGTGATGGAGGAGTGCCCATCTTGGACAAGTCTAAATTGATTACACCTGTGCATGTTTGAAAAATGTGCGGCAATCAAATACTCAAATTTGGAGTGCTGTCCTTATCGTTTTTCTTGTCTAAACATTTTTCGGGATTCAGCACCCAGTTGTTTTATGTTGAAAGGGAGTTGAGCGTGTTTTTGTCTATCTTTAAAGGGTAGGTGTGACCTGCAGTGTTAAAGCACTTTGAGTAGTTAGAAGACTAGAAAAGCGCTATATAAGCTCAAGTCCATTTACCATCCAGAGCTAACACAGAGGCAGTAACAGTACATATAATTAAAATGTTTCCCTAATACTGCTGACTTTTTAAACAATGTTTCTCAGATTATGCAAACACTTTTTTTAGTCCTTTTCTGTCACAATTAGGTTTTAGTCCAGCAGTCACAGCAACAGATAACGCACCATTGTTCACTACATGATCCGACACTGTTTCAAAAAATCCCAGTGGAGACTGTAAAGCGCTTGTTTGATCCATTTACCCTCTATGACATACATATTGCATTTTTCTAAATTGAACCCTAATATTTCAGGTGCACATTGGCTAAGGCATGCATAATAATACTGTTACACATTATCACTGCTCGGCTTTGGTTTATAGTAGAGCGGGTTGTCTCTCAATCTGAGGGTTGGTGGCTGGATACCAGCCCCTGTAGTCTACATATCAAAGTGTCCTTGGGCAAGATACTGAACCCCCGGTGGCCGTTGGCATAGCCAGCAGCATGTTAATTTAGTATGAATGGGATTAGTTAGTCTGATGGGCACTTTGTATAGCAGCCTCTGCCATCAATGTAGGAATATACAGTATGTGAATGGGGGAATGTGACATGTAGTGTTAAAGTGCCTAGAGAAGCGTTATACAAGGACAGTCCATTTAGAAGTTATCGTTTGCTATGATATGACTGGAAGCTGCACCTGGAAATTGCAAATGTCACATTGCCTGAAGGACAGATAGAGGAACTCAACACAGTGAAAGAGAAAGCTGGTCATAGGGAAGAGTAGAACACTTTTCTGCTTTCATAAAAACATGATCAAATGCCTTAACATTTGCTTATAATAAACCAATTAAGAGCAAAGAGTGTAACACGTGTAAAAATCTAGTATTGTGAATGAACTGGGACACTTTTTAAAAAAACATTTTCATTGTTCATATAATTTTTCTGCCACAGCCAACATGTCCCAAAAAATGCTGTAATGAATTTACTTGCAGACATGTAGCAAACCATTGCTTTATAACAATACATCTTATTTTTGATGTATTTCATGTTTTCTTTTTTCATGTTCTGTTTCTCAGCTCCCTCGTAATGTCCTTTTTCAACACAAACATGAATTTACATTGATAGAAGGGTCTCTGCAACCTACTATTTACTATAAGTTCTCTCTGCATAATTTACCCTTTCACCCCTAATGTGAGTAATGCCCGTTCAAACCATTCAACTACGCTGACTTTTTACAGCCCTTCTGACAGCCCTATGACATTTTGCTGTAGCCAGTTGGGATTTGGAGCCCCCCCACACTTGTGCAGTGACAGAACAATCTCTCAAATCCCATGCATCATCCTGAGTACTCAGAATGTTCTCATCTCTGCATATTTTGTCTATGTATGATCTAGTTATGAGAAATTGTTCTAACTCTGTTTTTTTTTTTTTTTTCAAACAATCAGGATGATTTTTCCATTTGAATTCATATTGACACGTTTCCCCCTTTTCATCAGCTCTCTTTTCTTGGCTTTTCATCTCTAACTGCTTTCAACACCACTGGAGCACTGGTAATTACTGCCTCACTGGCATCTCACCAGGTTATTCCTCGCCTGTGTGCTGCAAACACAACTTCACTGACAATTCACATCTAACTGCCTGATAACTAATCAAAAACACTGAGAGGATGGTAAAATGTTTTATTTCTTCTCCTATACTATTAATTGTTTTGTTTTTTTGCCGATAGTGTGATCAATTGCGATGGCTACTTTTAGAAACTGATTGATAAATGCATAATGATACAATTACATACGGATATGAAGCAATAGATAATGGATATAAGGACAAAAAGGTAGGTATCCTAACACACTTAGCTATTGTGGATTCCACTCCTTTGTTCCAACTTATCTCCAACTACAGTGATGTATCAAATTTGCTGTAAACACAATGATAATACAGCTATAGATTCAGAATGTCCCCTTAGAACCCTATAGCTTATTTGATTTTATTTTATTGTTTTTTTTTTCTGCAATCTGTGCTGTATTCACAGAACTGTACTGTCAGTAAGATAACACATTATCAAATAAACCCTGTGTCCATAAGAAAACAGTTGGGGAAGTCACTAAAAAACATGTATGTAGACAATGAAGCCTATCCTATCATTTCACACTTTTAAGTTATGGAGAAAAAAAAAATTTCACACTCACACATACACACAGCTGTGATTGTGTCTGCACAGACGAGGTGTAGTCAGTCTGAGGCGGACAAAGGCCTCTGTGTCTGCGGTCAGATGGCTTTAATAGATGCTAATGGAGCTCTTCTGGAGCAGCTCTACTTTGTTAACATGTCATTAGCGTTTTGTCTCAGGCGAGAACAGTGACAGGTTTGTTAGAGGCTCTTGTTACAACAGCACACTGACGAGGGTCGCCCCACTGCTGAGTGCCATGTGCCCGCATGTTCATAAGCCTGTATGTGTGTGTGTGCCCAGTCTTGAGTGCTGCTGACATTTCCATGCCCACTGCGGAAATGTAAACTCACGTGCACATCTGCGGCCGTGCATGAGGCTGACATTTTCCAGCTGTCTGGATTCAGTTATGATGACTGACTGGGAGGACGTTTTGTTTGTAAATACTGTCCATCAATCAACCCTAGGGCTCTCAGAATGCATACCCACATTTCCATACACACACACACACACACACACACACACACATACACTCACAAGTTGTCATGAAGTCACATCCAAAGCCCTGGGTTCTGACTGTTGATCTAAGCAGAACGTCAAGTGAATATTTATGATAATGTACCCTGGCTGTTTTTAAATAATTTAAAGTGCCAATTATTCCTCCAGTGCAGGCAGTTCAGAACAGAAGAGGGCAAAGGGTTGACAGCATAGTCCCAGCAGCACACACACGCACACACTGTCCACTCTGCTTGACACAGTGCAACAAAAAAAAAATGACACAAACGCCTCACTGAATTTAACGTAAATGGAAGGATGGATGTGCGGGTCTTAAATACATTTAAAGTCATAACACAAGGTTTCAAAAAACATCGTTCTGACATCTCCTGAAGTGAAACAATGGAATGAATGATAACAGAAATAGTGAACTCATAATAAAATCAGTTTAAGAGCTTGTCATTTTATGCAGAGCAGAGTGCCCATTAGGCAATCACAGCACCCAGGGGACAAAAGAAAATTTGACGTTACAAGCTTTAATTATGAAAATGCGTGCCTCATAATTAATCATTCTGCTTGGACTTCCCATGTGGGGCCGACAGAACGCTGAGGGGTCTCTTGTCCTGTCGTCCCCTCTTAGGTGGGCCTCCCACCTTCATCCCCCTCTCGGGAACTGAGTCAGTGTTTTTTAAGGATTCACTGTTACATTTCACTCCTACAGTGTTTTGACACATCCCCTCTCTTTTCCTTTTTATCACAACATCTAACTCTCTCGCTCTCTCTCTCTCTCTGCACACCCTGCATATTTATCCTCCCTAGCATTGCCCTCTTCGTTCACCGTGATTTTCCTTCTGTGAGCCTCTCTCAGCCCTCTCCTGCTTAATATCAGCCATCATCTCCAATTTCTCTGCCTCTCTGTATAATTTCTACTCATTTTCTCCTTGTCACACACACACGTTACCCACAGATCTGAGTCCGGAGTTGTGTGTTTGCGAGGACATTTGCACTTAAATCATTTGCACTTTCATTGCGGATGTAGCTGGTGGTTAAATCATCAGATAAAATTCCTATTAACTGAGACAAAGATCTCGGAGACAGCTGCATACATTTGGATTGATAATGACTTATTTTTTTAAGGCATAGCATCTGAAGTGACAGGCAGATCAATATGAATAACAGAAGTCACAGTGATGCGCATATCCAGCCACTTGCTCTCTTTTTGGTACTCTCTTATATTCTCCAGTACTGAAATTTTCATGAATACTATCTTTAGTATTACCCACTCTATGTGTGGTCAATTACGTTTGGGACAATGAGAAAACACCCAACTGAGTTCCTCTCATACTGACGTATGTAACACAAAAGTTAGTAGTTATTGGTGCAAATACTTTTCATATATAGCGCTTGTTTGATAAGACGGATTGGTTAAATATTAGCATAATTGTGTACAGTAATGAATAAAGTAGGAAATTAAAAATGTATTATGCAATAAGTTTAGTATATAGGAATTCAAGTGTTCCTTTTTCACTAGTAAGTGAAGGTTGTGTGTTCCTACCTTTTTTTTTGTATGGCCATATTGCACACATTATAGTACAGTGCAGTGTTAATCACAGTCCCGTACTGGTTCTGCCCAAGTGTTCCCCTTACAGATGGCCAATTTTGACTTAATACACAAAATGGTGCCGTAAGTAGGTGATCAGCCAGGGGTCAATAAACAACCTGTTAGGTTGGCAGGTTGATCGTTTTTTAAATAGATGTAATTTGGCTAAATAAGTGCATGGCTCTGCAATTCTTTTCCCAGCCAGAATGCATCAGATGGGATATGAGAGCAAAAATCATAGCTCTTAACTTGAAACCATACAATGAAAATCTTATCCACTTTCAGTCCAAACAGAAAGAGTTCAATGATAATAAACACAACACCAGTTAAACTTCAAATACAGTTTAAAAAAAAAATCTTCAAGAAATCCATCTAAAAAAAAAATAAAAAATAGATGTTCCCTAATACATAGTGTATGTGATACTAACTTCATCTCACCTAACCCTGCACTTCATGTTTCAAAGTGATTTTGAGTCTGCCCACTCCCTCAATTTCATGGCTCAGCGTATTTTTTAGGACAGCTGCTGAGTATAAAAAGGTTTTCTTGCCAGCAAGCGAATGGCTGCTGGGTAATTGTAAAACTAGGATATACTGTTTCTTTTAAGAACTCACAGTCTTCTTTTTTGTGCCACATTTGGTTAAGAATTATTAACCAACATGTATTAACCTGATCATGCTGGCGGTTATAATGTCTGCACCCTGTATGTGTCAGTCAGAGTGCCTTGAAGTTGATAGTTATCATGGGAGGTGGGACTTTTCTTAAGCTTTTCATTTTTTTGCAAGTGCTTAAATCACATAAGCAGCAGAGAGTCAGGAATTTAATGTATTCTAGTCCTGATGGTTCTTAAGTGCCTGCTCTTAAAAGACAGCACTAACACAGACCTTACATAAAGGTTAATTTAAAGGGGTTCATCATTGGGGATGAATTTATTTTAAGGAAAATAAAAAATAATTTCTGAGATGTTTAACATCCTCTTTGGCTGGGACAATACATTGAATGATTTTAAATAGTTCTGAATGGGTGGTTTATACTTTGGTTAACAGATAACCTGTGTGAGCTCTCAAGCTGCAACCTTAATCATCCTTGCCTTTCAGCTTCAATGGTGCTCCTCCGTGTGTTTTTCTCTACAAGTTCTACTTGTTTACCTCCTCCCTACTCACACACTCCTTTTCTTCCTTTTCAATCCCTTCACCTCTCATCCTTAACCTTCTACTACTTCTGCCTCTCTCCAACACACTCCTACATGCACAACACTTTCACAAGGACATGGAGAAAAAGAGAGCCATCTTCAAATATGTATTTTTTTTACTTTCACTCTTTCTTATTGTTGTAACTTTGAAACATTCTGTCATTAAATGTATCAAGTGTCAAGATAGCAGATGGGCCAAGTTAGTGGGATACAGAGATTGACAGAATGAGATAATTGGAAAGCACTTGTTTGCCTGACATTCCTGAACATGATACTTTGCAACTTTGCAACAATTTGTAAATGTCGTTCAAGAAATGTCGCACATCTTTTTGCGAACCATCAACTTATTCTGCCCTTCTGGTTTGAGGACATTTTAAGCAACTCTTAGAAAAAATACCAGATGTACTTGGGTTCCAACAGTCCTACTGTACTATCTTTCAAAATGATATAAGCTGGGTTTAGTGTTTTTATGAAATTGTAGTTGTTTGCCAGGAGGCTTAAGACCCACCTCAGCTCCACCTCTTTGTCTGTTTCATGGCTGACTGAAAGTTAGTTTGAGACAACAATTACAATAAACCGCCATGATTGAGCTTAAACCTGCTTCAGAAACCAATGGGTGATGGCGCTGAGACTGGGTCAAGATTGGGATTGACAGCCAATCAAACATTCTAGGCATCAAATACTAAAAGTTAACAAGAAGTGAAAATGCTATAGTTTTGTTCCCCTTTTATCAGATGAGTTCCAAAATCAAGGTCCAACCAAAAGACCTATATTATATTACAGATGGTGACATATTTAAAGAGGCTAAATAAATGACTGTGTGAACCCCAGCTGTCCCATTCTTTGAACATATGGAGTCCAAGCTAATATAGTGCTGGATCAATTATGAGTACCATATAATGATAAACAAAAATAATCCAAAAGTATAGATCTTTACAGTGCAGGAGGCTTGCTGATTTGTTTTCCTCTCCATGTGCCCTTTTGAAATCAATGAAGTGTTTTCTTTGTGTCATAGAAGAAGGGTTTTATTGATTAATTCTGTGTTGATGGAAAATACCATAAAATTAATAACCAAATCCTTATTTTTGCAAATGATTTTGTGCCCAGTGTGGATTTGTGATTATAGCTTCTGTTGTTTTTTTTTTTGGAAAGTTATTGTGCCAAGAGAATTATCATCACACAGTTGTTATAATAGTGATGAAGAGAAATATGGCTGGCTCAAGTCTGAGTGTTCAATCTGTTACACACAAGAGCACACAGGTCGCTCACTCCCCAAAGACAGTAACAACAAGCTTTCAACATTGTTATTTGCTGATTTCCCATTTGAAAGACAGACAAAAATCAGACAGTCCATCACAAGTCTCAAGCGCGAGAGCTGAAAGCCATCCAGAATCCTCTGCTGACTGTAATTTAGAAAGAGAGGAAGCTGTGACACACTCAATAACGAGGCAAATAAGGGGGCAACAGTTACAAAATAATAGTGAAAGAACTAGAACATATAATCCAGCTAATACCAGGCATCTTGAGGGGAAGTATTTGCTGAGAAAGTTTTTCTTAATTTCCCCTTTGTCCTCAATATACCCTGCCATTCCATTTTCTTCACCTGCCATACAAAAACTTGTAATCTAGCTTTTCTGATTCCTCTGACCCAAAGCCAATCCAATGATCAACTTCTCGATTGTTCATCATTGGCATACAACTTCAGTCCTTAATTAATTAGCCCAAGCAGTCATCATGTGCAGATAAGGAAAGAGGTACAACATCTCAAAGAATGTTGATGTCCAGCTCAGTTATGAAACAGGGATGTGCAATCAAGTCATGTCATTCAACAAATGTCGTGCATCTTTTTCGCAAACCATCAACATATTCTGCTCTTTAGGTTTGAGGACTTTTTAATCAAGTCTTGGAAGAAATGCCAAATGTACTTGAGTTTCAAAGATCCTACTGTACTATCTTCCAATATGATATATGCTGGATTTAGTGTTATAAAACTGTAGCTGTTTGCCAGGAGGCTTAAGGTCCACTGCAGCTCCACCTCTTTGCCTGTTTCATGGTTGACTAGAAGAAGAACAAAAATTCCAATAAACCGCCATCCTTGAGCTTCAAAACCGCTTCAGAAACCGATGTGTGATCGCACTGTTTTTTTTTCTGTGTCTATGGATTCCACTTGTACTGCATATGTTTTTTTTGTTTTGTTTCCTATTCTGTTTCAACTTATATTTTGGAACAAGAGCTTACCCTATCTGTGAATGAGATTATTTGGATTGCAAGCACAGAAAATGTAAATCTGCCAGTACCATCATATTTTGGATTCCAGCACCAAAGTTGTTAGTAGTTGCTTTTGTAATCCCCATTATTGTTCCTGTTCAATCTCTCATATTTACTTAGATTATTTATATTTGAGCCGCAGTGACAGTTTATGATACAAAACTAGAAGTCACATGAGAATGAGCAGGAAAATATAACATCTGTAATGACATTTTAAAAAATGGCTTTTGAATAAAGGCACATAATCATGTTAACAGGTTTCATGCTCTTCAATTGTAAATTCATGATCATTTGGCATTTATATGTACAGTATGGTCACATCTTGCGTAACTTTCAGCAAACACTCAGAATACCAATCGTTTTTTGAGACTATAACGGGATAATCTTTGATCTTCTTTAATGCCAAAAAAAGATGAAGCGATTATGGCATGCTAGAGGCTCCCAAAGTGCGTTGAGTGAAAGCGGCATTGCAGACTTATTGGTAAGACATTTGGTCGTTTTTTCACAGTGTGCACAACACATGGATAGGAATCAAAGCGTAATTTTCCAGTTTTGTGACATTCTGATGGCATTTATGTTCACAAATGTTGCCCCCACCCCCCACCCTCCTTAGCTTAGCAGACTGTGATTTCCTGTGTGCAGTGACGCATTTTGCTGCTGAATTTCAGATAGCGTCAGAGTCAAGCTCTGGTTCCCTTTCAAAAAGGAGTTATAGGATGATGTGCTGAGTAGTATTGGACTGTGGTGGCATACTGCACTCATCTTTATATACCAATGAGTTTTTTTTTTTCTGACCTTCACCTATGTTCAAGAGATTTGGGATTGTGACCAAAAGGAATACGATTATGGATGCAGCCAAATTGTGGTTTATCCACACGCTGACTGAGCTCTGTATCCGTGACACAGCAAGGATCGAGGCAGTCCAGAGGGCCTTAGAGCTAAGCTATGCATTCAGGAACACAAGCTGAGGTTGTTTGGCACCTGGTAGGGATGATGACCCCTTGTGTGCACTCCTTTGAAGGTATACCAGCCACAGCAGACTGAGAGGACAGCCCAGGGCAGGCACCAGAACATGCAGGAGAAACCTGCTGGAGGAAGTTCCAGCTGGCAGGAGAGCTCGCTGGGATCCCCCAAAAGGAAGAATTGCTGTAGAAAATAACAAGGATGCTTCTCCTGTTGGTACCTCCAAAATGTAGCTGACAGTAAAGAAAGGTTTAAACTAATGTTTTAAACTTGTGCACTGTTTTGTTTCCTTCTCATAAATTCCAACTACTTTAGATTCATGAATAGTACTGCCCCTACTTTTGTTGAAAACTGACTTTATATTTCTAAAAGTATAATCTATGTGAGCAAGAACACATCTTTTAGTGTTTCAGTCAACAACCCTCTCAGTTTGCACTCCATGGTATCAGATCAATGCATTGACTTCCTGCAAATTTCCAATTCCACATTTTAGGCATTAAAGAGGTCCAACATACCCTTGAACATGGTTTTGTGTGCAGGCGGAACATATCATCCCCCTGTGGTAGACAGGGGGTTGAACATGACATCTTCCTGCTCAATATGGAACAGACCTTAAGGGGCAGGTTGTTAGCGGGATGCACACAGTGCAAAGTGAACAAGGGATGGTAGGTAAGTGGTCGCGTAAGTGCGGACTGGAATTGTCTTTCTTGTTGCAGTTGGAGCCTGCTGACGTAGCTCTAGTACGCCTCGTAAAAGCACAGGCACTGGGACGGTTACAAATGGCTGTTATAAGTAGGTCAGTTGACTTAATGGTGCTCTCCATGTGAAGTTTCATTAAATCTACAAAAGCTCCCTGCAACATGCTCTAATACAAGACTGCAGTGAACACTTGTATTGCCTTTATGTTTTCTGCATGAACAAAGCTAATTATCCCTATTACATCTATGCCCTTATGGATACAATGCATCAATATTTATCTCCGGTAGACAGATGATTTGATACGAAGAGAAGCATCACCTTCACTCATTGAGTCGGAGTGTAGAGGGTAACCAATATGAGATAGAACCTGCACTGATCCCCAGTCCTACTGTCTATTACTACCAGCTGAGACTTATCGTTCAGCTTATACAATTCAAATACTGCATCCAAGGATCAGCAGCGATTTGTTCTTGGACATCCTCTACTAGATAAATATAGAGGTAATCTGTTGTAATAATACAGATACATAGGATTTACCTATGGCTTAACCCTGTGATTAAGTTGAGATAATGTGAATCATTTGTGAGACAATGCAAAAGTAATTAAGTGAGTATAAACTCCGGATTGACCTCTGGGATGTATATACTGAGAAATAATAAACCAGCACAGGAGATGGAGTTA
The DNA here is from genome assembly GCF_963584025.1 of Labrus mixtus. Lineage (NCBI taxonomy): Eukaryota > Metazoa > Chordata > Actinopteri > Labriformes > Labridae > Labrus > Labrus mixtus. The sequence goes on from NC_083620.1 coordinate 14,946,305, forward strand.
ATGATGGATATGATTAAATAGTCTAACATCTATTATTATAGATGTTTTCACGTCAAGCTTGAGGAGTTTGGAGCTGGTTATGAGATAAGATATAAGAGGTATCACTTTGTCCACAAGAGGCACCAAACCTTAAGTTCATCACAGGAGCTTTAATAGCAGAAACTCTTATGTTCATTTTTAGCTCCATTGCCTTTTCCATTATACTCCTTCCTTCAGTTAACTCATATTTCCTCCTACAAAAGTTGCTTTTGTGGGTCAGCCCTTGACTCATACAAACACTGCGATAATTCTGCATACTGTATAGTGTATGTTGTATAGTCTGACCTGCTTTTTCAAACTAACCTATTGCTCCTCTGTGGCTGATAATAGCCACATTTGATTGATTTCAGAAGGATAATTGCCCACCAATGTTTCCCACCATACAGAGGTCAATGGTCATGGTCAGCTGCAGTACAGGCCAGGCAGGAAGTGTCTTAATAAAGGATACCTCATTAGGACTAACAAACAAGAAGCCCTTGGTGTGGTCTCATTTCTAATGCTTTTCAGAAAAATAAGGCATTAAACAGGAAGCTGTATTTAAATTATAACTGTAGATAAAATATGTGTTAGGATCCGCTTTTCGCTTTAGATTGAAGATGATATCCCAGAGTAATCTCCTCTGCTGCTGCTCTAAAGTAATGATCTTTGAGTTAATCAAAATGTTGACCCTTCCCCCACATATCAGAACAATGGCTTACCTTTTCAGGATAAATACCTGACATAATGTAATTGTCTGTATAAGTGTAGAACCTTAGTGATGACCTTTGTCTTAATATCCCTCTATGGGTCAACATGTTGTCCCAGAGCCTGTTTTAATCCTGACCCAGGAGAGCACGATGGGGGAAAATACTAAGCACATTTAAATTTTAAAAAATGAAACTGAAATGTGTGTGTAAAGGATTTTTTACTAAGGGCGTTTTCACATTAAGCACTATTGTTACGTACCGTGCCCGAAATCAATTGCTACCCGCTCCCCTGGTCTATGTTCACATTAGTAACATCATTCTGTGCCTGAGTACACTTGCGCATGTAAACATTCCGACACAGCAGCTGGCAGTATGCACATAGCTTGCAAATCCCCCAAAAAGCAGAAAGAAGAAGCAACAATGGCAACCACTCACGGGTTGAGTCAATCCTGCTAACTGGATGTTTTTGCTATTTCTGAGATGCCAACAACAACCCTTTTCCTACATCCACATCTATTGTACATCTCAGACGATGCATCGGGCCTGGGCTGCTTGGATACGACGTTTTTGAAGCAACAGGAGCCGTATAGAATTAACCTGTCATAGCTGTCCAATTCCCTGTTTGAGTTTGGTTGCGTTCATATCTCCCGCAGACTGTACTCAAGTACACCTGAATCGAGCTCGAGCACAGTTCCAAAGTCCGTACAATTATGGTATGTTTGTGTTCCACACTGATCAAATGAACCTGGCTTGGGGGTCAACGGTACTCGGATGCAGGCCGGTGTCCCTCGTGTAAAACCACCCAAAATCTACTGCAAGGGCTTTAATCATATCATAAGATGCCGACGCAGAGACTAGAATTGTGTTTTTTTCCATAAAGAACAATTCAGCACATTTTTCATCTTGTTGTGCCATGAGAAAGATTCCTGTATGCACAGCTACATTTTCCTCAGGTGAGACCTATATATTATTATATTATTTATTATATTAAATTTGCAAATTGATATTCATTGGACGCTGAAAAAGAAAGCTCAGCGAATCACACATCTGGAATGAGCCTAAAGTGTTTTAATTGCATCCCCTTGTTTTGCATACTGAAGGAAAAGCAGATGAGGTCTGAGCCCCGAGGACAATCCTGAGTCAATCTACACTTCAATAATGCATTTCTTAGTTTCATGTGTCCTTGTGCTATGTATCCATTTATCCAGCTTTGTTTTGTTTTTTTGTATCTGTTCATCGTATTTTTTAACATTTAAACCAAGGCCTCCTTAAATCTGCACAAAAAAGTTAAAGGAATGAGAATTTAAAACATCAATTTATTTAATGTGTCATAAAAGATTTGGATGCCAAACTCGGCGAAAAAGACGGCAGCTTAAAAACACAAACCACCTCTGCGTGACTGCAGGGACTCCGATTTAATCTATTCTCCAAGCAGCCTGTTGATCAAATATTTATAGATCTACTTTTAGCAGCATTTATTTAAAATGATAAAATATTAGAGGCAACAGCTCTAAATAGACTATCAAAAGTTATAACATGTTCTCTTATAACAGGGTGCAGCGCCTTTATTTACCGTCAGTAAACCAAATCTGAGGATGTCTTCATCAGAGTAAAACAGGTGTTAAACTTTAATCTGCTGCTGCTTCATGAGACATTTCTGTGTGAATGGGAGAAGTTGTTGACCTCATAATTCTAATCTCTCTCTTTCTCTCGCTCACCATGCTGCCTCCCATTCCATCTATCAAAATAGAAATGGAGGAGATAATCTGGGTCAGAGATTATTGGGAGATTAGTTGTGTCTACTGTATGTTGTGTGCATGCACTGTGTTAGGGTAGCTGGACGACTTGTAGGTTAAGGGAGGGAGGGAGCGAGCGAGCGGGGGGGGGAGTGAGCAGATGCAGGGATGGACTGAAGGAAGATTAAGAGACAGGTGGGTAGATTCAGAGTCAGCCTGACAGAAAGAAGGTGAGAGAGAGAGAAAAGACAGGAGGCAGACAACGACATGTGGCTCTGTCTGAATAAGGCTGACAGCTTGTCAAGTTGGCCGGCTACTATTTAAATATGAATGGTTGCCAGCCAAGCAAAGTGCCTGGTTATTTTTGACGATCACCTTGTAATGCCTTAAAAGTCACTAACTCCCATTCATGTGGAATGCATCATGCATGATCACCCTATCTTTGTTATATTTATATTCATCATGTTTACATGATGAATATTTGATGAACGCTTGTGTTTTTACTGAACTATGCATTTACTGTGAGTGAAAAGCACTGTCTTAAAGAGTTAAGGTCAAACAGCTGAAACAGGAGAAGTGCTTTAAAATGCTTTTTTTTTCAAACATTGACTCCATTAAGTGGAGCAGGTATTACCTCTAATGGGACCACTCTATGTTAAATACAGTTTCTTCACTGATGCCATTGTTCAAAGCTCATTTCTTCTGCTGTCAGTTACATTTATTCAGTCATGGTACATTTCCAACTCATTCTTATTTTTCTAGTGCCATGGAAATCTTTAATCTCATATTATCCTTCATAAACATGATTGGAATCGCTCCAGGCAGAAATCTTTTTATCTTAAGGTGTAAGAAAACACTGGTTTTAAAGCTGGGTACTCAATATCAGCAGACATGAGTGATGAGTTTTGGTGTCAGACTCTGCATAACTATTTCACAATTGTAGTAAATTATCTTTTCACTCTGTCTCTGGTATAACTTGTGATATGGTTCGTGTCAGCATGATGCGATTTGTCCTTGGTTGGTTGTTCAAGTCTTTACTTCAATTCTAGAAATGTGTTCGACCTGACAGTAAAGTGAGTGTTTCTCTGAGACAGATGAAAAAAAAAGTATATATATATATATATATATATATATATATATATATATATAACACCCTACTTTTGCACAAGCTGTCAGACTGACATTTTTAAGTTGCATATTGGCCAGAATAGTGTGTTTGCTGCGCCCGTGTGTGCGTATTAGTGTGTGTATGCAGGCAGGTGTGTGTTTTTCTCTGCTGCCAATCTCGTATTGTTTGAAAGGGCAGAAATAGAGCCTGTAGTGTCTGGACTGAAGTAAAGGCAATACATCAACTGCTGACGTGTAATGACATAAAAATGATGTAGGTGCTGTTGACACTTTGGTGAAAATGCTCCCCTGGTCATTATGATAGGCAGCACGGAAAAAGTTAGAGAAAAATAGCAGTAAGAAATCATGGTCCCCAACATTAATCAAGTCTTGATGATTTTTCCAGGTTAAAAATGGAAATAATAAAAAAAAAAAAAAACTTGGTCGACTTGACCGCCGTGTCTCTCTAAATTATTAAAGTGCTAAAGACTCAGAAATAAAAACACATACACACAGGTGCACACACACAAGCCCAGGTTTCTTCTGTAGCTCTAAGTAAATATGTGCAAGGACAAACACAGAAACACACACAGTCAGTCACACTGTGACAGTCATAACCACGCAGGGGGAAATGTCAGTCTCTTTGTCAAGCAGAAGAGCCTGACAGAATCAATTAGCAGGGAGGGAGAATGGAGAATACTGGATTCAATTAAACTGACAGCTTTCCCCATAGGCACACCACTCACTGGGCCATTATTCAACCAAACTGTGTGTTTCTGGGTGTGTGTGTGTGTGTGTGTGTGTGTGTGTGTGTGTGTGTGTGTGTGTGTGTGTGTGTGTGTGTGTGTGTGTGTGTGTGTGTGTGTGAACAAGAAAGAAAGGGAAAAGGGGAAGAAAGAGACCGAGTGAGAAGAAGTGTGCATGTGTGTGCATTCCTGTCTGTGTTTGTTGGAAAGAGAATCAGTGTGTGTTGAACTTGAGGATGAACTCATTTCTCTCCATCCGCCCCCGAGGTCAGCTCGCTCTGTTTGGGATTTAGACCCGCACAAACAGCCAAGACCCTAATCCCTCCCTCAGCCATCCCAAACGAGCCACACCGCAGAGACTAGAGTTCAAAGAGCAGCTTTTGGTATCAATACAAGGGATTCATGGGACACATTAGCATGAGTAGCAAGGGGATTTATATTTCCATGAGTCTTTGATTACAGCCACATTTACAGCCGCTAACTGCGTGATGGTAGGTGTTTTAGACCCTGGGAGACAAAGGTAACATTTTAAAATCAATAGGCTGAATGTGGTGGAGAATACACATCAGGTGTGAATAAAGAAACAGCAGAGAAGCTGGCTGAAGGTGGGTGGAGTTTGCACTTGATTGTTGGTGTTATTATTCTACTGAGCGCTTTGTTCAATTTAACTGTAATGTGTAGTGCCTTAGAGAGTGTGGTTGTTACTTATTTACAGTAATTTAGGGGTAATGTAACAGTGCCTTTGTTTCCGTTAATGTGTTTTCTCCATGAGCACTGAATACATTTCTAAAACGGCACTTAAGAAAACTACCAGCAGTCTTTCAGACCGGTAATATAGAGTGCAGTCCGCTGTCTCTCTCATTTTCCCTGTTTTTGAATTATGACCTCTCAGCTCTTCTTCTCTGTACTCCCATTCAGCTCAGCTCCTAAACACAGATAGACAGAAAGAGCGTTTAATTAATTAATAAAGCCTAATGTGTGCCAGACCCAACAGTTAGAGCTGAATGGGACCATAAACCTGACAAGATCCTTTTTTTTGTAAATGTTAGTGAATGACTGGAGTCACAAGAGGTGTTTTGTTTACAAGTATACACTATTATGTTGGCTGCTGCCAAACAGAACTCACCAGTATTCGATTTGCATTATGCAGAGATAAACAATGGACATTGAGCTTGAATAAAAATGAATCATTAAAAAACAAGCAAATAGCACACTGCTGTATGCTAGTATGATCCCAGTAGTATAACTAGTATCTCAATTTTCATGTTAAATGGAATTATGCAATAGGTTCTAGAGTATCTATATTGTAAATCTTAATTGTATGGTCTGATAACAAGTTGAAGCAATATGTTTGATGGACTCTCATGGAAGCGGATCTGACTGTCTTTCAGTGTCGGTGACTACACTTCTGTCACAAGGCGGCTGTGGCTCAGTTGGTAGAGTCGGTCGTCTCTCAACCGGAAGGTTGGGGTTCTGATCCCCAGCTCCTTCAGCCCCTTATCAGATGTGTCCTTGGGCAAGACACTTAACCCCAGCTGCTTCATCTTGGTGCTTGGTGTATGAATGTGTACGAATAGGATTAGTTACTTCTGATGGTCACTTTACATAGCAGCCTCTGCCATCAGTATGTGAATGGGTAGGTGTGACCTGTGGTGTAAATTGCTTTGAGTAGTCAGAGGACTAGAAAAGTGCTTTACAAGCTCAAGTCCATTTACCATTCAGAGCCAACGCATATAGGCAGTATCACTTTGGCTATTGCTAACCAGTCACGTTTTACACCTTGCTGCTGCAGTAACAGTACATACATTTAAAATGTTGCCCAAATGCCACTAACCTTTTAAAGAATGTTTCTCAGATTATGCACACTCTTTTTTAGTTCTTTTCAGTCACAATCAGGTTTTAGTCCAGCAGTCACAGCAACAGAAAACGCACCACTCATCTCCATTTGTAAAAGGTTTGTTGGCTAAATCCAATAGCACACCAGTTTTTGTTGCATGATAATATATATATATTTTTATACAATAATACCTTTAATTACTTGATAATTGTCTATGCACCATCAAATAATGAGAGAGACACATAGTTTTGGTCTAATAGCTCAATATTTATGTTTCATGCCAAGACTGTTGGAGACATACGATCTCCAGGATGTAGTTCTTAACCCTGATTGATGGTGAAGAAGTCCAGAATTTTCCTATTTACTTCTGTTGTAACATTGTAAATATTTATATTATTTGCCAATGAAGGCAGCCTAAAGTATATGGTCTTAACAATGTAGAAAGGCTGACAATAGAAACAAGCATTGTACCTTCTTTCTGGGGAAATAATTCAAAATGCTCGGGGCTCCATTTCTCAACATTTACACTTGAACATGTAAGGGTTTTTTTCTTCGAGCACAAACTCTAAAATTGCTGTTCAGTTCTACCCTTGATTCCAAAAACAGAACAGCCACTCAATCTATGAAGACTAGCTTAACAGCGCTGTCCATGGTGCTGAAAAGGGCCATGAATTCATTTTAGTTATACGTATGGAAACAATACACTAGCATGTAAAACAAATGCACACTTATCCAAAATATATTTACTTCATGAATAGCCATATAAGAAGCCAATCAAAAACACTTATATTTACATCATGGCAAGCCCGTTCTCTGCCCAACAGTGATGCTACTATAGTAAAATCGACTCTTTTTAGACAATATTACGAAACGCTTCTTAATACAAAAATTCTCAACATAAATATTACCTGATCCATTTCAAATTTAAACTTGCCGTTACACTTTTCATCCAAACCAACAAAATCAACATTTCTCAACAACTAACACTGGAGATTCTGTGAAAATGGTATACATACTAAAACCTCCACACTCTGTTCAATATCACAGACTGACTGAGATTGATCTAGAGACTTACTTTAAAAGCTGTCCTGCTGTGCTTCCCTTTTGCCTGCCAATGACTCACCACTTACATTTTTGTCACAGTCAGAAGCTTTCGAGGCCAACCTTGTTACCATTGTATTTTTTAAATTCAAAAGGAGGGTCACATTATTTTATCGCAGTGATTTTTTACGTCTCTAAAGCCTCAAACTTCTTACAGGGTCAAACATATAAAGTGCCTTTGTAGTGTTATCATTATGTCATAATATAATTTAATGATATGCTTGTTTGAAGAACTGAATTACAAACCAAATATTGTAAATATTACTTAGTGTTGTAATACTCGAAATCGGTCTTGATCTCAACACCACTTTTTGGAGATGTCTTTTTCGTCTCTGAATCGTAAGCATTTTTACTCTGCCTAGTCTCAGTCTCAGGCCGGGCAGACTCCGGATTTCAAATCAAGACCGGTCAAGACCATTTCCTCTCCATTATTGTGATTAGAAGGAAAACAACCCCTTTCTAAAAGAACGAATCCCCTGGTTATGGCCGCCACCTTCCAGGTTTTACGGTCTAAGTGAGTGACATTCCTGCTGCACACAAGATAATGATTTTTCATTGATATTTATAATAATAAACTTTTATAGATGTATGGTCTTGGTCTTGTCTCTGTCTTGCCCTGTCTTGATCTTGGTCTTGACCATGTCTCGATCCCTAAATGTCTTTGTCTTGTCTCGGTCTCTGAGCACTCTGGTCTCGGTTATGTCTTGGTCTTGGTTACTATGGTCTGGCTACAACACTTTTAGTATTTACATTGTTTTATGTGGAAGGATACATACAACTGAAAAATGCTGAGGGCTGATGTCCAAAGTTGTATCCAAACAGGTGCTGCCAAGAAATATTCTGACCCAATTTTCACCCAACCCTAATCCGAATAAAGTCGATGTACTTTCCTTTTTGGCCGGGAGCCCAGATTTATAACTCTGTCCGTTTTTATGTGCATATTTTGCTTCTAAGTAATAAAACCACTGGACCAGAAGCTCATTATATTTGTTTTGAATCATACTCTCTAAGTCCATCTAAAGAGAGCAAACTCTCCCATCCGTATTTCCACATGATATTGGCTTTCTTGTACCATTCGGACCTACTAAGGTCTTTTCAAAGCACTTAAGCGCAATTAAGTGAGTTTGTTTCATTTTCTTTTCATAATATTGATTCTGATTAAATATGGACACATTACTGTAATTTATGGTCCAACGGATATATTGTAACAACCTTTAATACCATAACATGGCAACAATGCTCTCTGTTTTTCTCTGTCTAGCTTCATCTCTGTCTGCCTGTTATTCTGTCTTCCTCTGCATGTCCAATTCACTTTGCAGCCTTTTCTTCCCAGAGAAACACAGCTTGTTTTTTTTTTTTTGTGTGTGTGTGTGTGTGTGTGTGTGTGTGTGTGTGTGTGTGTGTGTGTGTGTGTGTGTGTGTGTGTGTGTGTGTGTGTGTGTGTGTGTGTGTGTGTGTGTGTGACCTTGAAACGCATGAGATTGAAGAACAAAATGGGAGTTGCATTCAAATAAGGTGTCCCACAGTAAGGTGCTGGTGTTTTCTGCAAAGTAATTGCAAGCACCGCGTCCCTCATCTTTTATAATTTGGTGAATTTGCCTGCTGCTGGGAAAGGAATGCATGTTAGAAATGTGCAACAGTGCCAAGGTAATACTAGATAATGGGAATAAACAAGAATGATAATAAGTTCTTTGAAATAAATAATAATAAAATTGCCTTTTTTGTGCAGTTGCAAAGCAACAACAGGGCATTGGTATCCACTGGGAAAATGGATTGTATTTCTGAGCCAGCTCCCAACAGAGCAAAGTAATACAGCCTGTCTGTCTGCTGCTCTTCCTGTCTGCCTCTGATGGTCTGTAAGTAATTTTGGCACATACACACACACATACAGACACTTAACCAGTTTGCTCCTAAACCAGCTATAGGTTAGATTGTCAAGAGCCTTTGCCGGTTTCCCTCCCATTTATCACAGCCATCGATCCGCCAACCGCTCCTGGCCGATCAACCACAGAGAGAGAGAGAGAGAGAGAGAGAGAGGGGGCAAAAGAGAGACAGAGCTACAACAGCAGCGAGACAGAGTGAGTGGAGATTAAATTCATTTAAAGTGCAGTGTTGACAGCAGGGGCTATGTGCTAAATTTGGCACATCTATCATATATGGAAAGAGTAAACAGAAGAGGAGACGTGATAGTTTGAGCATTAGAGTGGGGAAAGAGGGAACATGAATGTAAATGAGAGGGAGAAATGAAATATTATGGAATAAGCAGTGTTGACACAGGGGAGCATGTATTTAGTTCAGCTGGCGGATTAAGGCCTAATTTTACATCCATCTAAGTGGGCCATAGGGGGAGAGAGTGGGGTTGAGGCTGATGCTTGTTAATGGCTTAAGAGTCTTGGAAGGGCTGGGATAGACTTCAGAGTTCAATGACAAGTTGTTCCTGATACACACTGGAGGTTATAGAAGCTCAAGAAAAAAAACATGTTTTCAGTTCAATACAGTTAGACAGAAGATCAGGGCTGGCTAAGCCCTTCAGATTTAACATAGTGCTGGTATTAAATGAAAACCACACACTTACAGTTTTGATCATCTTTAGAATTTTTGCTTTATTTGAATTCACCTTCACTCACACACTGAGTAAAATCCTTGACTTGTGTCTCTGCAAAGCACCAACACATATTAGGTTGTTTGCACCAAAAAATTGCACTTAGTAGGTTGTTGATATAACCGCTAATAATACACAATCCTTACGTAAAATAGTTGGCTGGAAGCGTAATATTATTGATCCGAGAAAAGGTGTTATGTCACAAAAGAGCAGGTAAAAGACCTTACTCATTTCTATGTTACACAGACCCAACATTAATCCATCATGAGCACAGCACTGAGCAACATTTAGCAAAGTCACAGTGGCAAGAAAAATCTTCCCTGTAAGAGGCAGACATCTTGGACAAAACCAGACTCATGACGATCAGCCATCTGCTGAAACTGCACCGGGTTTGAAACATGGGATAGAGGGAGATGCAGGAAGATTACCTTTTTCACACTGCAACTAAACACTTACAGACATGTAGGAATGTAGCTGTAAAACAAAATGGGCTGGACTACTTGTCCCAGAATACATCTCACAGTCCATTTGGAGCATTATCAAGGGTCTGCGATGACTCTGTATAGCTTTAGCCTATGAAAGACTGTACAATTTTTCAAGTGTTTGGCACAGAGAGAGCTGACAGTAACTTAATTTAGCCGCATTGCTGTATCAGTTCAAAGGAAATGTTGTGTTTCAAAGCTCTCCAACGATCCCCATACTGACAAGAAAATGCATTTCTCATTTGGATTATCCATTCCCGCCCTGATTCCAAATGCATGCATTAAAGCTAAATTAATTGAAAGACATTCACTTCCTGTGAGTGTGAATACAGAAAAAAAAAGAGAACATGCCTAAAGTAGGACAGAGAAAAAAAAAGAGATCCACTGCAAAGATGTGCAGATAAACAGAGGAAGAATGGATGTGCTGTTAAAGTGTAAAAACACAGAGGTAAAAATGAAGGCAGAAGGACGAATGAGTTTGGAGGGTGGAAACTGGAAATAACACATTAGTACAGACGTGTGGCATGGGTGGGAGCTGGCTTGGTTACATGTTTACACCCTCTCACATGCAGTCTCTACGAATGATCTACTTAAGCTTATGCAAATGCAGTGTCAGCAAATGCAATAACAGTATTAAATCAAAATGTATCAACACAGAGACCTCCATACTCGCACACACACACATGCTTGAAAGCAACACACACTCTCATGCAAACACCAACCGTCACATAACTTATTAATATCTAATTTGTCATTATCTGCACACACATACATAAACAAGCACTCATGTGTGCATGGACGCAGATGATCAGCTTTTTTTATTTGGCAGCATGCAGGGTCTGAGTCTGATATAGAAATACATATGCACGCAGAGATGAGGGCCTACATTTTCACACGTGTAAATTACGAGCACAGGCAGCACGGCGCAGAGTTAGTGGGTTGTGATTATTCTCCTCTGCAGAGTACGGCCTCTTTCCATCCATCTTCTCTGCCCTTGCTCCCTCCATATCCCTGTTTATGAGACTCATAATAAGCACTCACCCCGTTCCTTGTGCGTCTCTAGGACTGTGTGTGCATAAGAGTGGAGGTTCTGCCTTGTATAACTGGAATTGTTGTGCACGGTGAATATTTAAGAGCGGGTCATTACTGAAGCTTCCTGCTGTGTGAAAGCGAGGAGGTGGACACAAGTCCAGAGACAGAGCCAGGGCATGAAAGACGGTCGAAGACGAAGGCTGGGTAATAAGTGACAGATCCCAAACATGAGCATGCATATGGGCAGGCGCTGACTCACACATTAACACATGGAACACACCCCGGTGGAGTATTACAAACTCAAATGGCCCAATTAAAAGCGAGTGCTACTGAGACATGGGTCTATTAGCAGTGACGAGGACACTGTTTTCGACAATTAGCAGTGATTGCTCAGTGCCCATGTGAGGCCATTAGCTCAGGACACCGGAGAGTCATAAAATGCTTAGCTTTGAAACAACACAATCAAAGGCAACTTGTCTTGAAGATTGCTCGACATTGTAACCCCAACACGTCACTGCAACTGTTTGAAGCAGCAATAGAAAAGATTAACCTTTCAGCCCAAGAGACTACAAATTATAAAAGGCCCAACTTGGTATAGTTACGACAACATATGGCCATAACACGACAGTGCATTGCTGTTTATTTCCAATATATGACAGGGGTTATTATGCAATCATCTGATAGAACATCATGTCCCTTTTACAAGTTTTATTTATTTTATGGCAGGCCAAGTCTGCCGTTATTTAGGGAACCATCCTGTCATGCACAGTCTTTAGCTTGTCAATGACACAGTATGCTTTTTCATGGTGTTCTTAATGACCACAAATGGTGCAAAGCGCTTGCAGAACACATTGCAAGTTTCTCGCCTGCTGGAGTGTTTTTAGATGTGCTGACTTTGCAGCAAAAAATATGAAACGGTGTAAAATCATTTTTCAATCACTCCCAAGACTTTTGACTATCATTAATTTCCAAAATAGTGTGTGGATGTGCTATGTGATTTCAACAAATGGAAACAGCTTTTATTCCAGCTATAACAACCCACTAACTGTATATGTGTTTGCTCATTACATGGAAATCACTAAAGTGACACCAACGTTTGACTTCAAAATGATTCTATCGATTTAAAAGAAAGGGTTTATTTCCTCTCCTAAAAACTGACTCTACAGTCTCACCTGCTTCAACAGTAAACACTTGAGCTTTTTTATTTTTACCTGCTAAGCTCAAATTAAACTGAACATTTACATTGTTGTAGAAGTAAGATCAAGAGGATAGAACCCCATGAAACTCTGCATCTTTAAACCCAGATCTATGCCATAAGTTCTCTTTAATGTTTCACTTCAAGTTTCAAGATTTTTATGTATTACATGCTCATAGAGATGTGCAGTGAAATGTAATGACTCTTCACATGCCTTCCTTGGTGCATTCAAATTTCTTGATGTCCTTATTTGCAGTTGTGCATGTCTTCATGTGTGTGTGTGTGTGTGTGTGTGTGTGTGTGTGTGTGTGTGTGTGTGTGTGTGTGTCTTGTGACCTCTTGTGTGTTTTGTGCTTTTCCCCTACCTGTCATTCAAAATACATCTTGTTCTTTTAAATTTAAGTCCAATTAAAAACTTAAACAACACAAATTAATGAGTTGTGTTATTAAAAAAAGTTAGGTTGACCGGATATGAATCTCCATCTAGACAAGAATCATGTGACACATTTATGTCAGGTATACTCATAACTTTAATGTTGTGCAAGCAGTTTCCAATAAATGTAATTAAAGTGGAGTGAGTGTATGGGGATTAACAGCGCACACAATATATAGACCAAGGTCAGATTCACTTGACTTCTTTCTATGGATTGATATAATAACAATTAGTCCTCCAGGATCTGTGATAAGATCTGCATTCCTAGCAGTGGTTTGTTCTTCATAGCAGCAGCCCGCTATAGATAATCTATGATGCTGTAATTGACCAATCAGAATGGAGTATTCACACCAGCCATGTAATAAAATTAACAAAACAGCCAAACTGATAGAAAAACAAATAATGTTTGCTGTACTTCTCTACAAATAAACACAAACCAAACCCCAGATTTAATTCCAGGCACAAAGGACTTGTTAGAGCTCCAGACTGCCCAGCGTCTGGGCATCCTTCCAAACTCAGCAAGCCACTTCTGTGATAGCTTCGGTCACCCAGAAGAGCTTCATAGCCCCTTTTGTTTGCGACGATTCAGACTTGTTCTTCTCAACACTTTCAACAAGAGGGAAAACCCCCAAATTGATTGTTTTTTTATTGTACTGACATAATCCAGGACAAAGTTTCAAATCACTGCATTTCACTCGCACAGAAACACCAGGCAAGCAATGCAGAGACCACTGAGAGACGTTGGAATTCAAGTGCAGAGGAAAAAGTGAACACTCAGCAGCCTGTCATGTACTTTTGATGATTTCCCACTGGCAGCACTCAGTCTAGGTATGTGTCTTCTAAAGTTCAGCTTAACTCTAGGTTTGTGTGTGTGTGTAGATGTGTGAGCATAAGTTCATGTTTATGTGCAGAGCTTTGTTTTTTTGTATCAGTTACTCATCTGAGTTTGTTGCACCTTTCTTCTCTCGGTGTGGATGAATAAGACATGGTGTTTGTGTGTTCGGGTGGTTGGTGGATCCAGTTTAGTGGGACCCCCTGACAGCAGGTCCTCTGTGTTACTGACTCACTCCTAATGAGGCCTTCTTTCTTCCTTCCTTCTTACCTCCTTAGTCTCCTTTGCTCCTTTCTTTTATCTCCCACTCTCCTTCCACCTTTGTCTCCCCCTTCACCCTTTTACCCATCCTCTCTCCTCCTCTTTTCATCTTGCTCCTTTCCCTCTTCTCACCCCCCTCCCCCCCCAGTCCCTCTTCTCTTCTTTCCTCTTCCTCTTTCAATCTTTATCTTTTATCTTTCCTTAAAGCCAACATGTGATTCCTCCTGTTTTTTTTTCCTGCATCCTACGTTCCCTCCTTACTTCCAACTCTTGCCTTTGCCCTATTTCTGCCCCGCTCTGCCTGGAATCTTAATAATATGAAAATGAATGAGTAAAAGTGGAACAAAAATTAATGTTTGCACCTCTTTGAAGTAAGTTACTCCAGATAAGAGCATCAGGCAAAATGCTTGAGAAATGTTTATGTAAACGGGGATCAAAGAACACTACACTGAAAGCTATAACTGTCTGCTGGATGTCATTTGGACACGAGAGAGAAGACGTTCATGTAGAAACAGCTCTAAAATTACCTCTATATGTCAGGCAGACATTGACATTAGCTACAAGATTATAAATATTGTTCATTTTTCAGCCTTCCTCTGTGAAAAGTCAAAATCTGAAATGGAAAATATGTCTCATAGGTCTGTCAGTTACCGTGTGGGTTGCTAATTTGTTAGCAGGGGTTTTATAGGATGATTATTAAACGACATTTAGGATGTAATGACTTCTGTCTGTAAAGGGCAGAATCAATCTTAGAACTGCAAAATATTTAACTCATTTACAAGCTCATGATTAAACTGTATGGCTCTGTGGGAGCAAAAAAAAGGAAACTTTTTATGATTGGAAAGCATGCATAATTAAGTAAGAGGTTTCACAGCATAAATGTATGAGCACAGTTGTTGTCATTATACCTTAAACCACTGACATGTTAGCCAATATCATTAGAAACTGTGAAAGAAAATGCAGGTGACAAATGAACGAGGCCGTAGTTGGTATTGAGTTGAACACCGTCCCTTTAATCAAACTTAGTTAGTACACAAGCTCCTGTTAGTGGAAGCAATTCTCTGCCTTTGGCAACCTTAATCTCCCTGTACTCATGTCTCAGGCAGATGTTATAAATAACTGATAAGTGCTCAGTAATAATCGGCAGTAATTATTCAGAAATAGTGATCAAATATTCATACCGAGGTAGCGAGGTGTGTTGTTGTTTTTTTGTTAAGGAGCTGCTTAAACAATTCCAGATGCCAGCACCTTTTTGTTTTAATTGTGCAAAGAAATTTGACTCTACACACAAACGCACACGCACATACACACACACAAACACACACACACACACACACACTTTCTTCACAATAACTCCTTTTCTACTTCCTCGTTTTAAGATGCAAGGTATTTAATGCAGTTTGATCAGACTGGATGAGATAACAAAGTCTGATGTTGATGTAAGCTTCTAGATGTATTTCTTTTTCATGCACATAATTGCTTTCCATAGGAATTCATGAAAAACAAGTTCTGCCTGTTTCCATCTACTTATCACTGAATTAGTGCTGGCAATTCTCAAATTAAAGTATCATACAAAAAAACATGTCGTATCACTTTTGCATTTTCTACAGTGTACTGATTTCAATTGTTTGTTAAATATGTTTGTCTTTTTATGATTGCATCTTCTTCCACCATTTAGAATATCTGCATAACATGAGTGGGTGGAAAATGCATTTATGTTCTTGTTCTTTAGCTGTATTATTTTCTGATACTGACATCCTGTAGGCATCGACGTTTTTCAAACCCAGTGAAAACAATAGCTGTTACTGTATAATGACAAAATAAAAACAGCACTATTCAACAAATGATTCCCTTGGTGTCTCTTATGCAGTCTTTCTATTGTATAACCCATTCTATTGTCGGCTCCTCTATAAATATCAGTTGAAATTAGAGATGCACCGTTAGAGAATATAACTCTTTCAAGGTCTGAAGAGCCAATTCAGAGTTTGGCTCCTCTTTCTTTTACAATTTTGACAACAAAAACAAACTTTTCTGTGATGGAAATTCAATTTGATTTTCAGAATAAAACAATGCTTTCCCCCTCTACCGACATGGCTTGTGTGCATGTGCGGCTGTCGCATGAGCGTTTGTGCTGCTGTGTGCGGTGGGTGAACCCTTTGACTCGTGTTGTTTAAAGTCTGTGGTCGACACTGAATCGGATAGCTTTGAGGATAGGCCAGTCAGCGATCTTGGCTGAAAAGGCGAAAAAAAAAAATGGCTGAATTTGGTCACCAGCCTTCAATCAGTGCACTTCTAGTTAAAATACTCAGCAGTTACACAATTTACACCCTTCATTTTACATGAATAATGCAGCTAATCCTTAAGGGCGATCCACCACACAACCATGCTCGTGGACATAACCCGGATACACACTGAAGGATAAGCAGAGAAATGTACAGAGGATGCAGACAATAGCTGCTAACAGCAAATTCTGCAGATCAATGTAACAGCATGCACCGTTTGAAAATAGAAGAGTACAACGCAAGGCAGGATAAGACAGAATGGAGGAGCGTATGTGTGGAGGCATGTGTCTGTTTATTTATAGAGGGAATCTAGGATTAGAAGATAAAAGGAAATAGAAGAAGTCACCGGAGAAAGGAGTAACAGGACAAGTGCATGAATAATGGAGCGATCAAGCAACAGAATGACGGGAAGTATAAAGAAAAGTTAAGACAGAAAAAGGTAGAGAGAGAGAGGGACAATCCGAGTTTTATGTTACAAGTCTATACCTTCAGGAAACCAATGGATCTCTCCCCGATATCTCTGACACCCGCAGAGCATAACATCAATACTTTTGTTGTAATCATGTTTCACATGACCTGCAAACAAGACGTGTTTGTCATTACGGGCTCATATATCCTGTCCTTGTTCTATAACACACACTCAGCATAACATGCAATGAATAAATAACCAATAATTAGCCAGGGTGGTGTCAACTCCAAACAGGGGAATGCTTTTTAAAAAAGGAGAAATGCTTTTTTAAAAGACTGTCATTCCATTGTTTAGCAGTTTTTTTAGACAGAAGAGGTACGGGGGGAAACAAGGTTGAAATAATGATCAGGGAGCAACTTAAAATCAAACCTAATGGAATTTGGATGTAGAAAATACGAGGAATTAATTACTTTTGTTTCACAGTTTATTCATACATTGCCATTGAGGCATGCAAAGTTTGAAAATGAAGTTCAAAATGCTTTTAATGCTCTTGTACCTTTCAATAACTGTCTGCTTCTAAGTGATTCAATATTTAAATAGTTTCTCTTTAAGAGCAGTATGGGCAAAGTTATTTAAAAAAGCTAAAAACAAAATGCCCTTTTTAAGTGCTTTAGTGTCTTTTTTTGTAACTCTCTTGCACTGTTTACTGTCAAGTTTTTTAAATTACAGTTTGCCTCCATGTTAATGCAGACCACACACATATAGTGGAATTTTTTACAATTACATAACTAAGGTCAATTAGGGTTGTATTCACGCTTGTTCTCGTCTTGTAGAGACTTCCATATTAAGTCCCTTTTTTCCATTTTCATGAACAGATTCCAGTGCTAACAGCCCTTCAGAGCATCTCTTATGATACAGTCGTTATTACTTGTTGGCGACACTGGATTGATTTGCTTCTAACCCTCTTAACCCTAATCTTTAACCTAAGCTCCATTAATAAAACTTAACCTTTGTCCCCTCCTCTGTGGAGAGGAGGGGGATAACAGGATGAAGACTTCAATCTGGACTGTGGATGAAACTAATGAATGTCAACAACACAGACTGAGATAAAGTCACCAAATTATCATTAAAGTAAAACACTGACTTGCTGCGATGTCAGTACTGTGAATGTGACTTCCATATGCACAGGCTTTAGCTCAAGTCAGCTGCAGAGAAGATGCAAATAGGACAATGACAGAAATTCTTTGTTAATCTGAGTTAAGCTTACTGCTGGACTAAATTGGACTGCATTACACTCAATATATTGGATCTGGTTTCACTGATAGGAAATGGTTAAACTCGTCTTGTTTGAGATTGATCCTTTTCTTTCAGGGCCTTCTTCAAAAAAAAAGTAGAAAACTGATCGTCCTATATTTTTTAGTTGCTCAAAAAATCATTTTTTTGTGTTCATTTTTCCATACATTATCCATTCACCCATTTCTATCCATTAATCCCTGCTCAGCCTTAAAGAGTAGCCTAACACTTTCTTCAGTAATATATGTAATTAAATACCTGTTTCATAGTTACTCCAGCCAAAGTAAATGACAGTGTGCAGGGACAAATTGCCATGAATGACTAAGAATGACTCAAGTCACTTCACATAATGTAACAATGACTGCTGTAAACACCACAGGTTATCTAGTTATTGCAACACAGACCTTGGTAAGTAGTAAGAAATAGTGAATTAAAATGGAAAAATTGAAATCATTTTTTTTAGACATTATATTTTTTGACCTGCATGCCCAATGGTTGAACTGTGGCAGGAACACGAAGTGAAAACTTCTGGAGCTCCACAGACGTATACAAAGCCTTTTTTCTACGTTAAAACAACAACAGTGCATGCTTTGTAGGTTTACAACATGTGTTTTTTTTTTTTTTAAATGTCCATGTAGTTTTGCCCATCTCAGTCATGCACCATTTTCTTCCACATCTCTACAGAGCGCTGGAAACACAGCTGCACAATGCTTCAAAGAATGTCGCAGTGCAAAGGAGTCAGTGACTAAATAAATTAAGTTCTTGATATTGATGTTTGGCATTATTTATTGCTGTTCTGCTGTCACTTCAGGAAAGTCGGAGTTCAACCCTAGCGGGCAGATTTAGACATAGATTAAGCACGCTCAGATATTAAACCTGTGCACGTACATGATGGGAACTCAATCATTAATGAAGACTTTGTTTACTCATATTTCATTGAGTGTTGTGGGATGCAATCCATCTACCGTCTCTTATCCCTACTTACTGTCCAAATCCTCCTTTCATCCTCTTGTCTTTCTCTTCGGTCTGCTTACCCCCCCTTCCCCCTCACCCTTCTCTCAAGGTCTAGTCATCCAACTCACTGCATCTTCCCTTTCATCTTTTCCTCTCTTCCTTTGCTCCCTCTTCTCCCTTCTTTCCCTTTCCCTTCTTCTTTCTCTTCTCCCGATATGTGTCATGTGTCTTTTTAATTACTCTTCCCTTCATCCGTGAAGATCTGAAGGCTACGGTGTTGGGCTGGGGAGGGAGGGAGAGAGAGAGAGAGAGAGAGAGAGAGAGGGAACGTTGAATCGGAGAGAGAGAGGGGGGATGAGGGCGTGTCGCGGGATAATTAAACATCGATTTGGGGCGATGGTGAAAACAGCAACAAGACGCCAAACAAGGGGATTATTGGTCGTGCAGCCGGCGGCATTCTGCTGAGCTCGGCATATTTCCGGGAAAAGTGAGGCTGAGGGAGGAAGAGATGGAGGGATGGGGGAGGGCAAGGTAAATATGCAACTTAAAGATAGAAAGGGGACATGAAGGATGAGAGAAAAGAGGGAAAGTTAAAGCCACATTCAATATTAAGATAAAGAAGAAGAGCACTCACAGGAAGAGCTCACATGAAGGGAGAAGAAGAAAGCTTCAGATGTGAAGAGAGAAAGAAGAGAGAGATGAATAAATGGACCGTGACTCCTGTGTCTTTGAACTTAACCTCTCTGATCTGACTCATTAGTCCTGCATTTCAATGGCACAAATACAGCAGGTACCAGTGATGTGAGGCATGTGTGTGTGTACGAATGTGTGTCTTTGTGCGCATGTGTGGACTGCCATTTGTCATTAGGCCCTTAAGCTCATTAGTATGTACGCAGTGAATCATTCAATTAACGACAAACGACCTACAGCAATCTGACTGCTCATCTCCACCATCTCCAAAGTGCATGTCAGTGTGTGTGTGTGTGTGTGTGTGTGTGTGTGTGTGTGTGTGTGTGCGTGTGCGTGTGTGTGTGTGTGTGCGCGTGCGTGTGCAGTTTTCATGGTAAAGTATGTTGCGCTCATGTGAGCCTGATTCTCCTCTCCTTGGTATTGTATACATCCAAAGAATATGATCAGTAGCTCGTTCATTAGCTTACCACGCTAATACGATTTTATTGAATGTGATACTTGTTTATTGTTCATGGCAAGACCTTCATTGACTGTAATTACAAAATGTACTCTGAACTGCTTGTTGTAGTCATAGCTGTTGAACATGTAAATGTCATTTTCATCATTTTGATTTGAGGAGACGAGATACATGTTGACGTCTGTGAAATACCAGCCATCATTAACTTCATGCTATAGAAGTCTTAAAGGGATACTTCATCCATTTGCAATAAAGGGATACTTCACCCGTTGAAACATGAATCTGTATTGAAATTATTGAAAGAGTGAAGTATCCCTTTAAGTACTTATGCATCCATACGCCTTGTTTTTTTTCCCTTGACATCTGGACCTATTTATCTTTTTACCATGGGATAACAAAACTGTTTCTCCCATGATCAATCATTAATGTATCTCATTATCTCCAGATGACAAGGTTTTCTCTTCTTCTCATGATAACAGGGGGATCTCCTGCCAGTCAAACTACAGGATGGCCAACGTGATAGGCCAGACCTCACCATGCAATGCTGCCATTGTCCAACTAATGAGGTAAGTCAAGCTCATTTCTATGTTTGTCTTGTGCTTTTGAAACTCCATGGGATATCAGTCAAATAAGTCGAGAAAACAAACCAAATTTACTCCTTGTCACAGGGAGTGAATACAACTTGGATGCCCTCCAAGGGCTTCCATATTATGCAGAAAATGCCGTATCAGCATTACTCTTAAAATCCTATACATCAAACACTCTTCTGCATGCACATGTGAGCATGAAAGCTGCCATCATAATAGCCTATAAAAAGCCAGGAGCAGTACATTTTAGTGAGTTTTTCTTGCTATTCCTCAACATCACAGTGTCAAGATATCAATAATAAATGCTTCCTGCCACACAGAATGAAATAAAGCAATGGCTGGCTTATTGGCCCCTGTGTTTTTATGAACCATGTAATATGATATTGTCCATTCCAAGGTCATACACATGCGGCCAAGGCTCACTCATTAAAATGGAATTTATGACGCACAAGACGGCTAACCAAGATCGACTCATTGTCCATTTCACTCAATTGAACTCATTTTTAACCCTATATGGTCTGAAACATTGTGAAGTATTTCTTTATTCATGGTTCATTTCAACAGAATCTCAGGGGTTTCTTTTAGGGGTTGTGAACTTTTAACCTCACTGTCAGTAACACAGTCAGAAAGGTTCAGATGCTCATTACACATGAGCAAGACCTTTTTTGTGCTTCACAAACAGGGAACATCACAAAGTACATTCAGGCTGCATGCACCCACCTGCTCAACGTCCACACACTTTACTGTACATCCACACTCACTCTCTCATCTATTTTTCCCCCGTACTGCTCCACATGCAGTCACCCACATGCAGGCACACCTCAGCCCACCCAGCATTTGGTCCAGATGCTCACATCACCTGCTCCAATGCTTTTATCCCTCAACAACTTTTAACCACCCACCAACACACTCACACTCACACACAAACACACTCTAATAGTAATAGTACTTGTGCACTGGCTTCAGTTCATTCACATTTCAATGTAATGATGCTTGACATTTCACCATAGATTTGATGTAAGTAATGGGTTTCAGCATTTTACACTTCATATTTAATGAATGTTAGATTCATTCAAGAAAAAGTGTTTCCAGGACAGTTTTCCCCAGCCTTTGGGGAAAATAGCGGGGCATAACTCTGTCCCATGAATGTCCCATGACCGAGTCCGACAATCACTCAAATATCTTGTCAAAGCTTGTCATCACCCCTTTATTGATGAGGTACATGCTAAAAAATACAACAACTCAGAAAGCATCTTGATTAGTGAATATTTTGGGCGCCGGTGGCCTTGTGGTTAGACTGCGTGCCTCATGTACAGACGCTGATGTCTTCAAAGCAGGAGGCCTGAGTTTGAATCCGACCAATGGCTCCTTTTCTGCACGTCATTCCCCAATTTCTCTCCCCCATTTACAACTCTATCCATTGTCCTGTCTCTCCAATAAAGGCATACAAAAGATCAAAAATAATTTTGACTATTTCAGGCATTTTAATTGGTCTGGATTTCGTCATTGCTTATTTCCAGGCCCTAGATCCTGAGTGTGCTGGTTTGCACAGATTTTACGAGTCTGAGTCCATTATCCAAAGAATCACAGCACCATGCACTGTGCACAATAAAGGCAGTCAAGAGAGAGGGTTAGCACAAAGGCATTTCTCTGCAGCTTGTGTGTGTGTGTGTGTTTTTGTGGGTTTCTGTATGATTGAAAAAAGGTTCAAATTTACCTCTTTCTGCCCTTGACAATGTCAGCACTGAGGAAAATGTGAAGCGAATAGAATTCTTAAGATCAGCCACGACACAAACAAACCCAAATGATTTCACTCTATAATCTAATCCCACATACACTCAAAATGTACTTACTCGTACCTGATGCAGACGACAAAGTGGTTTGGATTTAGAGAAGAATCGAAGTTGTGGGCTTCAAAGGAGGTTTTGAAGGGATATCAGTTTACAGGAAGTGTTTGTGTGTGTGAGTGTCCATTTATGCGTGTATGAACACACTTTGCATGGATGGCAGGAGGTTAATGTACTGTGAATGCACCTTCAGACACTGTCATACTCTCACACCAGAGATGAAATGTGTGCTTTATGGAATTGCTTTGAAAGGCTTTCAGGTGGTCACTTTAGATACAATAACTGTATTCACTTACTTGTGATGAGTTTCCAATAAGGAGTAGATTTCAGTGTATGCTGAAGTTGCTTTGTGCCTATTTGTCTTTAATAGGGAATGTTGAGAAAAAGTAAGTAAAACTATTTCACTAAAAACAGTTGTCTCGTTTGTGCTGTATAGTATACATTTTTTCTTTGTAATAGTTGCACTGTAGTGACATGACTAAACCAGTGCAGCGATCAGGTCTATCTTCTTCATATATAATGCATACTAGTGCCAACATTTATCATAGTTACTGTAAATGGTTCACAATAAAGTAAAGTGAGCTACAGTACACTTGCTGTACAGTTAAAGTTTTCATTGAAATATTAAGCATCTTACCGGAAGCTCTGATTGGCAGATATCCATGGTCAGATTCCACTCACGTTGCAAATATGCTGAGCAGGACCACATCCATTAGGGTGGTCAAGTCTGCAGTATGATTGTGAGTTTGCAAACCTCTGATATGTCTCCATTTAAACATTTGCAGGATAGGAGTCACATGCTACAGTCACACTGCATTTACACAAGCGCTCAAGAGTTTTCACTCTTAAATCGAAAGGTATGACGTTATTGGTAAGTCAGTAAAATAAGAGACAAGGTTAAGTAACAGTTAGATTGTTGTGTACTATCTTGTTTTTTTAAATTGTGCTCCTGTAGTGCGGGACAACAGGGACAACAGCAAAATGTCACTTTAGCATTTATGTTGAACAATGAACATACCTTTACTGGTGTAAGTGTATTACTACTTTGTGAAGAATATACAATCCCCACCAGTTACATCAATAGATATGCAAGTAAAAAATGTAATTGCATAAAATAATGTTTCATCCTTTGTCTTCAGTATGCATTGGCAAGCTAGCTGTCTCTCGTGGCAGTGGTTAAACTGTTTATGGGTATAGACTAGATTCATTTGTTTGTGATTAAAGAGCTCACTCATTCTGTCTGGTAACAAATATGCAGAACACATGCAGGTATTATTTCTGAACAAGACAGAGTCGATGCTGTCCAAAATAGGCAGCGATGTGAAATGCGTTGCAGTTTTGTTTTAATAGGGCAGGGTAAGACCACGTCATGGCCAAATATGATAATCTAGCTATACATTGCCTCAGATCACTCTTGACAGGAACTTCTCAAATATATTGAAAGAGAAGTGCATCGTAAGGAAAATAAAGCCATGGATTAGCTTTGTCCTGGTCAGCCACAGAGACAGAAATCCAAGCTAATGCCAGCTTGTTTGGCAGGATAATGTGCTATCCCCGGTGAGGCCAGCGGTAGAATCTAAACTATTGATTTCCCTTGACCTCTTGAAGGATCCCAGATCAGTATGTTTCAAACTGAGATTGTGCCTGTCCCAAAAGCTCCACCAGCTGCATACTTCAAAATGCAGACACACAGACCCACACAAATAACAGACACCTCTTTCAACAGCAAATCAAACCCTGCACTCCATTGGAATCAGGAAGATATTATGTTCCATCTAGAAATCTATATGTGCTTTCAGCACAGATATAACAAAAGAGACTGTCTTAGAGGCCCACTCCAAAAAAAAAAAAACAACCCCGAATAGAAGTACATTAACTTACAGGGACACATCTTAAAATTCTCCAAAATTAACCAATAAAAACAATATATTTTATTTTACAAGAGGCTTCATCCGTTGATTGAGTCTTATGTAGACCATAGCTATATAGACCACTCTATGTCAGACAGATCTCTTAAAATTAATAGGGGACTATCACAAACTTTTTACTTGTATCACTACCGTTCGTATTCTCAATTGTGTCCAGGGGAAAATGATTATTTCTACAATTCACCTTTTTATATATGCAAACAAGATTCCCTCAGCAAGGAGAGCTCTTTAGTTTAGTTTCAAATTGGCATTGGTAGAAAAAGAAACAAGAAGCTCATATAAATGTTTACCCTTGAATTTGTGTGGAGATTATCTTCCATGGCCTTACTCAAGGCTGTGTTCCGAGGCTGTGTTTCTACTGACACACACGCATGGACACACACACACACACACACACACACACACACACACACACACACACACACACACACACACATTCACTTTTTTTCCAATTATACAGAAAAATAATTGCTGTCTTCATAGTCAATGGCATTTTTTCTTCAGTGTAGAAATTGCAACATTTCCGCAATTCCTATGTGTGTGAGGTTGGTGGAAAGTTGGGTCCAAAATATAATTAAACAAAAATGACCAAGTATTAGTTGTGATGTTCAGGTAACAAAGGTACCAAAAGTCAGCCCTGACTTTTCTTTACACGACCAAGACAACCATTTTCAAACAGCCTTAGCAAGATTCAATATCCTCCATTTAAATCGAACCAGGGACCATGGTTGGTTGTCTCTGACTCAATCCATGTCGTCAAAGCTCACGATTTAATGAAAGGCAATACTAATACCAAACATTTCTATGTGAATAAATATATTTGACCATTACAATTAATGAAATACTTTCAGCGACTATTACAACCTTCCACCAAGTGTTGAGCCAAGCAACCCAAGTGAACGAAATATGACCTGTTATCTTTCTGCATTTAAACTGTCAAATGTTTCACTGACTCAGACTCCTTAATGTGGAAAATGTCTCCTGGTTTTTTTATGCCGTAAATCACTTCATGTGAGACTGACCTGATCAATGCAGTGATCAGCATTAAAAATGATGCCAAAGACATAGTCAACTGTCTAGGTAACAGTCTGATTTGCTTCCATAGGTCACATTGAAGCATCAGTATTAAATGTCCCATATTATGCTTTTTCTGGTTTTATATGCCCTTTAGTGTGTTTTCCAAGTGTCCTGTGCACGTTTAGGCACATCTATGTGCAAAAATTAAAAGTCCGCGGAAACGCGGCTTCTCCTACCTCCTCCTGTTAGCTGTAGCATTAGCTGCATGTAACGCTCGGTTCTAGCCCCCCTCGATAAAAATTTGTCAGTGCAGCGTCATTGTCAGTGTGAGATCACTGATCTAAGTCCATTGGCTCGTTGTGGCAAGCCCTGCAGCTCATGTTGAAATTTCCAAGACGCGTGCTGAGCAACTGACCAATAACGACAGAGCGGATCGGCAGACCAATCAGAGCAGACTTGGCCTACGTGGGGTCTAACAGTGGGGGCTCAGCAGAGCGTAGCTGACGGACTCAGAGCGTAGAGGGAGAAAAGAGGAGCAGTACATGAAAACAGACACTTTTTGCGGACTTTAGCTATTGTGAACGCACAAAAGTAAGTACATACATTAAATATACGAACCCCAAAAAGGGCATAATATGGGCTCTTTAAACTTACTCTGTCACATTTTTAGTATTTTTATTATTTATTCCTTGTAAGTGTCATTTAACACGCACTGTGTGGAAATATAAAAAAAAATGTGGATAAATCAAACATTTAAATAAACGGCTAAAGGGCTCTAGATGCTTCAATTTTATCCAATTTGTCTTTTCACATTTTTTGGGGAACTTGTATAGTCTTACTTTCAATGACAGATACACACAGTCAAAACCATGTACACCCCACACATACGGAGACATGAGACACATACATACATGTAATATGTAGAGAGGCCACCTGCAGAGGTACATCCAGTGCATCAGGTTTTAAGATGCACACAGCTGCATGCTCGTGTGGTGTGCACACACACAAACATCCATCCTTCTTGCACACATGCACACAAACCCACACTTGAATGGGCATTGATTATATTAGCCAGGGGGTTTGGAGAGCATGTCTCAGACACAGGGTTAACTAATAAACTGTCAACTGATGGTTTCCACGCACATGCACACAAATGCACAAGCACAGACACTCACACACACACACGCTGTAATGGCATTGATCGTGAGTAGTCAGGGGGTTTGGAGACTGCGTCAGAGAGCCCTCTTTATGCTCTGAGCTCCTCAGACAATCTCTTGACTACTGGTGGTCCTTTAAAGTGGAAATGCTTCTGAATTGGGCGGCTTGCTTAAATAAAAGTGAAATAAAGAGAACACTCGAGGGCAGAGTATAGATCACAAGATGCTGGGATCTGGATACTCTGGGTAGAGTAGATGTTTTTTCAGAGGAAAGGTAAAGGATTTATCATGGAGTAAATCTAGTATGCATTCCATGTGCCTGTTACCTTTCTTAATGCAAGGAGGTAACATGTTTTTTTTCCCTTTAAATTCTTATCAGTGTTGTAAATGAAGCTTCAAAAACTGACTTTTCTTTTTTTGAAACAACAGATCTAATTATAAAGGAAATCATGAAAAAGGAAAATAAGCTTGTTAAGTTCATGGCCTCTCCTTGGGACACCATCATATTTTGTCTGTCGTTATTTCCTCTCTTTTCTTCTTCTCAGCACTTTATTACCATCTCCCTGTTAATCCTCCCCCACCTCCCTTCTCTTCATGGCATTGTGCCTCACCCTTCCTAATGGTTATTGACTAAAGAAAGATAGAAGAGAGGAACTGTAGACTCATGCACACAGACGCACTCAAGGCTGTGTTATTATTATTATTATTTTTTTTTTTACTAAGAAGAGAGCTGCTGCAATGGTGATACCTTCTAATGGATGTAAATCTATCATCGCCATGTGACTCTATGTCTTGTATATCAAAGTCATCATTCAGCCGTGACTTTATGTGATCAAGTAAAGGCTAGATAATGTTTTTAAAGAGCAAACAGTATTTTAAACGGTAAATAATGTTTGTCATAGCATATAAACTGCAGCATCAGCATCATTGGACACTATGCAGGAAATGCAGAAGACTTCATATCAGCCTTTCGGATAGTAAAGAAAGTCAGCACTGCCAATAATTAGTTATTCACGTTATGGTAAACCCTGGTAAAGCATTTTTCTTTTTATTGAAAACTCAGGATGAAACAGATAAGGAAATGGCATCACTAATAAGACGCAATCTTCAAGCATTTGCTGCTATCTGCAGCATTGTTTTCCAAAAGGTCTTAGTTTCTGCCTGTAAACAGTAAAAAATAGAACCCCAGAGTTTTCAAGCTGAACAAGTATCAGCATGGTTTCAAATAGTGTCAGTCTCTTAATTGTCAGAGAAAGTTAGATGCTAGGCCTAAACAAAGATACCAAAAAAAGGAAAATATAGAAGTGTTGATTTAACCTCAGGCAACCAGTTGTTATTCTGGTCTACAATGTGTCACCCCTTTTACATCACAGATAACAGTGGATATATGTAACTGCTCTGGAAGTCACACTGTAGTTAACATCTTGTTACTGTAGAATTTTTTACTGAACTAATAATGTAATGAACTTTTACCTCGAAAAAAATAGGGATACAGATTTAATTTTTGGTTAATTGCCAACTTTAAAATTTGGAGACACTTGTGTTTAAACATTGAAATCAACAAGTGTGTTTGATGCTACAGCACACACTTCTTCAGCAGCTACTTGATCATAACTAAAAGCAGCAGTGCCTTTTGTAACCTTTTTTTTTAAAGATTTAATTTTTGGGCTTTTTGTGCCACTAATGGAGAGAGCTGAAAATCAGGGAGAGAGAGTGGGGAATGACATGCGGGAAAGGAGACACAGGCGGGATTTGAACCTGGGCCGCCCGCTTAGAAGACTATAGCCTTAATGTGTGGCATTTCAATGTAGGCTGCAGTCAGAACTTTTATCTGCTACGTAAAGTCGGCTCAGTGTTTAGGAGGCTTTTATTGTGGTAGCGAACTTCAGCGTGCACTGCCCGTCATGTCCAGACTTTTTTTTTAGGCTCCGGTGCGCAATTTATTTACCAGACCAAAGAAAAAAATAGCAGGGAAACTACAATCTGTAACATGACGGAGTATACCGTTAAAGTATTATTACGTACCGGCAGAGCAGACAGTCGCCGAGTGCTCCACTACCGGACACACTCCTTTAGGAACGCGCGCCAAGACAACAGGTGATACAACACAGTACCCACACAGAAAGTGGACCGTTTGATAAAACAATTCTTACATGTTATCTTAGCTTAACAAGCTAGCACTAGTTTACTTTTAACGACTGAGTGGGTGAACGTTATGAAATACAGTACTGCATAAGTTCTGTCCAATGTAAAAAAAAAGAAGCCTACTTGTACTTAATAAAAGTATACTTCTTACTCCACTGAATTTATAGATAATTATTTTGCTAGTTACTTCTCAGATTCAGATTTATAATGCAAAATAGGATGAATACACCATTTTTCAAAATCTTTATTATATGCCCTGGGAATTCACAAGGTATCCAGCGACAGGTATGTAAGTAGGACTAGCTCCAACTGTAGCAATGACAACAAAATGAGGAACACATTAATGCATTAAAGAAATATATAAATAATATTCTGTAAAAGGTACATTTTTGCAAAGTAACTATTTTTCATTTGTTACTCCAGAATAAAGTCTGATACGTTTGTACTCTAACTTCTGTAACTTGTTTGAGGGTATGTCTGTGTTGTTACTTCTCTAGGCTGCTTAAGGTTAAGAACAGAGTAGGCTTCTTATTTAGTATCAAAACAAGGTCCTCATTTATCATGATCTAATCTCAAAATGCTCCAAAAAGTCTCATTTGAATGTTAGAATAGCTAGATTGTTCCTCTGGGGGACAATCCCCTCAGACCCCCCTAACTTGATTTACTTTTCAGACTTTCACTTCTTTACAGTTTTGTGTAGAACACCTGCTGCACCTTTTAATTTATGTAGGCATAAAATTCACTTGGCTGTAGGTCAAATTTGTTAAAAAGAAGCAAGCTCATATCTGTCAGCCTAGATCTTGAGCTTCAAAAAAGAAACGTGTCAATTTTATTCCTTAGATAGAAAACACCTATTCAAATTGTTTTTTTTAATTTGCTTTATACGTTGAGAATTTTCAGTCAAAATTGTTTTTTCTGCTTTAATCCCTCGGACTTTACTCGGACCAACCACTGAGCCACCAGCGCCCCACCTGGTGTAACTTTTGATCATGCAATCAAACTTACTTGTCTTTTGTTTATTAAAGAAGTGTCTGGTCCTCAGAAACCTCAAAATGTTAAATTATATTCTTCTGTTGTTTCCTTGAAAATATTGACAATGATCCCCTGTTGAGATAATTACCAGCAATGACCATTGTCGGGTTTTTCAAATGATTTCTTGATTAATAATGACATGCAGGCAAGACAAACCCATGATGTGGTGTCCTGTGGCTGCTTCACTGTTATAGTAAGACTTTTAATGAGAAGCGGCAGCTGTGAGACTTGCAGGAGCAAGTCTTCAAGTTTGCAGGAGCAGTTATTGAATTCAACTCTTTCACAATGCGAAGGAAGTTTATCAGTTTGAAGGTCGTTCAATAGCATAAAATTACACTGGGTTGCATGCATTCATCATTTTACTGCAAATCCCTATAAAGCATTGAAAGACTGAGTCCAGCATAGGAATGGCAGACCCCACCACTGCCGATAAATACTGCTATGCAGAGAGATTATTATTCATCATAAATACAGTGAGTGGCTAGTGCAGAAAATGTAAAACATATTACAGATTACAAAGTAGGTTCACTTTAGGGGAATCCAAAGGAACATTGAGCTGAGGCCAGGCATTTTGAGAAGTATTCTATGGCAAGTTATTCATACAAAGTTAAAATATTCCTTACACTCTGAATGAGTTACTTTGTGGCTATACATAGTTAAAAGTATTCCATGTGCATATAGAGCACAGAGCTGTTGTCTGAGTAAAAGTGTTAAGGTTCAGTATGGGGGATACTGGGAAGATAAGTACTGACTGCTTATGTTAGGTTTTCTTTAAATGTTACTTAACTTTTGAGGCTTTAAGTGGTGGTCGGTTCAACTTCCACAGCTTGCAGTTCAGTTAGTAGACATCCAGACAATGTCCTTAATCATGTGAGTTTCAAAGAAAAAACTTCACAGAAACCCAAACAAACTCTCTCACATTCATTCCTCTTCACACACCAGCACTTGACCAGAGAGTGTTTTGTACCTGCAGGGCCACTGTGCCCACTAACTGCGTCCAACCTTGAACGGGCAGGTGCAGCTGGACAGTTGCTACCCAGGAGAGGTGTTGCCATGCCTAGAATTGTAAAAAGCTGCCTGTCTCCCATAGTTAGCTCAACTGTCTGAATAAAAGTGTGTCCTCTCCAGCTTCGAAATAACATCATTATCACTTTTCAGCAGAGTCTTCCCTTCCTGCCCCTCAGAGGTGTGGATTTTTTATTTTTTTTTTGCGTGTAAGAGGAACTTTCTTAATCTCCTGTCACGATGGATGGGTTTTACATTTTCCCTCACAGGGTCTCCTTTCAAATTTCAACTTCCCATTTCAGCTTTTTTTATAAAGTATAAAAAGGCCGAGGATATTATGTAAACTCATTGCACCTTTGATGAAATAAATAGTCTGCAGAACTCTGTGAAAGCATTAAGGCTACATGTCATTCATTTTAAGACCTGAGAGGTTTTCTCATCCTGTTGCCTTGAAAACTAAACATCAGAGGGAATTTCCTCCAGACTCGAAAAATAAACAGGGCTCCTCCATGTTTGCAAAGAGAGCAAGGAATTGATGTTTGGCAGAGGTGAACAAAAGTCTAACAGGATTCTATGGGAGTTCTATGAAACACCTGAACTACCACATAAGTATTCAAATAGTGTGCAGTAAATGAGGTTATTTTCAATCACAACATTATTGCATTGCAAGTTCTGCAGTCACACCACTTTCAAGAACTTTTTCCCTGAAAACCATGAACTGTTCTTTAAAAAAACTATTGGAATTATTTGCCTTTTTACTCATATTTGGAGTTACACATGTGTGCATACAAAGCAGAAAACTCACTTGTTTGGTTGAGATCTATTACTCAACATGATTTGTTTTATGTTGCCCAAATTGAACAGAGACTAGTCAGTCAAATGGAATAAAGTACAAAGGAGAAGTCATTGAAAATCTTAATGAAGTCAAACCCAACAGAACATGAAAAAAAAGGAAATTCATAAAGCCGTACTTTTCATGCCAGAGATGAATAAATTCAACAACAACATTAGCAGATCGACGTAGCACTGTACCAAACGGACAGACAAGCATTAAAACTTGTTCAAAAGCTACATCACATTTGGAAAAGGTCACCAAGCATTCAGTGAAACCCAACAATGGATGTCTCCCACTACAGATGTTATTATAATTTCAGTTGATTAGACTTTTACAACTGGATGACTGGCTAATTTCCACTTGTACCATCTATTATCTACTCCCATTCACATAGCAGAGGCTGATGTCTCCAGATTATCTCACACATAAGTAGGCAAATGCTTTTTACTAATGAGCCTTGAAAAGCAAATGTCACCAAAGATACCAGACAACAAATTCAACTCAGAGACAATTAATAATTTGACAGCATAGATTGACTGACCTGTAAACTAGTGTGTCATCTCCAGAGCTGTTGTACTGGACCTGGAACATTCTGACTCCAGATGTAGGAGTCTGACTGCTCCATCTTATGAGTGCAGAGTTTCCTGTCAGTTCCACCAATGAAACCCTCCGGTCTCCGCCTCTGGTCTCATTGTTAGGCAGTGCAACCTTGGAGGAAGTTAAGATGTCAGATGGGGCAGGTTCCGAGGATGGGTCTCGACTACGGCTTGTGCTGTTAGCCAGATGGGGCATCGCCGTGACAACTAGCTCCACCCTTCCTGTTGATTCGCCCGCTGCGTTGGAGGCAATGCAGGTGAAGTTTCCTGAATCCTTCAGGGAAGTTACATTGATCTCCAGGCTTCCATTGGGGAAAACCAATGTTCTGAAACAAATCAAGATATATAATAATATAAATAATAGTTCATAAATAAACAAAAATTCAAATGCAACAACAAAGTAAGAAACATACAGGGTGCTTTACATAAGTTCAGGCAGATTTTCTTTTTCATCTTTAATTATTTTCCCTCTAATCTTTAATTTTTAATATTCCCCCTCAAAGTCACATCTGTTGGCTCCTAGCCACTGAGCTAAGATCCAATTTTAGTTCTGACGAGAGCAGGCTGATACTTGGGTTGGCAGTCAGAAATGTATTTAAAACAGGCCAGCACATCTCGCCCAACATCTAGTTGAATTAATTAAGACTATTGTCTTCTGTGAAGAAAATGTTGATTTTAAATTTAACTCCTATCTAGTTCACATCACGGTTACACAAGCACTCCTTCTCTGTCACCCACACAGGAGCTAATCACTAATCAGTGTACTCCTTATTTGCCCATTTAGTAACACCTGTGCATAGCTGCCTGCAGCACTTGATGCTAATGCCAACTTCCAGCCAAAGCATCCATCCAGACACTCTGTCCAAAATCAATGCAATGACTGCCAGGCTGAGTGGCTATGTTGCTGTTGTGGGCTTCATCCAAAATAGCAGAGAAAACCCAAAGCTGTATTTGCCAAATATACAAAAGTTCTTCACAAACTTAGCAGCATTTTCTGAGAATTAATCTGAACATACAATAAGAAATGCCAAATCAATAAGATAAGGAATTAAAGGGCTGGGAAATTATCTTTCAACATACTTGAGTAAGCCAATCGGGTTACCAGAAGGAAATATGAGAATGAGGTGATACCCCTCTGATCTAGGATTGGCTAAGACAAGTCATATACCTATGTCCTCCTACTACTATAGCCAATAAGACAAAAGTTGTGAGACACACTGTCTTTTTAACTTGGTGCCACATTGGCTCATATCACTGAGCTGGAGTATCATCATTACACAAGCCCTTTTTTTGCAATTGTCAATGGGTTGTCAGAATTCAGACATAATTTAATGCTGAGTAGGGCTCTCAGTGGTCAAGTTATATGTTTCCTTACTTAATACTATACCTTAAAATGTCAAGAAATGATACAATCCATTGTCCTAAAATGTTCTATAATTAATCAAACATGGCTTTAGGTCGAAAAGAAAAATCTTAATACCTTGAGCCATTGGATATAAGTCGCCCCTCAGGGCTGATCCAGTGGACTTCTGGCTCTGGGTCGCCGTTCGCTTTGCACTTAAGGCTTGCAGGCTGGCCTTCCATAGCTACAGTATGAGGTGACTTACGGGTTAGAACTGGTGGGTCACAGATAAACTCCTAGAAGGTAAAAAAAAAAAAAAG
The DNA here is from genome assembly GCF_963584025.1 of Labrus mixtus. Taxonomy (NCBI): domain Eukaryota; kingdom Metazoa; phylum Chordata; class Actinopteri; order Labriformes; family Labridae; genus Labrus; species Labrus mixtus. The sequence continues at coordinate 14,980,290 of NC_083620.1, forward strand.
AGTTACACTTTGAACACAATCACAATATGTTTCTTGAATATACTATTTAAATCAAAGGTCTGTCTTGTTGAACTCACAAGACCACTACTTTTTTTCTTTCCTTTATTCGAAAGCATGTCATTTCAGTTTGAGAGCATTGAAACCTGTAGTGCAACAAAACAGGACACTCTTTAATGTAAATGGGGCACGATTACAATGAGTCAGGGAACGCTTTGTCGGTCAACACTACACCTGGCATTCAGTATGTTGGGGGATTTTGACAGATTTGTTGAACAGGACATGGCAGATCTGGGCCTTCATAAGAGCACAAAGCAGCATGAGCTGTTAACTGTTGTGTTAATACCAGAGGATGAGGACACACACACAGGCCTCCCTCCTCCTACACCAGATTCACCTCTGGGAGATTCCTGCTCAAACCCTGCATGGGCCTACAGAGAACTGTATGATGCCCAATACAAATACTAAGCATAGGCATTGCTGCAGTGGACATAATTCATTTGTGCATCACAATATTTCATACAGTGGCCTCTGCATATTCATTGGGTACATGGGCAAGTGGAGGGAGAGAAGCTACAGTACAAGAGTCAATCTCAGTCAAGTCTGTTTAAGAATATTTGCTAAAATATAATGTGTAAAAAGGCAATGCCCACATTACACTTGAAAAGGGAGTAAGAGATGACACTGATCGGTTTGATTGTTACTATGTCCAAAACACAACTAATGCAGTCACTTTGTACCCTGCACTTTACTTTTCAACTAGATCGTGTAGCTTTTAACCAGCAATAAGTCGATGGACACACCTTTAAGGCCTTTGCATCATGTGCTTTGAACCACATTTGTATAGATTGTATCCAAGAAATATACAGGCATAGCAATTTCCATAGCAAGCACTGACTATCTAAGAGCAGGGTGTGTTTTTGAGGGAAAGCCTTACAAAATGTAAGTGTGAAACCATAAAGTCGCCTCTCAAATTGACAGACCATTCCCTTGCAATAATATTGGAAAGAAATCCCACAATCCCACAAACAAAAAAAAAAAACGTCACCTCTTCAGGTATAGTCCAGAAGTATTTGGCACTGAGGTCGGGTGGAGAGGCGCATGTCTCAAGGTCATCTTCTCTTGTCAGTCTCCTTAACCACAGAAGTTCACAGTTACAGTGAAGAGGGTTGCCACCAAAACTCAACACAAGGGAGGTGAGGGGAGAGCCTCTGGACTTGGCATAAACTGGGATTCTCAGGAACAACGGGTCCGGGGGAATTTTCTTTAGCTTGTTGGATGTCATGTCTAGCCTGTGAAAGTGGAGGTAGGGAGAAGTTGAAGGATGGGCAAGAGGAGAGAGGGAGAAAGAGACAGGCATATCATCATTAGATCAACAGAGTTCTTTACAGTTAGTCTGTATGTAATTAGTACGTGGATCTGTCTTGGCACACATCATCTGCTCATTCCATATTAATTTACTCTGTTTATCCGCTTACCTTGCTAGTTTGTGTAGGTTGGTGAATACGCCTTGGGGAACATTTTCTATGAGGTTGTGATCCATATTTAGGGTATTAACATTGGTTAGCCGCCCAATTGTGTCCCAGGGCACCTCTGCAAGGTTGTTGTAGCTAAGGTCGAGATCCTCCAGTGTGGACAGGAAATCATCAAAAGCATGGGGAGCTATGGCGTGGAGCTGGTTGTTGGCCAGGATCAGGTGACGAAGGTTCGTCAAGCCTTTGAAATGGTCATCCTAATTGATAAAAAAGTTAAAATACAAATATCAGCATCACACAAATATCTTTCCCATAAGGTTATAAATAGGCTATCTTACATTGTAGCTCTGTCCCCAGTCTAAACTGAGAATCCTTCATCTGTTTATCAGTCCAATGCTCTGTTTGACTTTTCAAATCAATTTACCATCATCAATCCATCAAGGCATTCCTCCATCAGTCTTACCTTGATCACAGTTATTCTGTTAGAGTCTAAGTGCAGGGCTCTGAGTCGCCGCAGGTCACTGAAAGCTGAAGGGAGAATCTGACTAATGGTGTTTCTGGACAGGGTCAGATGTAGCAGGCTGGTCATGTTGGCAAAGTCCTTTCTTCGGACAGCTGAAAGTGAATGGATTTAACACAAAGTCAATTGTATAAAGTCAATCTTAAATTGCTAGGATATTACATTAGTACAAAGCTTGGACATATCCAACTCCAGGATTGGATGGGTGCATCCCTACTAGTTACCCTCTAGCTTATGGGCCTGGACCCAATGAGTATTTATTCAAAACGTACTTTTTAGCAACATACACTAAGGACATGTATTGATAGCAGAGATATACTGGTTTTCTACAAAATAAGATAGAGAATATTCTGTTTTTCACATTTGTAGTGCTGATATTGAAATGGACAAAACAGTGTTACTTTAATTACTGCATTAGGGTGATATTGCTCATGGTCTTACTTTCTATCATTCTGGACCATATGAAAGACGTCTCTTATTCAGGATGTGTGTCTTTTGTTTTGGCGGACTGAAGGATATAATTTCTTTCATGTCAAGCCTTGGAAGATTATTTAACTGCCTTGGTGAGAGCTAATAGGAATCCAGATTATAATAGAACGGATGAAGCAACACTTCAGTTCTTAAAAATAAGTACATTTCACACAAAGTATCCAAGAGAAGTGGAGATGATGAGGCATGAATAATATTTTGTAGACTGAAGTACAAGGCCCCCAAAAAGTAAAAAAAAAAAAAAAAAAGAAATCTGAAAATTAATGTCATGAGACATGGGAAATATTACAAACAACATGTAGAGACAAACCAAAAAGAAAAGTGACCCAGGGAAACATTAATTTCCAAGTGTTGTGTATATACAGTAGCTCTACATCCGGTCTCATAAATCCTCTACGTCCTGTACATTTGCGTTTTAATCTTAATTTTATCAATGTGTTTTTACTTTGTTGTTTTTATCTCTGCTTTGTAAGGTGACCTTCAGAGTTTTTGAAAGGCGTCTTTAAATAAAATGTACTATTATTATAGCTGATTTTAAAACCTATAGCATGTTGCTTTATATACATCTGAATCACTCTACTTAGTGCATCCAATGTGTCCTTCAAATTCCCGTAGTATTAAACCTGTCCAATCATCGGTTGCACATCTGCTATAACAATGTAACTATTCACTTGCCAATGCTTCTGCTGATCAATATCAAAGCATTTTATCAACCGTACATCAAACCCTGTATTCATCTGTAGATGGTGACAGTAAATATATATTATAATGGTGTGACAAAATCATAAAACTTGTCCCCAAGCCCTGCCTTTATTTCCAGTGAAATAAAACATTGTAGAAACTGGCAGGTATGTCACCTGTTATAAAGTTCTCCTGAAGCCGTAGCTCCACTGTGCGTCGGTCAATGGCAGCAGGAACAAACAGCAAGCCTGTTTTGGAGCAGAGGATAGCAAGCGATGGCGAGAGGCTCTGGCACATACAGCGTTTCGGACACGGCTGCCCCTTGCATGCTGCTGCCAGCAACAGCAAAGAGATCCAAAGCCGTTCCATTATCCTCCACTGGGAACAGGGCAACTGAAAGACAGGATGAAACGAGCAATTAATTGAAGGCGATACAAAGCTTGTGTCACTACGGAGAAAGCAACAGGCAGAGAGTAGAAAACCAGGGTGCAACGATTGATCTGCAGAGAAACTAGATCAGTCACAAAAGAAATAAACTCTTTGAATATATCATCTTAAATGACAATTTCAATGCACCTGGAACAACATGTTTTTATTTTGTTATTACCTTTAGTGAAAAGACGTTTTAAAACAGGAACTATCTAAATAATACGGATCAACCCATATCTTTGTAGCATTGTAAGTTGGCTAGTCTGCTTACCACAATACACTGAGCTTGTTAATGTCTGTGTAACTTAGGTCAATTCAATAATTATTTGTATTGCTCAGAAGCACAATTTGCCTCAGGGCTTTATAGCTGACAAACAGCTGGCAGTGAGCTATAATATCTCGACTCCAGCCGTGATGCAGGGGACATTAAAGGAGTAATGTGAGATCAAATCTCACACTGTGGTCTTGTATAATGTACCAAACTGCTTTCACTGCCTTTTCATGCTGGGCAAAATTGAAAGCAATAGTTCCTCTCTCATTTTTTTTTGTTATGTTATGAAAAACAGAGTGCATCTTTTTTTATTTATTTGCCTTTTACAAATTTAAGCAATTATACCCAAGCACTTCAAAACACAAAAACTAACCTTTAATAGTGCAATATTGTTGGTGGTGTAAAGTACATAAAATGATGTGATTTTTGCTAAACCACTTCAGATATTTATTTACCATTTCTGCAACTTGTTCCAGTACTAGTATACAATTTAAAAACGTGGAAGATGAGTTTGAGGAACAGACATTGAACTTCTCAAAGCTGTACTGAAATATCAAATGCAGTATGAAAGTGGGGTATAATACATGATGAGCTGGCATATGACAGAGGCACACATGGGTACTTTTCCTTACTGATGCTTTTTTCATATTTTGGGGATATGCAATGTAGGTGTGGAGTGCTAATGGTCAATTCAGTTTCGGTGTACAGTCTGCAAGAATTGCGAAAGAATCCTGTTTTAGTTCAGAGTAAGGTAATCATTCCAGCAAACCAAATAGATTTGTATTCTGTGCCTTGCTTGTATCTCTTATCTACAGTTGTTTGTATACTGAAGGCTTTTTAAAGGTCATGAAAAAAGTTGCAGCTTTGTGTTTTGTCTGTAGCCTGAAATGTGATGACTCCCTTTGTCTTACCAAATACAAACACCTCTGAGTATTCTAGAGCCGTTGTTTACTATGCGTAGTGCAAATAAGCAGGAGTGCTGGGCATGGAAACACTTGGCACTCAGGAGACATACACAATTTGACACCATTTCATCAAAAACTGTCAAATATTTCTTTCAAATTTACATCGGTTCACCTCCAACTTTCCTCACTTCGCACCTTATTCAAATTAAACATGTCGTCCCAAAAGAATTGACAAAAAGCAGCAACTTGAGTGTCCCATTTAGGATTGTAATAGATGTTGATCACTGTCTGAGATATGAAGTTGTAGAACAGACTAAAGGATAACTTTAGAGGCAAAATTGCATCTTTAATAAAACAAATGTTGAAGCAGCCGGCTGTGCATGGTATTCAATCTTGTATTTTATTGTATTGTCTGATTCAACTATAGTAGCTATTGAAGGCTTGTCATGGGTGTGAACCTCAATAACTTAAATGGGGTTTTATTTTCCTTCTCTAAAATGTCTAGAAAACAAAAAAAAAAAAGAAACAGCTTTGAGTTGAAACTTGCAAAAATAGGTTGTACATTAGGTCAAATAAATTTACCTGGACAACATGAATTTATCACAAATACCAATTCAAATGGTCAACTACTCTTTGTGGACTGACTTGCCTTTTTTGCACATGTTGTAATATATTAACTAACCATATCACAGATAAACCAGGAGGCTAAATATGAAACCATCTCCCAGTCTTTGTACATCACAGACACGACTCAAAACCCATGGCGTGATGCATGTGTGTACCAGTGGGCAGCAGTATATTAGCCTTCTGAGTTTGACCACCAGGCCAATCAATGGCATTGAGCTTGTATTCAATAGAAGCCCCATGAACAGTACTTCCCTACTACGCTGCTCCCTTGATATTCCCAAAAAAACCCTTAACAGAACATTTTATCAAAGGATGGGAATATACTACAGCATCACACGATAAAAATACCCAGTGTTGCTATCCTCTTTATCTTCATTTCCCTGCTTACAATCCAGTAAAGCGAATCTGCAGAGTATATAAATAAACAAACAAACAAAAATGGATGCAATCTTATGAGCCAGGTAATAATAGACATGCTGTTATTTGATACTTCATGTTCTCCATCCTCCCACACTGTGGAGCGCAGAGCAGAAACAATGATAAGCTATAACTTACGCACACACACTTCAGATCTCCTAACAGCCTTTCCATCGTATTACTTCAACAATTTTGTCTGTCTTTCAACATATGTCTCTCCATTTTTCTTGATGATTCCCTGAGCTTTAGATTCCCATCCAATTTCCCTCATATAACACATTATTCACCTGTTTCTCAGTCATACTCAGGTCTATCTCTATTCACTCTATACTCACTCAATCATACCTATTTTCATACCCATGCGAATATATCATGTACAACAGACCTTCCCATATAATATATATTCCAATCTCCTTGTCACTCCATCCATGCCCTCTTAACTTTGCTATTTTTTAATTTAGTCCATAGCTGTCCATCATCCTCTGTAACTAATGGATTTTCTTTCATCCCGAGTCATTTTTCTCAATTTCTGTCCCTCAACCCTCATTTGGCTGTTGTTACTGTCTTCTGACCTACCTCTCCGCTATTCTTCCCTTTGTCCCCTTCTCAAAATCTTTGTTTATGTATCACTTTTCCTAACGAGAATGTCATTCTGATTGCTAATCTCCCCCAAACAACCTTGCTATTTTCATTTCCATACTGTTCTCATTAACATCCATCTTGCACCCTCTTCCCTTTATTCATCTCTCAAGCTGTGCTTACTTTGTGTTTTACCCTTCATCATCTATCCATCACCTCATCTCACTCATTTGATGAGGGCTGTATTGTCAATAATCTCTAATGTGTTTGCATGGCAGCAATTGGTACTAAGGTGATTTGAAACGCATACATCCTTCACTTGGACCACCCACTCATCCCGTTTTCCAGTGTACAGTCTGCATCTACAGCATAATAGCTCTTCTATTTAACACATTTAGGCACACCTGACTTGGTTCTCCCACGCATCCAGACTATGTGTGTTTTGGAGGCTATTCAATTATGGACATTTAGGTATTTTGAGTAATTCAGTGAGGATGATGTCAATCATCCACCCACTGTTACTCACTGGCATGCTTGTTCAACTATGGATAGCTAATAAAACAACAACAACAACAACAACAACAACAACAACAACAACAACAACAACAACAACAACAACAAAAACAGGTCCCGTGCTGTCTGACCTTTGGACCAGTCAAATTGGGCCATTGTGGTCATTGTAAAAAGCTTGGCAGTTCTGTCCTATAGCTCAATGTAGCTCCCCCAGTTTGGACCAGCCACTGCCAGGGGACAGATGGTATAAATGTGAAGTAACAAAAATCGCATAAAAATATCTGAAAATCTCAATCAATAATCAATAATATCACATGGGTAAATATTCGACCAACCAAGTTCACAGTTTTACAGTAAGCTACATCCCTGAACAAGACTTTCCATTTCGTAGCATGAGTATTGACTGAAGTGAAAGCAAAATTGGTCTTAGTTTGCCTCCACTGCAATGTGTTTTAACTTGTCTTTGACTTAACTGGTTCTAATGACAGCCCATGATAGGCGTATCCATCAATTTGTTTTGGTTTTGTTAATAAAGCTATTGGTCATATAAAGTGTACATGAGAAAAGGGCTTTCTGCTTCATACTGTATGTGGGTGACATACAGTAGGGGCAAAGTTATGTGGGTCACATTGGTCAAAATTAGAACTACCACAGTGGTAAACACAATTCTGCCTGAAGTACACTGCTATGTTAAACCTATCTCTGGCCACCATAAAACAAACTTTGTCTTTGTAAGATCAAAGTCATGGGGCACTGCACTTATTATGCAGCAACATATCTTGGTGGCCAAACATTATGCCAAAAAAGAAACCCACTCAGTACCAATTTCTGCCAAACACAACTGGGGTCTCCAAGGAACCCACTGTCAAACCTAGTTACAGCTCATAAATCAGAAAACCTATTTGGTATCATCTAGGGAAACCTCCCACTTCTGATTCCACTTTCTAGTGTATGTTGGGTAATGCTGAGACGGGTGGCACCAGTTTTGGCCAGTGGGTAAGCATCCGTAGCCACTTCAGTACCTTGAGTTTCAACAACATTGAGTTTCAGCACCTAACTATATTAAAGCTTGCTGACTGATGCCTGAAATACCATATCATTCCAAGCCAACACAAACTCAACTGCAGATTTGGAATCTGAAAATTTGTAATTTTGCATGATGATTTAAGAAAGCTTTAACTAAAAGAAAACAAAGAAAAGCAAGTCTTGAGAAAGTTGCCAGTTTGTAGAACCCTGAAAAAAGAGCTGAAACATTAGTTTTAGCGCATAAATGAATAGCACATTGCATTGCATCATCGCATTAGCCCAGTAAAACCATTGCAAATAAATGTAATCTATCTGTATTCTATTTAGATACTCATTGTGCTAATTTGAAATCAGTATATGTCATTCATGTCTGAAGGTTAGATGTAATAGACAGCATACACCATCCTGTTGCAGTAATTACACAGGGATCCATTGCATTGACATTCATTGTCTACAAGTGAGTGTTAAAGCTTTCAGAAAAGCATTGAAGATGTCTCCAGCAAAGACAAATGTGTATGTCTCTATATGATTATCTTGAAAAGTAAGGCACAAACACATACTGACAGTCTTTTTGTATTGCTTGACAGTTTGATCTCTGCTTTGCATTTATGAATCAATCAGCTTCTGCCAGGCAGTTTATTTGCAATGTGTTTATGGCAGATATTGTTGCAGACATGAAAGCTTTATTGCTATATGTGCTGGGGTTTTGTTGTACTATTTTAAAGAGAATGGTCATTAGTTTTGGAAAGAAAAGGCAAGAGATACAGAAGCGACTTGAAACACAGTTATAGGTGATTTTGCTTTGGAGGAAAGTAACACAGGAGCACAATTTAAAGTCCTTTCACCTCCATAAATACTGTAGACTTCTGTAGAAACCAGTGTTCAGCCAACTCTCCAAAGACACCCCAACTCCATTTTCACAGGGAAAAATATCCTTCACAGGTCATATCGACTCTACCTGTGAAGATTAAAGACAGCCCCTTGAGCTCCTTACTCTATATTTCTTCACTACTTCACACCCAATCAATGCACCCAAGAATGCGTCTTTGCTAATGTGTTTATAGTAAATACAGCAAACTGTAATGCTTCAGTGTTTGAAGGACCCTGTTTGAAGCACCAATGGGCTTGAGTCACCTTCGGATCAGAGCATAATTTCCTCTGATAAAGGCTGTGCTCTCCATGCCAAAAAGAACAAGATGTGATAAAACAAGCCCTAAAGCCAGGTACCGTTCCTTTATTTAGTTGCATACATAATGACTTAGAAAAAAACAAAAAATAAGACAGCAGCAATGTTTATAGCGTTCACATTAAAGAATATTAGATCAAAAGCTAAATTTGAGAAGTGGTAAGATTTAGATGAGCAGATATCAGAAGAAAGGAACTTAAAAACAAAAACATTTAGCAAAATCCCCCTCTGAGAAATAAGCAACACACACACACACACACACACACACACAGTAAATAGGCTTATAAGAGGAATGGAGGTAAAAGAAGAATGAAAGACTGAAGAGAAATGATCACAGAAAACTGCAAAAGTCGGAAGACAGAAAGGGGAAATAATACAGGCGGTAGTAGCAGTAAATGAGGAAGAAATATTCAGGGAGTTAGAAGATAATGAGGTGAAAAGTAGGAGGATAATTACTATGGTTTAAAGACATAAGGAAATACTCAGGGTGTAGCCTTAGTTTTATATTTCTTAAGCTGCTCCACACAGTTCAACTCAGTTAGTCTAGACAGGCAAAAAAAAAAACATTTTCAAGGAACAGCGATGTCCTGTGGGAGACACTCTTGGTCACCTGGTGGTATGACCCACATGCTCTGCTAATACCGCAGACTGATGGGATTATGAGAATCATTTTTCAAATCACATCCAAAGTTCCAGATATGAGTTCAGCTTCTCTCCCCCGTGCCCCTCCCCTCACTCACCACAGTTTGCTATCCCTGGCTTAACAAGCCATGATTGTGATCTATGAGTGAGCAAATGTCATCTGGTTTTCTGCCTTGATTGGCCATTGAAAGATACCTTTAGAATCAAGGCCCGTATTTTCTCCATGCAAATCCAGGCTATGTGATGTTATGGATTTCAAAAGCATCTAATTGACTGTATAGGCCTCTGGTGACAATTTGTACTCTCTGTCTGGCAACCTTTGATCTCACATTCAGAAAGACTTGCCCCCTGCTGAGTTGGCACTCTCTTAACATGAAAAAATATACGTTACTCTATGTATTACCATAATGTCCATATCATCTGATTTATACAGAATATGCATGATGTGAAGATAACAACATGTATATTATCATATAATTTGAATAGCCTGGAAACAAAAGCACTTTTCTTTTGGATGATTTGAGTTCTTGCATTACCAACAAACAAAATAACAGATGGCAGTCATAATGAGTGTGTCCAAATGCAACCTTTAACTGGAGATATTTAGCAAAGTTGGCTGTGTCTCTCTGTGAGAAATGGTGGGATTTGTAAATGAAGTTGGATCAAATTGCAAGGAATACTTGATTTTGAGAGGTGTGGTTTTTAGACCAACGTGTTCCTACTGGAATCCTACAGCATGTGGATGCTTTACGACCAGCATCGATTCCGTATAAAATCGACTATTTTCTCTTAAATTTTGCATTCAACACAGAATAAATCAGATGTATAGAACATAAATACTGATATGTTCCTCTTTTATCTCAGCCATAGTTGATATATTGTTGCTGTATCACCTTCAGCCTACTTCTGTGTGCTATCATTCATTACATTATAATTGGAAATAATCCAATGATGTGATCTTTGCACTCAGTAGCAGCAATTCATCCATGTCTGCATTTGTGTGCGTGCGTGCATGTGTGTGTGTGTGTGTGTGTGTGTGTGTGTGTGTTCTGGCCCCATACTTATGCAGTGTCCAGCCTGCTTTCCCAGAGTACACTGCACCTCACAATGGAGATGGATTACCCTGTCAGCTTCCTTGCAGAACCACTGCGGAGTGCCTTATGTGTATAATTGACTGTATCTGTGTGAGAGCATGACCATGTTTTCAGGAACATGTGCACACGTGCTCTCCGAGGGCGTGTCATATTTGCCTCCCTTACATTTGCACATATGCAACTGTTTTAACACATACATTATACCATGGATATGTGTGTGTGTGTGTGTGTGTGTGTGTCTGTGTGTGTGTACATGCACCATCTCTTTCTGCAGTAAGAACCCTGGGTTATTAAGGACCTCGAAAGCAGGATCATCCATCTGCTGCGCACACACAAACATACTGTACAGTACAAAAATACACACACTGAAAGTTAATTCAAATTAGGTTTCAGTGTGTTAGTGTGTGTGTGTGTGTGTGCGCGCGCACGCATGTGTATATATGTACTGTATCCCTGTGTTGGGCTTTAAGTGTACAAGCTGTGCTGCAGCTTAATCTCGGTATTATACTGTCAGAAAGGTGAAATGGAAGAGTTTCTGCTGTCACATAAACAAATATGTTAAATTTAAGTAAACCAAAACAAAAGTTGATCTACCTCTGGGTATTCCTGTCTGACTTTCTCAATAATTACACCTCACTATGGCACACTCTTGGAATAGATGGAGGGAAAGTAAAATTCATAAAATAAAAAATAAAAAAATGCATTACTGTTAAATTAAGTGAATAGACAGGTGCAGACCATTACAAAAAATGGTAATTGTAACCTAAAGCAGAAAAAAGGTGCTCGTACAGAATGGAGTTTCATTCGAAAAACCAGTGGTGAAGGCAAAGCTTTTATTGGCTGCATTAAACTTTGGTGGGGGCCTGTAACTTAGCAACAGCCAATGGCACACAGATGGTAACAGTGAAGAGGTGGGAAGAATATCTTTTTGTGTGTGTATGTGTGTGTTATGGTTGAGGGGGTGTTGTGAGAGTGTGTGTGTGGGGGCTGTGAGAAAGTGCAAGATTGGTTCGGAGAACTCGCAAGTAATGAATGTGGAGTGTTTCCGTCAGAGAGGGACTGCACGCGTTTGTGGTGCAAAAAAAGTGCAGGAACAGTGTAGTGGAGCATACTTTATTTTTGTCCAAGATACATATTGCACCCACTTGTCCTTTCGAAACAAAACAACAACCCTAATGTGCTGCCAGGACTCAAGCTCAGAGTCACTTTTACATGGGCACGTTTAAAAAAAAATTAAAAAAAATTAAAAAAACAAATACAACCATTTTGTCTAATTGTAACTTTCTACATAATCTGGGGGACCCTTAAGGAACTCCCAGGCTATATCCAGAGTCCCTTATCACATGGGGTTAAACATGTTTGGCTGTGTCATGATTCTAAAACTCACATCTGAGGGAATTTTGCAGCAGGCTCTTTAGGGCACCAACAGAGCATTGCATACATCATTGGAATAACCTGTGATAATGTGATTTAAGTATTGAAGCAAGTTGAATTAAAAGGCCTTTACTGCCCCGTTGGGGAATTTACCTTGCACCCAGAGCATGGCACCATAAATGAAAAAAGACATCAACTACCATACAAGACGGTAGACCACAGTCCAAACTGTCTGCAGTGAGGTCATGTCGCCTGACAGTAAAGCAGTGCTCAAGGCCACTTTTATTTTACTCTCCACCTTTTCTGGTAAATAAACAAGTTAAAACACAACTTAAAAAAACAACCCGTTTTCTACAGTGCTGCACTGTTAATTGTGCTATACAGTAGGTTAACTGGGTATTTACTCCTGACACAGAATAAGTAGCAAAAATTGCTGAATCAGGCTCCCCTCTCCAGCCTTTAATCAAACGTTCTGTCATATTTCTAGATCATCAGTAAAACACATACTTTCATACACGGCCACTGGGCCAACAAATCAACAAGTTTATCCCTGTGACAACTGAGCAAACATCAACATCTATAATATTTTATGTCAACATCTATAATTTTTTAATCAAGCTTTAGATGTTTTTCTGCACTACTGGGAACTAACTGTATTTATGATTTGATTTGAAAATAGGAACGACAGTGTAAAACAAGTTTTTGATCGTACAAAGACTATTTAAAACTTTCAAATTAAGTTTACATGAGCCAGCTTGTGCTCTTATTTACAGAAACATTTGAGCAAAATCTTGATGAAACGTATGATTCATGAGATATTTTTGGTGGACATTTTCTATTAGAAGTGTTTGTCTGACATTGAAGTGCTCAAACTGGCTCCGACTTTGGTCTGAACATCAACACTGTGGTAGCTCAAAGTACATTTCTCAAGGCCCCGGGAGAAACCCAACAAAAATCATGGATAAGCTTCTTTTAACCTTTCTCTCCCACAACTTGTTCTAATTTTCATTTGTCACACACTTGGAGCAGACAGCAGGGTAGGGGGGAAGCGGGGGCGGGGGGGCAAACCCCTGTGCCAGCAATGATGTGCCCCGCCAAAGTGTCCTCAAACAAGAGAGCCAATCCCTGTTGGCTCCAGCCGTGCTGTTCTGTGGCTGACCCTGACCTTCCTGTGTAGGAGGACAAGAGAGCAGACATTTTCTCTTTGGGGAGCAGTATTATTATAGCCTGGGAGGTGTGCTGCTCCCCTTTTGAAATCAATGGAGAAAAAAAAAGTGTGTTAGTTCTGCTTCTTGGCAGAGGAGCAGCTACCTCAGCTCTAACCTCAGAAACAGGGCGATATATCTTTCAGAGAGCTGACTTCCTTATTCCAACTTGACCTTTTCCAGGACTCATTCCCAATCCTTAGGTAAAACACATCTGTTCACACAGATAGGGATTAAAGAATGCCATCATAGCTATAACATGTTAGCCATAAAAATCTTGTGCAGGCCACATTTTTTAAGACTATAGATAAGATGTCTACATGCATGCTGTGTCTTGTACTCTCCACCTTTTAGATTCTTTGTTCCAAACTAGGTTTTGATTTATAACTAACAGACTCTCATGCTCTTTGCTTTTCACATTTGTAGGCTGGCCATCACTTGGTCTAAGTGGACATAATCCGACATGTTTATGACGTTTTTATGCTGAGCTGAGTAAAGTCCCATCATAAATATGTAATGTTGTAGACCTCTTGTAGCTTCCGGCTAAATAACACCGATTGGCTTCTTCACAAGCTTTCAAAGGTTTGCACTGGTCTGGAAAAAAATAGTTTTCATCCTTTTCACTTGGATTTAGCATAAGGTGCAGATATTTTAACATTTAAATTGGCAGTTTAGTCCCCTTGGAAAAATCCAAGGCCCTATAAAAAGTCTGTGTAACTGAGGAATGCAATTGCCATGTTTGATCTGGATATAGTCTTTCACTTGTGTGCTTAGCAGCTGTGTGCAGATGTGTTTTTAATGTTACACTGTATACTGGTGCTGTCTTTACCAGGTCTCCTTCAAATAAGAAATCAATCTTAAGGGACTTCCTGGTCAAATAAAGGTCAAATAGACTAGATTCATAAAAGTTTCCTCTTTTTTGTTCTCTAAACATTTTTCTACCTCACATATTTTCTTCAAAGTGTTGCACGAGTTGAAAATTAAAGTGAACCCAGTTTTTAATTACAACAGAATGGAATTGTTCCTCTGACGACTTTTTAAAAATATGAGCTTTTCATTTGAATTGAGAAATTGGAAAAGTCATATTTGCAGTCTGCTAATGAATCTCTTCTAATTTTATTTTGCCCCATAAAATACAGCTACAACCACATTGATTGTATTCCTCTGTAAACACCTGTGAAAAGACAAATTCCCCGTGTACAGCAGGCCAACACAGTGACACACATAATCCTGTGTTTTACAAGTCAGTTAGCAGGCATTATTCAAGAAGTACATTACTTCTGACACTGCCTTGCTTTGGAATGAAAAGTTGTGTATTGATCAATACAGTTTCATATACATGCGTCAGGTTTCCTATACAAATGTGTTTGGCAGAGTGTAAAACATGTGGCAACCCTAACCCTGAAATGTCCCTACACAACAGACTTAAGGAAGCAAACATGTCTTTTCGCTCCGCCGTGTTTGTTTTGCTATATTACTCATCTTCTTCTGGATTTTGTGCTATAGTGGTATAGTAATAGTGGTTGGCAAAAAAATACGAGGATTACTGCCACCTGGATTTGGGGGAGTGGATACTTCCATGAGTGACTGCCTTTTTCGCCACTCAGACGTATTCATCATATGACTGTATGCATTGAACCATGACGTCAGAATCGTGACAGATCAGGACGAATACGTATACCGTTACACCCTTTACTATGACCCTTCAGCAGTGAAGACGAAGCTAAAGAGGTGCCACCAAATAAGAAATAATATTCCCTCAGCAGAAGCAAAGCAAACATAAGACAAGTGGCTTAGAAAAGTTAGTCATTTCACAGCCCAATGCACTCTTTGTTGGCCGTCTTTTTACAGAGGAATTTGAGGAAAGACTTGGTGTGTGTTGTTCTGCCCGCCAGAAAATACAAGGATTTTGGCAAGCTATGCAAATCAGCAGCATACAGTAGATCATTTAGTTTTTTGTGACAAGGACACGCAAGATAGCCTCCTCGGAGTTGTAATTACCACTGTGCCACTGACTTACTCTGAGAAATGAAAATTGAAGGCGACCTGGGGCCAGCTGTAAGGTCAGAAAAACCAAATTATACCACATGTCTTGTTGCTGCATCACTGCTCTTTCCCAGTTTATTTCTTTATTTTATTTTTATTTCTCCCTATTATTGAAGGGTTTTGCACAGTAATGCCATTTGGTGCTCTCTCGCAAACTTTCCCTCTGCCTTGACTGGCTCTCTCCGTTTTTAAGGCATTGAGAGCTCTTAGAAATTGCTGCAATGCTGCGGTAAATTGAATTGAATTGAACAAATATTGGCTTTTGATGCTACAGTGATCTTCTTGCTTTCAGTGTAAGCAATATCTGATTGCACAAAGTCATATAAAGACATCGTTTTGCCCTTTCTTTTTTTGCATGGCGCATCAGTACAATCTCTGTCAAGGCTGCACTGCCAATACACCAAACCACAAAAAGTAGCTTAAACAGAATACACCCTGCCACATGGGCAAACCAATGTTGATACGGAAAGTTGCCCTGACAAACCCTCCATCTCCAATGTGGTACTGATACACCGCTGTGATCAGAGCATACACCATACACCATACACACACACGACACACAGTAACAATGATGCTATCTTTCAAGGATGTGAGCGCAGAAGGGAAACATGCATTTGCTAATGGCTCTTTTGTTACATGACTCGGACGCTCTCCTGTCCTCTCTCCGTTTGCTTCTCTCTCTCTTTCATTTCACACTCTGTCTCCGGTTCTGTTTCTTTCAATCTATTAATCTTGCTCTCCTTTTGTGTCTTTGTCATCCACATTATTTCTCCCTGTCCCTATCTGTATTTTCTTTCTAACACTCTGTCCTCTCCCTGTCAGTACAGCAGATAATGAGGTGATTTTGGCTGCTTGCACAGTGCATCAATGCTTGTCGCGCTGCACTCTATTGTCATACTAACCGCGGCCTTTGGTTTACAGTAAAATTAACTACACACACTGTGACACACACAGGTCTCTGCTGCCCTGCATCTTCTTTATTATGCCAATCATGTTGACAGTCATAGTAAAAAATGAACATGTAGTTACATTTAACACCAACATTTAGCACATCATAAACGTTACATCTCTCTCATTTTTGTTCTTTCCCAGTATGAGCCATCTCTCTTACATTATTCTTCTTTTTCTGCCCTGATCCACAACTTCCCATCACCCTTCTTTGTTCCCTCCAACAGCCTCCATATCACTCCCACCAGTGCTGTGTGATATAATTATTAGCCCAGAGCATCAATAATTCTATTTTTATACTGATTATGAAGCTGCTCCTGTTCTGCGTCTAACCTTTTGTGTTACTGTATGTCCGTCTGTTTGTTTTCCAAAGTCTTAATGGAACACCAATTAGCATTTGAAAGGAAACAATTGTACTCATCAAGCCTTTAACTTGCTTCATTAACCTGCTCTAACATTACAGTTTTAATTCAACAGTAGTTACTTTTCCAATAAAACAGTTGCATAAGAGGCGTCGGTAGCCTAGTGGTTAGTGTTTGCGCCCCATGTACGGAGGCTGCAGTCCTCCAAGTGGGCGGCCCGGGTTCAAAACCGACCTGTGGCTCTCATTCTCCACTTTCTCTCTACCTGAATTCTGACTGTATCCACTGTCCTATTTCTAAGGAAAGGCCAAAAAAAAAAAGCCAAAAAAAAAAAATCCATCAAAAAAAAAAAGTTGTGCAAATTGCCTGTTTAGCTCAGTGGGTAGAACAGCCCGTTATAGAGAGGCAAAAAAAAAATTTGCATTGGGCTTAACCCAAACCCTCTGCCATGTTTTCCCGTCAACTCGGCCCAATACATACTCTCTTCAACTGTCCTATCAATGAAAGCAAGTTTTTGCAATAAACATTAGCAAAAGTGTGTTTCCATGCCAATATTTCTATTTCATTCAAATATTTATTGCCCATCATTGACAGTGTATTATTCATTGGTTTGTGGACAACTTAATTCTAGTAACAAGTTTTTCTTTTTGGCCATTGCCATCTTGGATTATTGAAGCCGATCTGTGAATGTTTGAAGTTTTGGAGTGGAGCCGAATAGGAGTGATGGGTTAGCAAATGTGAGCTATCAGGTAATGCTAATGCTAGCTTTGTTGTTTAGGTGCACTTGTAAATCAAGGATTTTTTTTTCTATATAAAGAGATTTTTTTATTTTGCTCGCAAAAAAGGTTTTATACCAAATGCCAGCTCAACATGTCTTTTAGCATAACCTATAAACCTGTACTGTTTTTTTTTTTTTACTTAGTTGTTACTAAAACTTTTATTTATTTATTTATTTTTTTACTTTTCTACTATTTTTTTATTTTTTATATTGCTATCCTATTTTATATATACTTTAACTTTTTTGTAGAGCTGACTCAGGGAGAAATGCACAAAAATTCCAATGTACCTGTACTGTCCTGTACCTGTGCAAATGGCAATAAACATCTATTGTATTCTAAAGCTGAGCAAGGTCATGATCAGGTCTTCTGTAGTGACTTGTCAAAAAAAAGCAAGCCATGGTAACCTTGTTAAATGTATTTTACATTGAAGGAGACCTGTTATTTACAGAATGAATATAATGCTGAAATGAAGAATTGCAATTTAAACTTGATCCTGTTGAATCATGAGAAAAACGTGTACTGAGAGAATTACATGCAAACAGCCCCCATGTGAACACTCAAACCAGGTACATTGTGGGTATGTAGACCTGTGGCACCCTCTCTTCTTTTATATCCTTAACTTTTTGTCGGCTTTCTGCTGAAGGCCAAGCATGTACAACAATGAGTGCCAACGAGCCTGTTTCTTTGCAATAAAATAGTCAGAAAACACAACCTCAAGCTGCTCATTGAACATTATTCTCTTCTTTTTTTACTCTCCGTACTGTTTCAAAGTCAAACAAGGTGACACTTGTTTCTGTTCTTATTCCCCGAATTTAAATATATAAACAAAAACAAAGACAAACTCATTACTCAGAGAAGTTGCAAACCAATGACAAAGGCTGCAACAGTATATCCACGACAGGACTGTAAGAACAACCAAGGCAGCCATGGGAATAGAAAGATGTTTGATCATCATCTGTTTGATATGCTGGAACATGCACAGCCAAGTCGACCTTGAAAAATGATCAACGCTAGAGATGACTGCAAGATGTAAGCATGCAGATTTCAATAAAGGCACAGGAACGGGAAAAGACAGAAAACACATACAACAGTGATCTGACGTGCCGCTTTTTCTTTCACCTTTATACGTGTGCTCCCTTATGTTTGAACCTGACACGAACAAGGTCTCTGATTCCATGGCCTTGAAGTTCGCAAGCCAACAGGCCATGAGGCTCACTGGCGCACCCTTTCACTCTCTCTCGCTCTCTCCATATATCTCTGCCTCAATGCCACACACTCACACTTTGTCTTATACAGCAAGATCTCTCCAAATACTTGCCGCTGTAGCTAATGGGGTTCTGACATCAAACGCTTCACCAATCTGAAACACTGCTAAATATAGACGCTTTAATTTCATCAGATTTCCCTATATTTTTACTCCCGCTTCCTCTCCTTAATAACTTCTTATTAATGCTTTTTCATTCTGCTTGCCAACTTTTATTTCTCCGTTTTAATGTTTCCCTTTTTTGTTCCATTTGATGCGTTTTTTTTTCTCAACACTTTTTTCTCCATTCCTGCCTTCATTGATCGTCCTTCTGTTCTTATGCTTAAAAAGGGATGTTTTTACGGATGTGTCTCTTTTACTAAAAAAAACAGTCTTTGTGATTCTGTGTTCATAGGGATAAAAGAGTTTTAATAAAAAAAGGGAGGCATGTGTAAAAAGGGATGAAAAGGGTGTGTAAAAGTGGAAGATAGAGGCGGGTGGAAGAATAAGACTAACAAAAAACATGGATTTATAAGTATATCATCAGAATACAATCACAGAAAAAAGCAAAAAAAAAAACAAAGTGAGACAACAGATAAGGAAGAAGAAATAAGAAAGGATAGGAGAAAAGAGGTTGAGGAGACGTGTGTGCCACTTGGTAGTCATCACAGAGAAGCTTTCCCCATTCAAGAACTCGGCGTGCAGCTGTCGCTTCAGGGAGTTGATCACACACACACACACACACACACCCACTCAGTCACAGATCCAAATACACACTATCCCCTTTTCACACTCACATACACCCATGCTTTGGGCTGTGCTTTGAACTGATCCCTGCCACTGGAGAGGCACACACACAGAGAGCTGGCTGATAATAATATTATCCTATGGCCTTCATATGGTAATATGGTTTTATTGCTATGAAGGAATATGAATATTATGGCTTTCAGAGGCAGCTTAGGGAATTACATGGCTGTCATGGCTCTCAGCATCAATGGAATATTTAGATTTTCCATTCATCCAGGGTCCCCGGGTGGGAAATCTATTAAGTTATTTACCTTCGCCATGATACATTTTAGCATGTTGTGTATTCAGACCTATGAGACGGCACAAAAGGGAAACACAGGACACGGCTTCAGACGCCAATGAGTGAAGGTCATGCCCAGTGGGGGACGACAGGGACATATCAGGATAGAAACTGTGGGCAAGTCGTGTCATGATACAGCAAAGTAAATACAGCCAGTAAACACTACATTTAAATTTAAAATCTGAACTTATCATACACAAGAAACTTAGTCAAACTCATGCTCAAACGCCATCTACATTCAGCTGTCTGTTCTGACTTATTCAAGTATTGAGGTCAAACACTTTTGTGTCCTGTTTGGCTCTCTCTCATGTGAAAAGGGCCATCGAAAACATTCTTAAAATTGCAAACATTTGCAGTAAGCCTAGCCATCCACTACTCATCATTATTTTTCACAAACACTTTCTCACCAGGACTTATCATCATTATTCTACACTATGACACTCCAAATTGTTACATCTGCTGTCCGAGCCTCTTCTCCTACATTCACACCAGTGGGCATGAATCATGCTGGTGGTGAGCGATAGTCATATGTCTCTTCAGCCGCCCAGACAAAAAAGTGTAGTGAGTAAGTAAAAACTTTTTTTTTCAGGGCACACTAACTTTTTGGAGTAGTTGCTCTTGAAAAATCTCTTGACCTGACTAAAAGTTGTAGCATTCCTTTAGTCAGGCAACCAATCACATAGGGAATGGGAACTGTGGCCATTGAAACCCCAGACAATGGTGGGTAATCTTGTTTGGCGACTGTCTGTGTATCATGAGATATGCAATATGTCAGACAGAAATCCTAATAACGGAGAAAGAAAGGCACATTTGTGTGAGCAGATCATCTGTAACCATGCTCCATCTAACAGCAGCAGATGATATTCGGCGCATTGTTCTCGCCGACAAGCTGTGTATTGAACCCATATTCTTCTGGCGTTATGGCTGTCAGATAGAGTAGTGACAGCGGCGACATCGACAAACTCATCCAGAGAAAGTATGAGGGGTGGCATCCTCTGGTTCATGCTCATAGTGACAAAACAATCTCAAACAAACTGATGATAACACAAAAGTGGCGATATAAGTTAATGAAACAAAGTTGATTTTACAAATATTGTTTTCATAGAAGCAAAATCATTGTGCAGCATTTTCCTTTTTCTAAATCAAGACACAGAGTTATCTTACCAAGTCAGTGCCTTTGTGTGTTCCCAGTTGACTAAGTGTTAATCTGCCTTATCTTGTAGTTGTCTGTTTGATTTCTGTTCAACCCCCGAACAAAGACAGAACATTTAATTTTGAGTAATATATTGTGTGCGACATGTTTTCAGCCTCTCGGTCCAGTAACCAACTATTCATTGAAGCTCATATTAAATTAGCCTGTTTAATTAGCCATTAGCCTATGCCTATAAAAGTCATATTTTCATGGATGATCTCCTTTCATCAAGATGTTGACCTTGAACCAGCTGTGATAAAGAATCCAGCTGCAGATAGATTCTGCTTCAGGGTAAATTAACAGTCTGAGAAAATCATTCTCAAACGTACTCTGTGCACTTGGTGTAGTAAGGAGATTCTCATTCACTGGATGGGACATTAGAAATTCAGTGTGACACCAATGACAAAAAAAGTCTGTCAGTATGTCACTGTTCTCTTTAATCTTTAGTTTAACCTCTCGCCCATCACTGGATAATAACTGTAGTCTTGTCGAATTGGAGCGGCCTTGCCATACAATAATTTGAATTTTGGATGGTCTGCAGAATTCACCATTTAATTTAGTTAAAACAAATTAAACTATACATTTGTTTAACAATAATATTTTTTTTGTCAGCTGTAACATGGTCAGATTAGGGACTAATGGCCACAAAACATTGTATCACATGGATAATTGTTGGCCAACAAGTTTTCTTATATCTCTCTAAAGTTTTGGAGATGACATTTCAGTTAAACATAAAAGTACCGTGAGTGAAATCGTAAAAATGTGCTTAAAATGAGCTGTACCTATCAAATATGTCATAATAACAATTTTAACAAGTTTGTGGACTGCACACTGTTTATGTATAGGTGAAATAAGTCAACTATAAAGGTTATGTTTGGCTCTGTTCTGGGCTTTTTTCTTGCACCGTCCAATCCGTCATTTTAGCTTCCATTATTTCACAAACAGCAGTGAATAAGTGGAATAATACAATATCACCAATCTTCCACTTACAGTAATACTGCCTTGTACTAAGATGTGGGAGCTTACAACTGTAAAATACCACAATGCTCAGATTGTACCGAAATAAATACCCATAGTTGTGAGTTCTTTTGTTCATACGCACTCACTAAACTACAAGCGGATACCTTTGTGTAAGTTCCCCGTATTTAGATTCACCAGTGAAACGAGATGAGACAGCACAGGGAGGATGCATTTGGAAACTATAATTGAATGTTTACTTGTTTGATTTGTGTGTTGCAGAGAGGGATTAAAATAGCTTAAGCTGTGAGATTGTTTATGTCCCTGACAAGACCAAGATGAAGAGTTGAGATAATATATTTAGATGGGTTTTGAGCTTTGTAAAGAACAAAATGGCAAAAACAATAAGCATAGATGTGTCTCTTTGTTTTTGCACAAAGGAAGATTTTAGCCAACTTTGGATTTATTCACGATGGGAAACACACTTTGATTATCATGTGAACACTATTTTTCCAATGCAGTCCATTTTCATCCTAGATTTTTTTTTCTTCAAATGTATCATACCATCATGTGAGTACGATGATAGAGGGAGAACAAGATTTTTATTCATTTTTCTCTTAAAGTGGACGTGAATAAAATAATTCATGAGTATCTCGTAATGCATTCATGTATTCGGTCCCTTAGTCAACTTTTAAAAAGCTGTCTTTTGGGGGCTATTGCACATTTAGAGAGCAGTTCTGAGTACAGTGCATTTTCAATTACAATCCCAGGTGGTCAACAGATCATTATAAGATCACAGCTTGCAAACAGGCAAATACTGGTATGCAAAGACACACTAAGAGTTGAGAGCTGATTGTAAATGCTAGAGGTGATACATTAGGGCACAGGAATAAAAAATAAGAAGAGGATATTTAATTCAGTATGTGATGTATCTGTATATGGTTCACTATTGATATAGCAAGAATAGCAAGTTCTGCCAAGCTTTTACATTGTTTAATGTTTTGTAGCTAAAAGATTCTCATCCCCTGTTAGAAGCATGAATATGACATAAATGGACTGTTAGCCGAGCTGCATACCCTAAACTAATGTGAATCTGGCGTCTGTCCAGAAGCAAAAGTACAACTTTGTGCAAAGAATTAGGACCCATTTCATGGCATCTCCTAACAGGTGCAAGGGATGACTAGGCAAACTTGCAGAAATGCTCAAATGGCTTTGCCACTGTTCTACAGTTCACTAATACCAACAACTGGTAAATAATATACATGAATAATTGTGGATTTCCATTTGGCATCTCCACACTTAACTAATTCTACTGCCAAGATTATCCATCTACAGAGGAAAATGAATGAACAGACCAAATAAGCAGTAAATGTGTTCAGTTTAAATATTGAGATATCAGACTTTGTTCTATGTCTGTCCTTTTATATTTGGTGCAGGGGTTCTAGTAGGACAGCTTGAAACCTATGATAGATGTCTGAACATTTCCACAGAAAAACAGAGTGTACCTATCTGGGGGTAAAAATGCTGTGTGCATGCTTTTTTCCAATTTAATTTAACAAATGTGCACATGATCCCAAACTAGATGGCAATGAATTATGACAAGTCAATAATTTCTCACACATTCGACTTATTCATTACAGAAGGAACACTTCTTAAGTTATACACTGGAGGAAGGAACACTTCCTAAGTTATACATTGACCTACGCACCTGTGTTAAATGAAAGCACAACACAAAATGGAACTGTACATTCTTCTTTGTCAATATATTGAGACAACTTGAGATGACAAACAATGCTTCAAGGAAAACAAGAAAATTACAAGAAAACACAAGCAAGAACAAACACGTTGAGATGTGCACCAACACAACAGAACTCAGCTTCATTGGCACAACAGCAATATTTCTAGGAAGGCTGACAATTGTTCTTCAACAATTTCTTTGTAAAAGGACTTCCCAAAGGGCATGCTTTACACAATCATCCGCCCACACACATACAACTCACATACACAAAGGAATCACATGACCTATTCCATCTTTTCTAGGCTCTGTGAACTCTAGCATTTCAAGCTCTAAATGTGTGGACTTTAAATATTGAATTCCTCGACATCAATCCCCTTCAGTCATTGAGATAAGTAATCTTAGATAAGCTGGATGCGCTCTGATATCACACAGCATGCTTTATTTGAATCAAATGTGCAATCTTTAAAGATTTCACAGGGGAAAATGAAATAAAAATGGACTGTTTTGTAACATAGTTCAAAGGAGAGATGTTGAGTAATCTTCAAACTTTGCGGAAGATAAGAAGTAAGCCGTATATTTTGTGACATTATAAACTCTTAAAAAAGTTGGCTTAATATCGGACATGCCTTATCTAAAGTTTCATCCATCAATGTTGGACGAGTGTCTATTTCTGCCATTCTCATAGGTTGAAACAAGAATGTAATAATATGTCTTGGAAGTTTCAGCCGATAAGTTTACTCTTCTCTGTGATTGTTAGTGGTTTGTTTTAGGGATTTTCACATTTTGTCGTTTTCCCTTTTGTCATGATGTATTGATGTCTTGAGTGAAGCACTTTGAATAGCCTTGTTGCTGAAATGTGATATATAAAAGAAAACCTGCCTTGCCTCTCAAACTGCTCATGGCAGACGTTTCTCCTAGGTGCTGACAAAAAATAAAACGGTTAAGAAAAGGCAGGGAAGGCTACAAGCAAAGAGAAAAAACATAATAGTGATACAAATTGTTCTGCAATGAAATTGTTTTTTTCAAACCACTTCTCAAATGGTGTGTAAGCCTGAGTTAATATGCTGTAATAGGTTGGCTGGAGAGAGCCTCTGTAGCAGAATCACACCACCTTCTGACTCCAGTGTAGTTCAGCATACAAGAAGACAGAGTCATACCAGAGAATCTATCATCCTTCTGCCTGCAGTTACTGTAACTACCTAGTAAGGCTGTATTTGAAGACGATCAAAAGTCTAAAGGAGCTGGTCCTTAATGGCATGCAGCTCTGATTATGTCTTTAAGAAGTTAGAATAGGTCCTCCTAATATATTGTTTTTAGCATTGACAAAAGTCATATTACAGGATGTTGGGTGTCAATCAAAGTAGCTAACATGCATTTTGCTGCTCAACTAAGTAGAATGACAAACTGGCAAGGTTTGCTTTGTCAATGACTTACCTAAAAGAAAAGCCCTGTACACCCTTGACTTGTATCAAATAGTTCATAGCATTGGGCCATAGCTCATAGCAAAACAATGTATGTGCATACAATATATTTATATCACCTTTCTGTAAACTTGCACAAATATATCCATCAATCCATCCATCCATCCCATGCTCAGTCTTTTAAATCACCTTAAAACCTATTTTACAGAATGGTTTGTTTTTGATTGGTTCTATGTATGTCTATGTATTCTTGTTCTTATTTTTTTATTAGTTCCTGGTAACACCAGGCTAAGCAAGTTAACACAGATGCTCCCCCCAAACAACATTTTCCAGCTCCTCCTGGAGGAGTGTTCCCTGGCCCTATAAAGCTTTGGGTCTACCCCCGGGTCTCCTCCCAGTTCTAGGTGCCGGAAAACCCCCTCAAAGGAGGTTGCCTAGGAGCCATTCTTATAAAATGCCAAACCATCCTTAACAGCTAACTTTGGATGAAAATTAGCA
This sequence comes from Labrus mixtus, assembly GCF_963584025.1. Taxonomy (NCBI): domain Eukaryota; kingdom Metazoa; phylum Chordata; class Actinopteri; order Labriformes; family Labridae; genus Labrus; species Labrus mixtus. The sequence continues at coordinate 15,005,991 of NC_083620.1, forward strand.
GCTCTGCTTGACGCTTTATGAAAATCTGATATCCGGGGTTTTACAATTGATTCCATTTTCATCGTCAAATTCCATGATTCCGTCTGTGTTTTCCGCATTGCGAAAATCATAGAGCCCTACAATAGTAGGGCATTAAGATTTTATTTTGTTCAGAACACCCAGATCTTAGACTTTGATGTAATTAATAGGGGTAGGGTGGCAGCTCTTTTGATGAAGAACATCCTGTGTTTTTGAAATATTTAAGACTGGTTCAAGCTTTTCAATGTTTTAGTTGCCCCTGAAAACATAGATTTAAGATTAAGATTTACTTTTTTATTGATCCCCGCAAGAGTTTCTACACTCTGTAAGTCATGAACACACACATACAACACACAATATGCAGAAACAGGATCCTATGGACATGCACTAATGGAGAGAAGCCAGAGTGACAGGGTGGCCCACAGTGGGCACTCCTGAGCTGATGGATGGTGTTTTGCTATGAGCTATGGCCCCTGCCTTGCTCAGGGGCACCTCAGCAGTGCTCAGGCACCTCTCCAGCTACCAGACCGACTTCCATATTTGGTCTGCACTGGGACTTGAACCGGTGACCCTCTGGTTCCCAACCCAAGTCCCTACAGACTGAGCTACTGCTGCCCTTTAGCTACAGTGTTAAAGTGGTTGAAAGGCTTTTCAACTAATGCTATGTTAAAGAACCTGAACCAGACCAAAGCTACCAGACTGTAGTATGACTAAAGGTTCAGTAGATCATTGATTAGCTTGACCCTTTGTGCCCAGTGGTCTGAAGGGTCAGGCCACACCATTTTCACACAGGCTCACTGACATATTCTCCACTGTCTATAATATTGTTTTGAGTCTGCCTTGGTTACAAAATCCTCTGATTTGTAAAGTTTACATTTCTGCCCGAACCGGTCAATACTTCTGACATAAAATTGGAAACATAACACTGAATAACTAGAGGCAGTTGGTGCATTACATATGAGGTCAGGCACTGAATCTCAGCCTTCTAAAATCACTTTAATATCTGTATGTTTGTTAGCATCCCCCACGTCTACCAAACAAAGCTAAAAGATCATTATTGCTAAATGCAGTACAGAGATCTTGCTGTTACAGTAAGTGTTGAAATCCTTTTATATGATGTTGCAATACTTTCACTTCAGGCAGCAACAGGCAAGTGTCATAATTTATTTGTTCCTGTTTGATTTACAGCCATCCATCCATCCCCCATCTAACTAGTATTACTAGCGGCATTACTGCACCGCCTTGCCGCCTGCCTGCAACCCTGTCTGGCCTCTGTGCTTTTACAGCTCTTCCAATATGTCTGTAAAAGAGAACAACCCCATTGGACCACAGTTCTGCTCTCATCAGACACAGCTGCAGAGACACACACAGTAACTCATTTACATTCACATGTGGATAAGTGCACTCAACCTCCTATCAGTATGGTAAATTAGGTATGTGGGCACATGGGTACATTTTTATTCACCCACTTGATTTCTATCTCTTACACTCACACGCACACAAACTCAGGTGCAAGCATATGCACTATGTTTTTCTTACGCGCTCCTGTTTACCTAAACCAATTACAATTTATTTAACACACATGGATTATTGAATTCCAAAGGAAAGAGTTTTTTTATTCTGCTGAGGTCCAGTTGTCGAGAGTGAGTGTATTTTGTGTGAGATTCTAGATATGGATCAAAACACAACGTTAAATCCTATATCTATCTTATTTCCCGAAGGAGATCATTAAACGTAATTGGCAATAACAGCTTAAGTATGTTTCGGGTGTAATTTAAAAGAAGAAACAACTGTGCAAGCTCCTTGTCACTGTTCCCAGCAGGGTCCATTTTGTGTATCCTTCAATTAGCAGAGATTAAAACTGTTTGGATTAATAGCAGAGTGAAAGCATTGTGCGAAACACCATGCCTACCTCTATCTGGTGTGCTGTGATTTATTTAAACACAACATGAAGATTCCTTGCAGTGACTGGCAGATGGACTGAAAAGATAGACGGCTCAGGTAAATGGATCCAGAGATCTGATAGAGAGAGAGAGAGACAAGATAAGGGGTTATTACATGATATGTTTAGCCATGTGCCTACATTTGATTTCTATTGACTACATCAAGCCTGCACATCTAGTCCTATGTGTAACCCAATGAATTCCATTCATGTCATCATTAAAACATATATAAAATGCTCTTCTTTCTAGTACATTGCAACGTGGCTGGAGCAATTAGAATACATTAACTACAATGACTTTTGGTAATACCATCCATACTTACAGTGCAGTGAGTGACATTATGTGTACAAAACTTAGAACTACACTCTTGCAGGCAGTTATGTAAGGCTGTACTGAAGTGCAGCAATGCTTTGGCCAAATGTTAACATCAGTATGCTAACTGCTCACAATGAGAACGTTATTATTTTGAAGTTCATGGGAAAGAATGTTTATCTTGTCAACGTCTTGGTTTTGCACCTTTAAGAAGCTATTTTTAGGTTCAATAACAGCAAGCAAGCTAACTATGGCTGTTTTTTTTAACCTGAATTACAAATGCAGTAATACTGATTGATCCTCATGGAAAAATGTATGTGAGGACCTCATTTTACTGCTAACCAACAAACCACTGTGGAGATATTTCCCCGAAAAACTTCAAATGTAATCTCAAAATGGTTATTTACCCTCTTGGGATCATGACTTCATGTGGAAAATCGAATGTGACTAAGCCTGTGGAAATATCCACTCTAGACTGACCTGTGACATCTGTGGGAGTAAAGATTGAAGGATTTGATCACCTCCTGCTCAAAATACAAATTAGGAAGGGATTACATGCAATCCGTGGTAATGCAATTCCAGAACCAATTTGCATTTATTTTACATCAATTTAACTTTAATGTCTGAAAACAATGAAGTGCATGTAGGTAAATCAAATCCATTCTCTATTATCAAGTTGCTAGTCAATGGCAATGGACGGAAAAGGGAATCTTGGCTGGAAGTAGTTTATCGCTAACTGCTAGCTACATAAGAACCCTTGAAAAATTGGCCATCGCTCCCAAAGGCTATTTTATCAGACCATAGACAGTCGGTCTTGTTCTTATGTCTAAACCTTTGTGTCACAACAGTTAAAGACCCCCTTTCTCAAAATACACACAATACAAAAAAAGATGATCTGAAGTATATACCTCTTGCTGTAACTGCCTAATTAAGCTAAAAGCCTACATACACAGCTCTAATTTGGGAAATGTTAAACCTCCCACAATTCTCTTCCACTGTGTTTGAACACAAAATAATACTTTAAAAAGTGCTCCAGTCATATTCGATGTCGGTCATTAACAGTAACAATGTTTTTTACTATAATGAATCATTTCTTAGTCTTCTCAATTCTATTTCTTCTGAAAGCATTTTAAAATAAGATATCAAGACCCTTGTTCTTTGCGTACCAAGTAATTCTTAGCTACACTGAAAACATTTCTGACATCTCAAAATGTGAGCACTGATGCAAAAATGATGTCAGTATTTTAACAATTCATCCAAAGCGGATTAAAGTGCTATCGAATTGAAACTGACAGAAACTGTATTTCTGTGTTTGTTAAGAGTGCACAATCATGCACACACTTCAAACAGGATGCAGACACTTTGGCAGTCAGTTCTTCCAGCCAGCTGAGCTAATAAGCTGCAGGTTATTAGGAAATCACATCTGAAGGCTCACCAATCACATCTGAAGGCCCAAAGGCGATTCATAATAAAGACATGAAACAGCAAACATGACAGTGGGACAGTGGATGGTCGATGCCCGACAAGGTGCTCAACACATATGTGGTGAACCTTTACATGCTAACAAATGACGACAATGATACTTCCTGTATTCCCTCACACACATCCTTAGAACTTATATCAATATGCAGTGACAGCAGCATTGAGTTCCCCAGTCTGCTCTGTGTGCTTGCTCAGGTTGGCAGTCACACACATAACAAAGGCTGATTTGTAAAAAAACAAAAAAGTATAAATTATCTTCATGACATTAATCCTCAAACAGCTTTTCTATAGCACTAGCAGCTCCATTTTAATCATTTCACATTTTATATTTATTTTCTTAAATTGACTTTCCTACTATTCATAGCCTGCCATCAATAATACGATAACACACAGGAGGATTGTATCCTATGCTGAGGCTGCAGCTACTGTACGTTTAAGTCCCCTGTGGCTGCTTCAATGAGGTACTTAAGAATGTTGTAAAGTTTCAGAGTGTGTTTTATAAATCACCAGGGATCCATCATAAGATAATATATGTCAATTTTTCATGAGAAAATCTATTATTTCACAATCTATTAAGCCTGGCAAGTCTTGGGAAAGGAAAAGTTATCAGTAGTGAAAATATTGTCACCTTTTTTTTAAATTTGTAACCTGGATTTACTTAATTAATCTCATAATTAAAAGCATGGACAGAAGATTTTGTTCCAAATGAATTGCTTAATTTACTTGTCTTTTTCCCCCTATATTGACTCCCTCTTGTCTTTGTGGACTCCTTTTTTTAATTCTTCAAACACACCCTCCCTCCCTTACACACCAGCCTGTCTTCATCTCAGTTACCACACATAAAACCCTGCAGTTTCTTGGAGGTGACATTTTAATTACTGGAAAATGTCTGTAGTCTCTTGAAAGGCTTCTACTGTTAAAGAATCTGTCATCCTCTAAAATATGTATGAGGATTGCAAGCGCACACACAAGTCCAACATAAAACAAATGAGCCCACAATCAAAACGATGCATGTTATACATGCAGTCCACTTTGGTTCTCTGACACATAAAATTCAAGGGTGCATTTTGTAAAGCGTATAGCTGCATCTGTGCAGAGGTGGGGTAAAGTAGTAAGCAAAGACAAAGAAAATGACGATGAAAGAACCTCTAATGTAGCATCCATTCTGCATTTAAATTGTAGGAATGAATCTTTCATTATGCCCAGACTGACTATTTTCTTTAGTTGAGATAATCTCTAAAGATTTAGACCACTGATCTATGCTAAATGTTTCATTTAAAGATCTCCCTGAAATCTGCTAGGTTACAATTAAGATGAATGCTAAAGCTTCTCAATACCAATGACGTTAGATTTCAACGTAATTTGGTTTTAAAAAAATTGGGAACCCCAACCTGACAAGAACACCTTACAATTGGCTTAACAATATATTACTATACATGCAGGTTGTGTGCAACACAGAAAATGTTGGGAGGAGAGAATGGGGGATGACATGCCGCAAAGCGCTGAGGTGGGATTTGAACCCACAGTCGCTGCACTGTTGCCTCCATGGGGTGCGCGTCACAACCGCTAGGGTATCGGCACCCCAGATTATTGTTCTTACTTTAAAAACCCTGCATGGACAGGCATCAGCCTACCTCTCAGAACTTTTTACAGACTTACACTCCCAGCAGATCTCTTAGGTCCTCCGTTCAGGGTTTGTTGGTGGTTTCACACTCCAGACTTAAGACCATGGGAGACTGTGCTTTTGAGGTTGCATCTCAAACTCTTTGGAGTTCTCATTCTGAATCTTTTTTTTTTCTTGTTCTTGGTTCAGGTGAAGAAGTAATGAATTTGAGTTAATAATGCTTGAAACCTAGCGATATTCCATTTGATACCTTCCCAATAACTTTCAAAAGCACAACCTCAATTCATTTCAGTTCCTTTTAAAAAAGCAATTCTATTAAAACCTATTCTTATTGTCCCCTAAGCCACCTTCGGGTCTTGAACTAGTCTTTGAAAACCACTGCCTTATTGCCTGCTGTGAATCATCACCCTGCTTGTTTGTATTGCATGATCTTGAGAGTCGTTGGTATTCTGCTCAGTTTTCTCTGTATTTAGCATCAGTTCTCTGCACTTAGCTATGTTAGCTTGTGGTGAAATGACCTGTCAATGTAGGTTGTGTGTGTTTGTCCATGTGAATTTGTGTGCTTTTGCATGTGCATGAAAACAAAAGGTAAAAGAGAGAAAGTGTTTGAGGACAAAGCAGACCGTTTATGTGTGTGTTTTTTGGTGTGTGTGTGTGTGTGTGTGTGTGTGTGTGTGTGTGTGTGTGTGTGCACTTGGGTTATCTTTTCCCCAAAAAATATCCCAGATGCTTCCCTTTGAACATGAAAGTAAAAGAAAAAAAAAATCAAAAGTGATGTGAAATAGCAACCTCAGAGGTCTAGATGATTAAAATAAAAACAGGGCAGAAACACCCAAAAGGAAAGTGCATTTTCTTCCTACCAGACACATCTCCCAGTGAGTTTACATTTTTGACCTTTTTCTTTGGCATTGTCTTTGCGAAGAAGCAATGAATATGAAACTCTGTCTCGGTATTTATCTCTTCCCCAAAAGCTTCGACGATCTTCTCTACACAACTAAACCTTCTCTCTGTTATCTGTTTTTCAACATTTGTTCAACATTTCATTCAAACATTTCATTTTTTATCTGCAGGTTTTTACAAAGGTAAATGTTTAAACTTTCTTGTACAAAATCCAAGCCTATAGGCTAAACCAAGCATGAAGCGTCTGCAGCTTTAGAGCCTGGACAGATTCAGAGTGAGAGCATATTGTTTAAACTTTCATCAACACAAATACCAACCATCTGCTCAACGGTGGACCGCCATCAATTCACTGTGACACACTTGAAGTAAACACCAGCATACGGTGTTACAAGGGAGGCCATTTAATCCAAGTTGAACACCAGCAGGTAATAACCAACAACAACCCCCAGCCTAAAAAAAAAAGGAAAATAGACAAAAAAAAAAATCTGTAATTATTGTGAAAAAAGAGATGACTAATAGGTAGCAATGTAGCTCTTAATGATGTCAAGTAGCACACAGACTTCTTTCAAATGAGTTCATTTGTTAAAGCTGTAAAATCTTGACACGATGTGTGGTACAGTTTTTTATGGTACTAAAACTTTAAAGCTTAGGAACAACAACCATTCAGAGTAGAGAATATATAGTAAAGCAAAAAAAGAATGAAAAAGTATAACTTTAAAATCATTAAAAAGAAGCAAAACCCTTTCATACAGGTGGAAGTCGCTCAGTCCATAGGGCATTGTCTTACAGAAGGAGCGTAGCAGCTTTGAGTCCCAAAGTGGACGAAGTATGGGAATTGGGACAATAGGTGCTGGAGAGGTTCCAGGTCACTGCTGTGTCACTGCAGAGGTGCCATTGACTAATCCCCTGACTGCTCAGGTTGTTTCTCTGTGTACAGCTTCTTAACAACCCTGTTTGTGCATATGTGTGAGTGTTATGTGTGTAGCATTTCTTAATAACAGAGTGAAAACATTGACTTCCCCCTTATCTATATTCATTAAGCATTAAATGATAATGCCATGTTTTATGTGCATTTCCAGTCTGCATTGATGGTAAAATTTACTCATTTAAATGGATGAGTTCCTCTGAGATCTCCTGCAAACAGCATCATGCCAGGATGGCCTCTGTGAACCAGCATGCATTCCATGCAAGCAGTCCCAGCCTCAGCATATCGCTTGTTGCACTTGCTGCAGTCCTCAGGCTCAAATAAATACAGCTAAATATCCCAGAAAGCAGAAAAAAATACTGCAAATGTATCCTAGCTCTGAACTTCAGACACCATATTTTGGAAGGCCATTTTCAGTGTTGGAAACGTAGCTTTTATGTAACAAAGCTGAAGCAGAGGCCAAGAAAAACAGATGTTATTCTTTCTGGCCAACTACTTTGGAACACTTCAAATAATGTTGCTGTTGCTGCAAGAGCAAAACAGTTTGCTTTACTAACAGTGCCTTGGGGGCTTAAATGACTATAGGAAAAAAGTAGGTAATAGTTTCGTAACTTTCTTAGAAGACTTTAAAGGCCTTGAACCTGTAAGCATTTCAGTAAGAGATATTTGAATATTTTTTAATGGCCTCCAAGTTCATTGCATCCCTCGCCCATCTTCCTTTTTTGCTACTCTAATTGCATTTCTTCAAGCTCTCCTTAACCCCGCCTTGTGTACACGCACTTATCTTTCTTCTAATCCGTTTCACTCCCCTTTTAAATCCAGCGACACTGCTGCCACCCTTTCTCCCTCCTTCAGATGGAGTATAATTATCTGGTCATCATTATCAGAATAATTCTGTTTCCTCATTATAAACCCATCTGCTCTCTGCTCCGCTTTGCAATCCAACCAACATGATAAAAACACACACCCATACGGATCCTGGAGCTCTCAAACAAGCACTCATCTCTCTTTCTGTCTGTGTTCCCTTAACTCTTTCATCCCCAGAGCCTCTTAGGCGACTGAACACATCAGTGTAACTGGTGTGTGGCAATTATGGTGAGTGTGGGCTAAAGATGCTGTGCTAATCTTCTGGGATCACCGGAATGGGAAGATGTTGCTCCCCCTCTCGCTTTGAGGTGGATCCAAGGTAAAAGTATTTAGAATGCAAAGATTATTGCAAGTATTACCTCTGTCAAAATGCATCTCATTGAAATATCTGGAAAAGACAGAGGCGTCAACTTGGGGACAAGGACTGAATATGATGCAAGAAAAGTAGCTGTTACCATGGCTACCAATGGTCATACAGTCCAATTAAACAAAAAAAAAAACACTGAAGCTACTTTTCTCTAAAGAAATATGTGTCAACCCTCAAAAGGAAGTCATAACACCTACTGTTATGTTTATTAGGACTTGGTTTTAATTAGTAGTTTTAATCTCCTTGATGTCTTCATTTCAGTTTCATAAGTTACTTATCCTATTATTATTTTTTTAACAAAGTACAAGAAAATGTGTAAGCTGTTAGACAATGAGGAAAAACACAGGAAAAAATGTGTAATTTAAAAGTATTTAGCAGTATATAAATGCAACCATCTTCCTTCAATAGTAGTCACTTATCACATTCCCCGAGCACTTAAAAAAGGCAGCAAAAAAGAATGCATTTCACCAAAGTCCATTTTTCCAGCACTTATGCATAAGCAGAGAACGAACACGGGATCTGTCAAATACAAAAAAACATTAATGATTCCAATTGGCTGAAAATTACCAGATAGATTAGAAAAGTGCAAAAATGTTGATCGAAGAGCATTTCGTGTGGTTAAATGTTGCCGTTTTGACCTCCTAAAAGCTTCAGTCTGAGAGCCGAGCCTTTTAGCACTACACAGAGAGCCTCGCAGTGACACACAGTAAATGTCTGCAGTATGTTTATGGAAGCTTAAACGTGTGTGAGTACGTGTTAGTACGTACACCATGGGTACACGGCGTAACATTTGAAGGCTTTCATGCTGGGTCAAAGGTCATCCTCATACGTATGTGTTCAGTGTACTTAACACAAACACTATCATATTGATGTTTGTACCTACGAGCACACATACACATACACAGTGTTGGAAATGTATAAGCTGTCTCTGACACACTTTTTCATATACAGTAAATGCACCCTTTTGAATATATCAGCACATTCTGCTGATAGTATTTGAATTCAGATGACAATCGTTTTTGGTGTTTAAACTTCCTTTGTGACAAAGAATACTCCCTCAAATATGCTTCTCCTGTGCGCCTTGACAATGCAACTTAATAGTAAATCTATTGGACTACCGACCTCTATTTTGAACAATATCCATTATGTTCATTCTTCAAGGAAAATAGTATTACACCCTCACCGAATCACCCTCACAGAAACCCTCCTATCACAACAAAAACACGATGGGTAGCTTCGAGAGAGAGAGAGAATGTCTGCCATTTCAGTAGTCGGTCTTTAAAACACACACACACATTATCAACTTTATCATAAATAACAGTTCTCCTGTCGCTCAGGAACTGTTTGTGTTATTTTTTGCCTCATTTTCTCACACAGCAAACTGCTAATTAAAGCCGATCTACGTATGTGTGAAAAATATTTCTCACTAAAAGAGATGTTTCTCTGTCAAGGTGTTCAGACGCCTGGTGGATTCACAAAATCTCTTGGGATGGAGTTGCCTTGGCCAGCCATGGTCATTTTTTCCTAGTAAGATTGAGCCCCAATAGAAAACATTCATTTAAACGGGGGTTGATTGGATGGTAATATTGTTTCACTTAATGAATTCAAATTACTTTTTTCTTTTTGCTAAGGGTTGAGAATCATCTTTTTGTACAAAATGAGACGGCACACAACAGTGTGATGGATTCCCTCCATCCAATCACATCCATGTGATTTAGTGAACACACTTTCTCTGATGCAAACATCTACACACATAGGGTCATAGATAGAGACATATCCGGATGTGAGAGCGACACACACACACACACACACACACACACACACACACACACACACACACACACACACACACACACACACCACAGTGCTCCAGCTGTGCGAGGGATTAGAGATTAGGAGAGGAAGCGGATGAATCTATCTAAACACAACAGCACATAATATTACCACACAGATACATCTCCAAACATTTATCCTCCATATCAGCAGAGATAAGTTGACAATGTACATTTTAGCTTTGCTCACATACATGATCACATTATGAATTCGCCTCACACTGCACTGCGAACCAGCAAATGAGTTCCTTTCATCTTTGATAAACAATTGCAACGCCGAGCAGTGTAAGAGCCTGCTGATAATGTCACCCTTATTTCCCCGATGCAGTGCCTCCAATCAGTTCTCTTTGCTGCCTATACTTCTATTATTTATCAGATATGTCATTCCTTATCCCCCTTTCCTTTTGTGCTATTGTTTAAGTAAAGCCTCTCTGCAGAGTTGCTGCATTAGGTGATCTGTCTGATGTTTTTATTTCCTAAATGCGAGGCGTGATTCTATCATTATGTGGATTAATTAAAGGGAAATCATATGAATAACAACTACTGAGGAATTTTCTCTGACGGACAGCACATGTTCTTGGTAAGATATGTGTTTACAAGTCTAGATAAGACCATTAAAAACATACAATCTGTCTTCTGTGCAGGCGGATTTCTGCATTAGTGTTGGAAAACTGTCCCAAAACCATGATGAGTAATCTCTATTTTAATAATGAATAAAGGTGGAATGACTAATTCATGTAATGAAACCTGGCCAACAGCCATCTTGTAGCTTCTGCTGAAAAAAAACAGGTTGAATTGTGCAAAGAGATTCTTAGAGATAGCTGGGAGAGAGGGAAATAGATAAATGGAGGGTCAGAAGAGCAAAGAGAGAGCAGACTTGAAGGCAGCAGTGAGACTTGCTGCTTATTAACTGTATCCCACCATTTGTGTCTGCTTTGGGGTCTCTTTGGGGGGTTGAGCGTGGATCGAAACAACTGCCTTAGAGTTAGTCTGATAGGTGGACGGCAAATTTAGTATTATTCCCACTAAAGCCATCCCTGAAACACCTTTTGATATGAATTCATCAGATGAGGAGAAACAATATAGAACAAAAAATCATAAACACCCATATATGATCCAGTGGTGTTAAAAATGTTTTTAATCTCTTAGGGCCTTCAAAGTCAGAGGGTTGTCTAAATGAATCTGAAAAACCAACAAATATTGATCAAAAGTTGGCTAGATTGGCTAAAATTGCAAGATTTTTTGATTGCAGGAATTTTCTTCATCACAACATCACAACTGCCCGGCGGGGGAAATTTAAGGGGCTTTGAAATGGAAGGAAATAAAAAGCAGACTATCTCACTCATTTGAATCAAAGTTCAAACTTCCGGCCATGAACTTGATCTTCTTGCATCCCCATATTGCTTCCTTTGAAGAGCTTGAGCTGAAGTGGGTTTTAAGCCTCCTGGAAAACAGCTACACCGCGCCCACCCATCAGTCACGTCAGCTCAGTGCCCGTATTATGAATAAATGTTATCCTTCACAAAATCAGAACTTGTGAGTTATCAAAAAATCATCCCCAATACGGTGTGTGCTCACAGAGATATGAGCTAGCTCATCAGATCCATTTCATTTTTCTTAACCAGGCTGTAAACATGTGCATTTCTGCTGTGAAAACTGGCTTTTTTCACTGTGTGAGATGTGACTCCCGTGTCTTCTGCTGCCAGCCTCAAGCGGTCATGTGGTCACTTCAGTATTGGCTTCATTTTCAACACTGGAGGTTGCCTCTTGACGTATGAAGGTGGATGTGTGCTTTGTCTCATGCAGAAAACTGTTTAAAATAATATGGTTCGGACAAGGCAGTTTCTCCACATTGTGTTTACTTTTGAGGGGACAATAATGTTTGTTATTTTTGCCTGAGTGGTAAGTTTTAAAGTGTAAATAATTAAAAGGTTTGTCATGTCTAAGAAGAACAATTATATTATTCATCCTGGTCTTGGGGGTTGGATACTAATTTTGCCTCCAACAAAACAAAATTCTAACATTTTCATGTCCCCCCCCCCCCTTGAAACTGGACCTTAATGCTAAAGTAGCTAGCAGTGAGAGGCCTTTCCTGTGTTTTGTGTATGAATGTTTTTTTTCAATCAGTGCTATTGGCAACTGTACAATTGAATCAATATTTCCAAGAAGTCCCTCAATAGCTTCAGCTTTAGAGAGGAGAGCACAGATTTGCAGAATCAAATAGCACTGGTGCTTGCCAATTAATGGGAACCTTAAAGCCTTTGTCAGAATGACCAGTAGATTCCTTGCCTTGACCTTGAAGTCAGCCAGACAGACAGATAAATCACAGCAGGGTGTAGACTGTGCACAAAGTGGCATGGTACACTTTCGGCCATTGGTCAAATGAGTCAATATCCCCTCTAACACACAAAAAGCACCCATGTGCAAAATTACACACACACACACACACACACACACACACACACACACACACACACACACACACACACACACCCAAACCCAAAGCATTGAAAGAGGAGGATCTGACACTTCTCCCATTTGAAACAATTTCTTAATTCCCTCCACTTTCCCCATCCCCCAACAACTTACAGCACCACTATTTCTCTCTATTTAGCCTGTCCGCATCAATGGGTCAGCCGTGTGTGTGTGTGTGTGTGTGTGTGTGTGTGTGTGTGTGTGTTAGAGAGAGAGTGTGTATGTTCAACCACAGTGACTTGATAGGTTGTGATAGGTCTCAGGGAGAAAGCCAGACCACAGCAGTTAACACTGACCTCTCCATTGGTTTCTCTCCACCTCCCACACAACTTCACCACCTGTCTCTCTCTCATTCTGTCTCTACATCTCACTTGCACAGTCTGTCTCTAACCTTCCCCTGTCTTTTAATATATTTTACCCCCCCCCCCCCTAAAAAAAAAACGCACACACGCCCACCCTGTCCTTCATCTACTGCCTCTCTTATTCCCCTCATCCTTCTTTACTATTTTAACCCTGTTTTTATTTTGACCACCATCATTGATCCCTTTGTTTTTCTGAATTCTTTTGGAGGGCGTGATAACAGCAGGTTTATATCATACCCCAGCTCCACACTCTGCGAATTTCTTCTTCTCCCTCGCCATTGTCCCTTTCGTCCCACCCTCCACCTCCTGTCTTTCACCTTTATCCCTCGACACACTGTGCGGTGACATCGATCCTGCAGGTTCACTGCATGCCTCACGATGTGATATGGATCTAATGAAATGACACAATCCCTATCACTGTGAGTCTGTGACATGATTTTGAGGTATGTCAGATTGAAAACACAGTGAACTGAAAAACTACAATGGACACACGGTAGAAAAAAACAGACTTTTACTTTTTGAGAGGATTTTTTTTCCCTTTCTTTTTGTCTGCTATTATCGTAGCTGAATGTGTGCTGTGTTGCACCTGTGACCGTGACCTATTTTTTTTTTTTAAACGAACTCCACAGTGGTGTGACCCACCAAAAAAGCAGCTAAACCAGATTTCCAGCTGCTGTGAACTTACTCTTTGACCTTCTTTTGCAAGAGTCTAGTGCTGCAATTGCACAGCTACAGCTGTAAGGCTGCTAATGGGATAAGTTGTGTTTGTAACAAAATACCTGTGACAGTAAGCAAAAAATTCAAACAATAGGGTCTTTAACATTGCCTGTTCAAGATGGGACGACACTGTTAGGCCTCGTCGTGACTGTAAATGTCACAAAGGTACAATTGTAGGGAAAGTCTTTGTGTCTCTAAGTCGGCATCGGATGTATTAATAAAGCGCTGTGAGCATTGATGTCAGAGTGTGTGCGAATGGGAGCTTTGAGCTGGTTTGTTTCATTTTTACATTTATTTGTATGCCTTTATTGGAGAGACAGGACAGTGGATAGAGTGAGAAATCTGGGAGAGAGAGCGTCGGGAATGACGTGCGGGAAAGGAGCCACAGGTCAGATTCGAACCCGGGCTGCCTGCTTGGAGAATATAGCCTCCACACATGGGGCGTGCGCACTAACCACTGCGCCCCCATCATGTTTTTTTAACACACCATGTCTCTTGCACTTCCATAATGCTGTTCAAAGTACAACAACGAAGTAACAGCAGAATTCCAATGTTAAAGTAAAATCTAACGAAAATACAAGCATGATCATTTACAGCTTTCTTTTAAACTATCTTGACTGTGTTAGTCCAGCTGGTTGCCATGCTTACTGTATATTTACCAATGACTTTGCATCACTGTGAAAGAAAATGTGTGAAAATGTTGCACCAATCGGTGTATTCTGCAGAAGCTCCTATTGTAGTCAGTTAGTTGACAATCATGACAATCGTTCCACATTTTGGTGCAGGCTATCCTTGCTCACTATACGTTGAAACACCTGAGATGCAGGATTTGATTTGACTGACAGATTTCCCCATTTTCTCCTAATTGTCCATGAAAGCCCATAATTGCACTATGGCGTCCTCATTATCGATACGCAGCCGTTTGACCTTGAGATGTTCAGTCTGCTCTTCCCAAACCGCTCTCCTTCACTGCCATCATTATCACTCCTCACTTTCCCCTCCATCTTGTCAACCTCTCTGTCCATTAGCCCAACAGTCACCATTTGATCATCTGTATTTTCCATCCGTCTCTCCTCCTCCACATTTGTCACTCTCTCACTCTATACCTCTCATTTGATCACCGACTCCTCAGCTTCCCTTCCCCTCCATTCCTTCACTGCCCTCTCGTCTCCATTACCTTCTCATTTGAGCATACCACATATTTCTTAGCAATCAGAATTCGTCCTACAATTTAAACTTTCGAACATGCTTCACTCGCCCTTGCCCTATGGCTCCATTACATTATTACCTCCTCTTGTACTTGTTCTGTCCTCTCCCTCCATGCCCTGACTTTAATTTAGCCTTCCTTCCTTCCACCCGTCTATCTCACATTCTCCCTCCAACCTGCTCCTCTTCGCCTCCCTCCACTGTGGAATGGTCAGTGCTCATTCATTTATCTGTTTATTCAACCCATGCCAGTATGTGAGTGAATGTGTGTGTGTGTGTGTGTGTGTGTGTGTGTATCTGTGCAGCGACAATGAGTGGGCCGGCTGATCTAAACTTGCAGTATGACCCAATCGACCCTTACTAATCAAAAAACTTCCATTTACACACACAAACACACACACAGCCACAGTGAGCCATGGTCACTTTGGCACACCATACTGTATATTCTGCGGTCTATTCCCCCGAACCTCATTACTGTGCGATATGAGAGGCACATTTTGTCTTTTGCCGCTTCTTCCAGTGTCTCTGGTTTGTTTTTAACCGTCACCCTGTTCGCACACTTTCTTTTCATCCTTCATCCTCTCTCTCTCCTTGTTCTATCCCAACCATCTTTTTTTCTACATTTAAAGACCAAAACTCAAACTTATGTCTAACATGATCGAAATTGCCAAATGACTGCTAACCCTGTGGCAACAAACTCTGAATGCTTGATATCATTTCGAAATTGGTGGCAAGTTTTTTTTTTTTTTTTTGATGAGCTGACAGGCTATTTCCTAGAGATTCGCTATACAATTTGATTTATGTGAACCAACTGCAATTTCCTCTTATCTCATAGATAGAAACAAGATGTCTTCCTGCCTCATATTCTTTCTTACACAAATTGAATCCTCTGTCAGACCCTCTTCTATGTGACTACTTTTATTGCAGCCTCTCTCCCTCCATACATCTTCCTCTGTCTCTGTGACCCTTTTCCACTTTTGATTAATTTACATGAATTCGTTCTATCGTGACACACAGATCCCCTACAGTGGCAAAGGAATGCATTCACCAAGGCTCACATTCAGGGCTGTGAAAAGCTCTCATAATGGGGATTTATCTGCATAATTGTGGGTGTTGGCAGTCAGACATAAGCCCTTGTGAGACACCTCTGAAGCTGCTACTTGTGCAGGGTGGAGTTTCTCACAATGTGTAACATGGACTGAAAAATCGTCATAATTTCTGACACGATGTCTGCTTTTGGAGACGATAAAAGGCATTGGGGTCAGAGGTCACTATGGTTATTTTAATTAAAATCCTTTTCACCACTTTAAAGAGAACATTTTTACTTAATCCATATCAACTTCATTCTCATACGTGTTTAATTTGGTCATGCAAATAAACATTATTGTCTTGTCAAAATAAAGTTGAGGTATTACTTGATATTAGCTGAACTATATTCAACAGTTTATTATTATTAAACAGGGTAATTTAGGTGGAGTTTGAGTGAAACAGTTAAGTGAAACACAAATGAACTGTGGATCTCTGCCCTCACAGTTCATCAGTTGAACAAAGCCAATTCAAAACTAATATACCAATACCTTGTAGGCCCACTGGAGAGCTGGAACATTAAAAACGTATTAAAAAACGTCTTTATTTAGCATTGCCTTCTTATACAATGAAAAAAAAGTGAATTAATTAATGAGTCACTTAGAGTTACTTAAAGGCTCACTTGGAGTTTTTGGGGCTGTTTAATTTCCTGAAAGTTTTCTTGGGTTTGGCCGGCCTCATGCATATCATAGTATATCATCCATTTTTCACAGTGTTTCAGTTTCACCCTTAATTTTACTTTCTGAATTTTCCATAAGTTAGATGAAAGCATCTGAAGTGACTGTAATGGAGCTCTTCCTGGTCTGTGTCAGACTGCCACCCACTGCGCTCTGTTTGCGGCCCCCGAAGGCTTAGTGGGAGAGTCCGGGAAGAGAAGTTTGCATTACTTCTCACTAAATCTCTCCTCAGACAGACTCTGAAGCACGGACTAAAATCCCCCCCGTACTGAGAGCAAATAAAAACTGATTAATGAGACAAGGGCAGAAAAAAAGGACAAAAATAGCCTCCTGAACACGAGACAGCCTGAACCTCTTCTGATATCACACATCTTAATGCTGGTTAACGTCCTAAAACTGAATACTCTATTCTCCAAAATGTTAACTGCATCAAGTTAACTGGATTTGCTGATTCCAACTGCTGTGTGAGAAGTGAATTTTCTACATCTAGATTAAGACCACATGTCATTTGGTTGTGTGAGAGAAAATAACTAATTGCCCCCATAAAAGTGTGAGGAAGTTTGGAGTCAGTAATTGTATAACGGGGCACCTACTATGGACTTGGATTGTATTGATACGGATAATGCTCATGGAGACAGACACTTATTGATAATCTGCTGAATACTACTCTCCATTATTTGGCAGGGGAAAAATGAGTTAGAAGAGTCAACTTTCTTTTTGCTGTCGTTTGATCTCTATCCTCTTCATCTCCACATCTATAGAATATTGAAATTGTGTTTGGTTTTACCCCCTTTAGACACAAGTGCCTTGTTCCTATTGATATCAATGGCTGAAATCACAGTGGAGGTCGTGATTAATCACGATGAATCATGGTTTTAAATTTGCCACATTGAAGAGAGAAGAAGGAGGTACTATCAGCCTTTTGCAGCACAGCCCAAATGTCTGATTTAAGTTTTTCAAGGGACACCTGAGGTTGCCAATCAGACTTCAAGTGGGGTCGTGACCACATTGGTAACCCCCTTGATCCACCCCAAAGTCCCCAATCAACAATTTGGGCTGCCTTGCAGTCTGCCCCTGAAGCCCAGCCAAAATCCCCATGTAGCTCATCGCACTCACCACTGCTCACCTATTATGCAACAGTATGGATGCAAACACAGGACCACTCAGACGACTACGTTTGGACTTTGCACAATTGTATCCAGACTTTAACACCGGAACTTGAGTGCACAAGTGTATGTTTAGCTTACCATTTCTGCCTGAAGATGAAAGACAATGAACGGATTCCCTTGTGCAAAGATGTTCTATCTTCCAAAGTGGAGGTTTTAAAGTCAGACTGTCCCTGTTATAATGCATACAAAATGTCTTCATATGCTGTAAATGACTGAAATAGATGTGACCTAGAATTTCATGATAATGCATCTAACTAGGGTGGGCTTTTATGTCTTCATCATTTCCCACATACAATAACAGGTTGGGCAGTTTTCTATAACATTTGCATTGTTTTTTCTTGCTGCAGAAGTCCTTCATTCACTGTAGATAGAGGACTAAACACAATGGACAACTACAAAGGCAATCCACCTGATGAGGTCGTTTTGCATTTATTTGATGTATTGTTCTCAATCCCAATAGCACTAGGCATGTTGGAAAGCAGCTGACCTTGGCCCATAGTATCTTGGGTGTGCAGGGAATCCAGGCGCACAATAACATGATCCATAATGGATAATATACAATATGCATTTCTCCTCAGATTTCTACCTTAAAGTAGCAGGCTAAACTAATCACGTTTCACTCCATGTCTTGGTATGTCTCTGTCTCTCTGTTGGCATTGTTTCCGCCTGTCTCTTTGTCATTTTCCTTGGCATCTCTGTTTGACCACGTATTTTATTCTTCTTTCCTGGTTCTGAAACAAACAGGTCAATAACAAGGTCAACAGAGATGCAATGATGTATGCAAAATCTTTGAGAACAGGGATCGACTGTCTCAAGATTTGGCTACGCTCCCAGAAAAAAATCACCTGTGAATGCGTGCATGTCTGAGCTGCCAGCATATATATATTTGTGTGTGAGTTGCATCTGTTTCCCTCAAGGCAGAAATTTCTATTTTTTTCATGTATTGTCATCATCACACGAGTCGTTGCTGCTTTAAGGAAGCAATTCAATTCCTTTTTTAACACAGTCTGTTGAATGACACTGTAACATAACAACAAGTAAAATACGAAATGAGTCTGACATGTTGAGTATTACTTATTACAGTTGGACCCTGAATCATTCCGAACTGTACAACATTAATGTGTAATTTAATGTAATGTAGCAAGTATAAAGAACAACTTTGAATATGTTGTCTATGTTTATGTTTTGTAATACAACTGTGAAATATTGTGTAGCAGTGAAATACATCCAAAGTATGAATTTCCAAATTTATTAACTCATTATTTCACCAAATAAGACCAAGCTCTGCCCAAGATCTAACAATTTGTATTGTATTTGTAAGTAAAATGTGGTCAAATTTCAGTAGATGTTGAACAGAAAATTCCCTTAATTTCAAGAAAAATACATTGAACACAGATTACCCGAGTTAATGTGAAATGTGAGCTCATTAATCACCCTCCACCCACCACTTCTACCTTTTATCCCACTGAATCTTTGTGATTTTGAAACTACATCCTTTTAATTCAACTGGGCTCTGTCTCCGTTTACACACTAATGATAAATTATCCTACAAAAATACTATTTGGCAGTTTTCATAACTATAATTACACATCCAACATAACAGAGAGGTGCAATTGTGTGCTAAGGGCCAATTGTACATCTCCTCTACTGCTTTTTCTGACTATTAACAGTTGGAAAATCTGAGTGTGCACTGAGTCAACCCGCCACAGACAGTCGAGTGACCACTTTCAGTGGGAACAGTTCAAGTATGAGTGGTTTAGAGTGGAGTGGTCGGTGCATGAAGATTTAACTAGTCTGTTAAGCTGCAGCATGGGGTAACAGGCTTACTATAGCACCAAAAATCACCTTTTAACTTCAGGGCTAAGTGGTGCCATGACCAATAAAGCAAACTAAAACCACAGAGCAGCATTCCCTGATAGGTTTGGTGGAAAGAAAATGAATCCTACAAAGTTATGATAAAGTCAGTCCCAAAAACGTCTCTCATTTTACAATGACCAAAGAGAATCTGTGTTAAGATGTAGAATAGAGGGATAACAGAAGAAAGCACGACAGGTTTACTCCACATGAGGCCCTCTAAACAGGCCTTCCTGAGGGGAAACAGATAAAAACACAATACTACATCTTCCCCTTTTCTCATTTGGTTCTGCCAACTTCCTAGCTTCTTCCTTATAATCTAATTTTCTCTCACTTCTAGCTGCAACTTCCAGGTCATCAATTTCCTTCTGCTTTTTTTTTTAAACACTCATTTTCTCCCCCTTTCTTCTCCATCATTGGTACATTGTGACAATTTAATCCTGCAACCAGTGGCTACAAAGAGTTGGCAGCCAGAAAAGTATGTATGTGGGAGCCAGAAAAACAGAAAGAGAGAGAAAGAGAGAGTCTGTGTGTTTGATATTGTGTGTGTGTGTGTGTGTCAGTGTTGACTGGATGCCAGTTGGCCTGTGGTGCAGCAAGCTGTCCTAATGAAGTGATCCTGTGCGCACCCCCCCTCTCTCCCCCACCAACCAATCTGAATTTGTTTTAAAACAGGAACCACGCTGGGACCTGCAATAATTATTCTTACCCGTAATGAAAGTTATCATCATTGATTCAGTCTGAACAAATATGCCTTCTAAATATTTAACTTCGGGTGTTTTTCCAAATGATGCAAGTGATCATTGTGGGATAGCTGTTGTGAGATAAAATACTATACCTAAAAGTATGCCTCATTTTGTCTAAAATCAACAAAATGTTTGATGAGCAGGCTTTCTTACATGATCTGAATCATTTTTACTGGGACAAAATTTCCGTATTTGATGATGTTGCACTTACCTGGAATTATTTCCATAAAGGCTTTATTGACATCTCTCTACAACGCATAAAGAAAGCTGAATCTTATCTGTCTTCAACAATACAAAAAACCTAAACCTGGGGCGCTGGTGGCGCATTGGTTAGTGCGCGCGCCCCATGTATGGAAGCTGTAGTCCTCCAAGCGGGCGGCCCGGGTTCGGTTCCAACCTGTGGCTCCGTGTGTCGCTCTGTGTGTCATTCCGCTCTCTCTCTCCCTGGTTTCTGACTCTATCCACTGTCCTATCTCTACAATTAAGGCACAAAACGCCAAAAAAAAAATCTTAAAAAAAAACAAAAAAAACAATACAAAAAACCTAAAAGTTCAAACGAAACTTGGGAAACAATCAAGTCGTTATCAAACAGTTGAACTGAAACCAAAAAACGAGAACCAGTTGGTCCAGACAATTTAAAGCCTTTATTTTACAAACTTGCATCAGATTTATTAGCTGATTTACTGTGTCACATTTTTAATCTTAATTTCAGTGCAGATAAAATCCTTTCCTTGAGGACGGTACACAAATACCAGTCTTCTAACTCTATTTAGTCTTCTTTACAGTTAGGATTCCAAAATAAACCCACAGAACTACACCTGCTGCCATGAATGTTATAGTTGTAATATTCTTGAAGCCTTAGACAGTAAACAATGTTGTTTGTCCCTTTTTATAGACTTCCCCATGGCCTTTGATACTGCTGATCACAGCTTCTTATTAGATCCTCTCAAAGATGGGCTCTCAGACCACATAGTTGGGTGGTTTGCAAACTACCTTACTGGTAGATTCCAGGCTGTTCAGTTAAGCGGGGTACACACTATAACACACTATAACATGGTTCCAAAGATTATCTGGCCAGATTTTACTCTGATATGAGGTTAGTTAAGAGTGATTTTGACCTCCCCAGTCTCCTGGGAAGACAATCTGGGCTGCCTGTTGAGTAGTAACACCGAGGACGGCCAAGCACGGACTCTGTGAATTGTCACGTTAAATGGAACAATGGCCAATAAGTAAGCAAGCTGACTGAAGCAGGAAACACAACAAACATAACCACGGCAACGACAGCAAACGCGAAGCATAGAGTTCGATGGATGTCATAACATTTTCTCTCTTTATTGAAACCTGACCCAGAGTTTAAAAACATTAATAAATGGAACCATAATCTGTTTCCTGGAAATGGGTTCACAGACACTGTTTCAAACAGAGACACTGAAGCTTATGTGTAAATGTGTAACCTCAATGGAAAAGTTGTGTTAAGCACATTTTGACAAGTAATAGTTCATGTATTGCATAGGTGCTAATAATTATATACTCCTATGTAGTTGCTAATGTTTTATGACATATAATCGTACTCAGTTTAAATTAAGTCTAGCTTAATGTTCACACATACCTGTATATGATGAGTAAGTCTCACAACACTGAATATTTATCCATGTCTACCATTAATGACTAATATGTTTGGAGACAGTAAATTGTTTTACAAACTTATATCAGTAGTAATTGTATTAGGAACACAGATAGGATCCAATGCACTAATCAGATAAACTAATCGTGTATCTAATCATTGGTCTCATCAACTGACCTTAGACCAACCAATCCCTAAATCAATGCTTCTACTCAGAATGGTAACTTTAGGGAATTGCATTCCCTGGGAAAAGATGGCAATAATGCTATCCGCTTTAAGCCTTGCTAGTGGCTTGGACCTTGCATTCACTGTGTCTGTTGGTGGATCCACCAATTTGTTCAAGACTGAACCACTGAGTATCACCAATTACTAATAAACTGTAATGAAATATGGTAAAGTAATTAATAGTGACCAATTTATGATTTTTAACAACTTTATGGATCCCTTGAACCTCTCTACTTGTGCCATAGTGATGTTAAAATGTGTAAAATATCTCAACAACATATTGCTGGACTGCAATTAAAATTGATACAGCCATTCACATCCCCTCCTGGATGAATTTTAATCATGTTGGTCCTCAATCTATTTTAATGAGGCCTCCATTGGGTTGAGGTTTAGTCCAATGCTTGGTTTTATCACCAAATAGCTTCAACAGCTTTAGTTGAATTTGTTTATAAGCTACTTATAGCAAATGTTACCATTTTAAGGTACTTGACTTGGCTTAGATAATCACAGGATACCAAGTAGGTAAGTAAGTTTACAAGTTTATGGTGTCTATCCTTTTTGCAGACTCTGGCTGGATCAGCTCAGGTGCACAAATATTCACAGATGCTGGCAGGTTTAGTCACTCCAATACTCCGCTGTCTGGATTTAGCGTTAAGGTGCATGTAAACAGCTTAACCGGATCAGCTTTCACCTGAGCATACCAAACAGCGGAATTACTCTGTGCAACACGGCCGGTGCAAACCACACCTGGCTCAGCGAGTGAGAGAGAGAGAGAAAGAGAGCGAGAGGGGGGCAGGACAGGATAGGCGGGATGCGAAAGAGAAATCATTAGTCCGACAGGCGAGCTGTCAGCACTCCTGCTGAGCCTCCACAGCTGTATGGGTGAGATGAAGCAGCCTTGGTAAAGTAGCTTCTTATTGCTCTCTGCTTGGAAAACACACACCATCACTACACTACTTAAATAATAAATGTGCTTTGCATGATATATTCACGATAGAACCCCCAAGTACACCAAGATTTACAAAGCCCATGCATGTAACACAACACGATGTGTTTACATGCAGAGCTCATATATTGTTGTATTCTATGAATGGATTAAAGTAATACAACTTTAAAAATGAGGCTTGTTGAAGTCTTCCATTTGTCCGACCCCTAATAACATACTGTAGATTATCTCTGCTGCGATAAATGTTTTAAGCTTTTTTCTTCAGGATTTGTACCTTTTGATTATCAAAATAAGGTCGCCATTTTCCTTTGACCCATCTGCGGGATTATGCATACACACTAAGAATTTCTAGATTGCTGTGAGCCTCAGAATACACAACGTATAAATATTAACATGTTTTCTCCCTCGCTCATCCTGGTTGTCTCATCCTTCCTCTCTCTTTCACTCTTCTTTGTCTCCCGTACTCAGGCCATCCCATCTTCTCCGTCGGAGGAATCATGTACTATGACTCTATTGTTGAACAATTGAAAAGAAAATTACTTATTGACAAACACTTCTTCTCTGGTTACTATAAGATTATTTCAATCTTGAGTCATGACCATCCCTGCTACTCTCCCCGCGACTTAGTCCTCTTGACTTTGACTGCAATTTTATTACCAATATACCACCTGACTCTAAGCTCCTTTTCCTGCCACTGCACCTACTGTGAGAGGGGTGCAAATATGCAAGCAAAGCTTTCTGAGCACTGAGGACACATGCTGGAAAAAGGAAGGAAAGTAAACACTATTTGACAAGGTTTCTCATCAAAGAATCTATGGTTTAAAGTGTTTGCTGCTAGCAATATTTTCACTGCCCCTGAAGCTCAACTGATGCCAGAGCAGACTGTGTTGCATTGCAGAGCCAGCAAAAACAAATGTATGCTGACTGATGCTAATAACAACTGGAATAATAAAATAGAAAATATATATATACTGAGTGTTCCCTACACACTGACTCTGAGTGATGCAAAAAGTGTGTTAAAAAATGCACATGACCTTAGTGTGAACATTTCACCAAGATGACAAAAACACATTGGGTGACTGTACATTTCCATGTCTCCAATTTGTGTGTAATTGGTTTCCCTTTAATGAGTCAAACTTGTACTTTTTCTTTGCAAAAAAATTACCACTTGTTTTCCTAACATAAAACTTTTTAATATGAACCGGATATCTAAGTTAAGCCAGGGAGGTGTGTAAAGATGTCAAAGAAAGGAAGACCCCCCCCAAAACACGCTAAAATCAGATTTTATTACAATTAATTAAAAGTAACTAGAAATAACAACATATATATATATATATATATATATATATATATATATATATAAAAACAGCAAATATAAAGGTACCAAAAAGGAGACATAATATAAACAATACGGCTCACATGTATCCAAATTCTATATCTCAGTTAGAGCCTGACTGATTAATTGACTGGCCGATAACATCAGCCGATATTAGCACATCAAGTGACCATCGGTATCGTCTAATTTTTTTGCAGATACAGTATGTGCCTATATTACTAGATATATTCACCAGTCAAATAGCATTTCATTTCAGCATAATTGTATTACACTAGCAGTTCTCTTTCTGGCTCTCACCAGCGGAGTGTGCTCTATGTATTACGACATGGTCACACTCCAGATTGTCAAGCGGTGATGCACATAGTTAATGCGCAGTTAATTTCCAGTTGATTGACCATCTGTTCTTCATTATATATCTTTTCCACAAGTGTTTGATAACTGCATTTGAGCGATCAACGCAACAAATGTATCTTTATCTATCTATCCCCACAGATTGACGATAGAACCAAAAAAGATATCGGCCGACATATCAGTATCAGATTTTTTCTATCCCTAATATTGATATCGGTATCGGCCCCAAAAATCCCATATTTGTTGGGCTCTTATCACAGGTATGACTTACTTCATGTACATTTCGGAGAACCTTGTTACACTAATATACTATTTTACATTAAACCTCTTACTAAAAACAAGAATCATGTCTTTGTTTAACCTAAGGCTTCCTTTGCTTAATTAAGAGTTCAATGTTGAAACAGCTGCTTATTAGCACTGTACTCTGAGGGAAAGCTGGGACATTTCAATGAACGGGAGTTAAAAAGGTTTATAATCTTG
The DNA here is from genome assembly GCF_963584025.1 of Labrus mixtus. Taxonomy (NCBI): domain Eukaryota; kingdom Metazoa; phylum Chordata; class Actinopteri; order Labriformes; family Labridae; genus Labrus; species Labrus mixtus. The sequence continues at coordinate 15,031,515 of NC_083620.1, forward strand.
ATTTCCACCAAGCTAGAGTAACAAAGGAAGAAGAGGAAAAATGACACAAATATAAAACGTTTCAAAATCATCATCTGAGGTCTTTCTTTTCTCTGTTCTTATGTTCACAATTGTTTCATGGAGAAGCAGCACAAAAACCAAAGTAATGTATTAATGTTCAGACCTAGAAATAGCTCATGACTTAGCACCACGGCAAGATGCTGCCACTCGCTGCTTTACACATACACACACACATCGAATACACAACCATCACCTTTCGCATGTTTCTCACACTTGAACTCACACGCCCTATGCTCAGCATGCAACACAAGTAACTATCTAGTCTGAGGAGGAGACATGGCTTTCATTTTAAATCCTATATGCATGAGTGTTTATATATGCAAGATGTGAGCAATTCATGTCAATCTTTAGGTAAAATATCTGTCACACCTTAAATTAAGGTCACAATATTCACCATTAACTAGTTCCTTATTAACATGCTAATTAATAGCGTACTGGCTGTTTATTAATCATCATTCAGCTCTTGTAAGTACCGTACTCTATAGCTGTTTTCACATATGCACTCCTGAAAATATTTAGATAATTTCTGGAGGACAGCTCCAGATATTCTCCTGACCTGGCTGACAAACAGGAGACTATGCCTGTCAGGCGGGAGGGGGTGCAGGGGTGTCCCGAGGTAAGACGCGACATAAAACTAAAAGGCGCGGAACTAGCAGACGAAGCAACAGAGTCCGCTATACGATGCTTTAATGAAAATATTTGCCTTTATATCAATGCTACATGTAGTTTGGCGCTATCACAATGTCAACAAAAGACCGGAGAACAACATACTGGTGAACAAAAAACGTAATGCAGCCGTTTAGTCGTGCACGGAGATCCTAGAGGTCCCATGCATACACTCTATGCGCCTTGCAGCAGTCACAGTATAGAAACGTCACTCCCCCTCCCTATTGGCTCGAGGTGAATTCTCGGGAAAATATCCTTCTGTGTTCTCACATCAGCCCACTCGGACATGTACAGCTCCTACTGTAAATATCAGGAGTTTTTCAGGAGTTTTCTGCAAGTGTGAAAGCACTATATATGACCGAAATCTAAAGCTAATGGGCCGTATGCCCTCAATACCCTCCCGATTACTGCGTATTGATCGTACGTTTTTTTTTAATGATCTTAATATGCGTCTGATTACTTCTACCTTATGAGGGCCATACAAGCATATTGTGTCCATAATTTAAAGTGTTACCAAACTATCACATATTCATGTAGCTACCCGAGCTTGATACAGCTTATTTCATCCAACTAGACCTGATTCAGCATGTGATTAATATTTTAGCATCTAATGGCTCCAGTGCTTCGGTCCAAAAAAGGAGGTCACTCATAAATGTTTCCCACACAGCATTTTCCAAAGGGTCACTTTAGGGTTAATGCTCAAGTTACAATGAGCGTCAGCGAGAGAGACAGCGTGAGAGATTAAAGTTTCCAAGTGAGTGTCTTTAACAGCTCTTCCAAAACTTAAAACTGTATCCACAGCCCTACTTTCCGATGCTGTGCATTTGATGGCTCATTAAATGATACAGCCTTTTAAAAAATAAAGGTACTGGCTCCATTTTTTTTCCTTTTTCTTCAGCTCTTTCTATATTATTAAAAAAAAAACACTACTTTACCAGTGCAGTGCTAATGGAGGATGGCTGAAAGAGGTGGACTGGGGACCTAATGGCTTCTACTGCACATACACTTGGACAAAAGCTGTTTAAAAGCATTCATTAAGGGCGTGAGGATAATTTTATATGGGAAATATTTGTGCAAAAAGATTTTTAAAAGCTGAAAATCCCATACCATCAAGACATTAATTTTGCAACATTTATTTATAATATCTATACAAAGGTTTATGATGCTTTACAATTTTTTTGTGCACAGTTTTGTTGAACGCGCTTTTGAGTTTTAGCCTGTGTCACACTGCACCATATAGATTTGCCTCTCAGCTAAAGTGGCAGTATATAGTTAGAGCAGTGTGAGAGAGCAGCCTCAGGACAAACACACATTGAGCTACAGTTCCTACCATTTGAAACCACTCTGTGCTTCAACTCAGTGCTCGAGGGCACCCATTTACCCACCAATGCAGTATAGCGCCTCACTGTTAGCAAAATGAACGGTACCACACAACTCAGCGAATAAAGGGAGGGAAAGAAATCAAAGGCTGGAGGAAGAATCCGACACAAAGAAGGATGGAAAAGGAGCAAGGGGGTTGAAATGAAGTGCACTAGAACTGAATTAAACTGAAAAGAAATGACAAAGATGGACGAGAGATCTGCTCTTCAGCATGAACTACAGAATGCATACCTTCCTCTCACCCTTTGTCTATCCTCGACCTCATTTATATTCCTAATTTCTTGGTCTTGGCTGATCAGTTTCCACTGGATATTGATTACTGCTATAACTGCACAAAACTCATCACGTGCCCTCTGGAATCAGCTTCTCTTGCTGTCCCACTCTCTCTCTGTTTATTTGCCTCTTGGCTGGTTTTATTTTTCTGTGCAGGTCACTTTACTGAAGGACTATAATCCCTGCGTAGTTTGTGTTAAACAGGAAGTGATCTCCAATCTCTTCTTCCTCTGAGATCCTTGGGGACATAAATCCAGTAATGGCCTTGTGCTATATTTGTTTTATTACCTACTAATCCGTGTGATCATTATTAGACGCTCAGGAGGAGCACTAAGAGCCGATCTCTGTTTACTCATTTGTTTGTGCTCTCATGTTTAATACTTTTTGCAGTGTGACTGTTTATGGGGATTTATGGTGTGTACTGTTAAGTCTGCACAGAGATCAGGAACCCCGTGTTAGGGAAATGCAGAGCTCTTTGACAACAGACAAGTAATGTAATCAATAAAGACTGGGGTGAAGGGGTAGGGGGGCACTCCTTTCAGACAGATATGGATGACACAACAGTTGTAAGATATAGCTTCCCAATCCTCAACCCTGCAGTCATTTCAGTTAAATTTGAATAACAAATATTTAAAAAATAATATTATAAGCCTGCTAGCAAGCACAGATTCAAGATAATAAAACAAGGCATGTTTGCATTACTTGAATCTGTGAGATTAATGTTTTTTGCACTTTTTTTAGTTGTGACTTTATACATTTTAAAACTAAAGTAAATATTGAATTACATAAAAGGACATTAACTGGCTGTTTAATACCAACTATTTGTCCTAAATTTGACAAAGCACATTTCATCCTCACATTTTTGTGAGATTTTGTGAGACCCACTAGCATGCTAGCCAGCAGAGCTAATTTAAATCATGGACAACTGTTTTACAGGTGTTGTCCAGTAGTGTTTAAGTGGTTGGACCAACACAGCTAAACATGCAACAGCAGCCAGAGACACCGCGGCCCCCTCTACAATCTGGCACAATTAACACTTATCAGCTTCTTAAAATGTTTAAACATATGTTTACTCTCTTTGATAGGATTTGTCAATATATGTAAATGTATGTAATTGGTTCTAATACTTCCTGCAGAGTGATTCAATTCACAGGGGTCGCAGCTTTTCCAACGTCGCACACACATTGAGATGCTTCAGAGACGTTCTCAAGGAAATAAAGACGTCTGATCACCCAGTAAGGCAGAGCAGCGTAAGTAGATGTTACCCTAGCATTTGGAGTTCAAGTTGATTAGTCTTTGAATTGATTCAACAACTACTCAGACAGAGAGAAAGAGAGGGAGACAGAGCTCACAGAGACGAGTGAGAGTGAGGGAGCGTGCCATTGCACGCAGAAGTGGAGGGACGAGAAACACAAATTGATCATCTGTTCTAATGTAACTCAGTTTATCACTGAAATGTGTGAGCATCACTGCAGACTGCAGTCTCTGTTTACAGACTAATGCTGTCCAAACAGCTCCAACATGCCCTGAGTGCACGAGGAGTCAGCTGTCCCTTCCATGTTAACATGATGTAAACATGGCTCGGACAACAACACAGCCAGTGGGACCATCGCTTGTCTCTAACTGTAGACAGTCATGACTCAGAGAGATATTTGTATAGGATATACTTGACTTCTTCTATATTTATGTGCAAAGTGTTGCACATTCTTCCTTTAAGTTGTCAATTTTAAATCTTGGTTAGTCTAGACCTAAACTTAAACATGTTGCTACTGTAATGTTAGATATCCACGGAAATAATTTTAATCAGTTGCAGTCTTCTCTTCAAATAAAGGCTTATGCATATTTATTGCCATGCTTTTTATCTACCTGTGTTTCCCGTCTTTCTCTGAGATTCTTGCAAACCTCACTATAAAAAGGGATACTCCCCTTTGTATGTCTTATTTGCACTTTTATTCCACTGCGGTTCTGTGTTTCTCATACCTCAGCCAAGTAGCTGACTTTCCTGTCCATCACAGGGAGCTACATCCCCAGAGTGCTCCTTTTATCTGTTTGTCCCATCTATGTTCCCACTTTCTGCATCTGTTTCTCTTTTTTTTCCTTCACATGACTCTGTCTCTCTGTCTCCCAAGTTCTGACGATATTTCCTCCTGCATGCAGGCAGGTGTTTCAGGTACACCATCTCACAAGCATGCATAAATACCGGATTCTCAGCCATGAACAGTGCCTAACGACTTCAGAAACTTTAACACCAATAAGCTCAAACTTGTTTCAAGTTTATCCTCTTGGTTGCATACAGATATGTTTCATGAATCTTTAATTTAACACAGTTTAAGGCGCAAACTTTCCTGGAGTTATCCTCATGCTTTTAGTCTCCTGCATCACCCTTCCACATGGCTAAAAATCTTAAACATTCATGTTTACTTGTGCAGTATATGACAATATGATAGGAAGTACCTTTTTTATTGATCCAGTCTGTGATGTATTTCATAAGCCTGTTAAATTACAGAGTACTTTATTGGATGACATGTCAACGACGAGCATAAATAACAAGCTTGTGACATATTCAGTTAGGAAAGCATACGAAGGATAACAGGACAGTGCAGGGAATAGGAACATGAAATTGAGAGCATAAATAAATCACTTCTTTGGAAGGGATGGTTGAGCAAAATTAAGAATGTCTTGATTTTGAAAAGTTGAGGAGTACAGCTTTAGAAGAGAGTGAGTAGAGTAAAAGACATGAGGGAGGGGGGAAATGTAAAAGGACCCCTGCTGGTCAAACAGGTTCAGTCGCTGTGTGATTGTTTAAATCTGTGTTCTCCCAGGTGTGTATTTATGGGGTATGAGGAGGAGCATCTGTCAGTGGAATGAAGGTAATACTACAATTCACTCAGCAGATGCTTTTATCCAAAGCGACGTACATCAGAGAGTAAATACAAATTCATTCATACACCACCACCAAAGCATCGGGAGCAATGTGGGGTTGAGTGTCTTGCCCAAGGACACATCGGACATGTTGCTCAGCTGGGGAGCCCTCGACCTTCGAGTTGAGAGGCGGCGACTCTACCAACTGAGCCACAGCCGCCCCGGCTGTAATAGGCTCAGTTAGGTTAAGAGTTAGGCAAGGAGCTGTTAGGGTAAGTCTCCAGGAATGAATGTATGTCAACGCAGTGTCTGAGGTGATGTAAAATACGCCTGTCAGTGTGTGTCAGTGTTTTTTTTGAGCAAGTGTTTTTTGGTGGGGCAGTATTTGAGTGAGTGTGTGCGTGTTTGACAGTTATACAGTATCTGCCGTGATCCAGAAAATCTCTCTGTTCTTTTAAGTCAAGCTGTCGCCACCTCTATACCAGAAGATGAATGCACACACACTACACTTCACTCACACACACACACACACACACACACAGCCCTTTGATCTCCTTCAGCACCTTCCAAACACACCGAGCACAAGCACCTTCAGTATTGCACCCGACATGCGATGTGATATAGCACAGCAGGGCAGGAAAAGAAAACTAATAACTCTGAAAACTTTTGTCGTTTATGTGTTTATGCATATCATCTCCCTAAACACACAGCTAGAGAAGGAGGCAATTTTAAGAGTGTGAAGGGAGAGGGTAGGAGGGAAGTGTTTTCAAGCTGATTCTCGAGTGTATGATGGAGGAGGAGATAGTGATGAAAGAGCATGAATGAAAGAGCAAAGGGAGACAGGAGAGTACAGAGCTCGGGTGTTTCTGAGGTCTATTAACTGCAAACAGAAGGAATTCAGAGCAGAAGAAGTGAGTACAGGACAGCTACATTTGTACAACCTCTGTCAGTTCAGATGTTTTACCTTAATTCACTCTGCAGGAGCAAGTGACTCAACACTACAGCTTACAAATCTCTCCCTTCAATCACAGAATTACAATCAGGGTGTGATTCACACCGCATTAGTCTCCTCAGTATCTACCAATGATTGAGATCTTATGACAATGTTCATTCAAAGATTATCCAGTCTGCGTCCCATATTGTGGAGGTGGTTTGCATGCACAAAACATCCTTGCACCTGGGTCCACTACTGCCTAGCAATGACCGAGAGTGGTGAAAGGCCTCACAGACTAGGCCAGGAGAAAAAAAACAATCAAGAGAAAAACATAATAATATTGGGGTTGTGCTATTTTTCAGTTTTGCAATAGCGATATAAATAAACTGAAAAATCACAGAATGCATATTAGCGATAACTCAGGTTCTATCTGCTGCTCTATCGTGTTTTACATAATACCTGTGTGCAACATGTCCCTCCTTAGTCCAGAATAAATACCCCCAAAAATGTCTTTCACCAAATAAATTGCACAGATCAAATTTACAGCTAGCTTGGGCATAATCTGACTGCATCCATTTGCAACTGTGGCCATTACATCCAGACCTCCAATGGGTGAAATGTATGCATGCTGATTGATAAAGCAATGCTCTTAAACACCTTTTTTTCCCCCTCATTTATTGGGAAAAATTATGACTTTTAAGATATGTCAATCTGATATTGCAATAACAACGAAATTGCATTTTATAGCACAGCCAAGAAAATGATCAGTCCGTGCTCTGAATGAGTGGTTAGAGTAAGTCTTAAAAACTATGTAAGGTTAGGCTTGTTGCTAATAATGGCAGGGCTCTTTAACTTGTTCTGAGCCCTTCTATTGCGCAGTGATGCTACAACTCTCTGCAAGGAAGCACATGTGACTGGTGAGACTTGCTTTCAAAAAATGAAATGTTGACAGAGGCGATGCTATCCTTCCTACCTTTGGTGTAGTGGTGGATATAGGTTAGTCCTTCACTGCCAATGACTGCAGGCAAAAAGGGGATGTTGCTGCATATAAATCATATAATCTCCCACTTGAGGTGTTTGTATGATTCATGACATGTTCAGAATTCAGCTGAAGGGACCGACAGTCGGATATCATTCAATCAATCTAACCATCCATCCATAAAAGTATTGCTGCAGTATTCATGTGACAGTTGACCAAGAAACAGAGCCAAGACATCCTCCCAAAATATCCCCCAGCTTCACCTTAGGACTGCAAAAATGTCTAGTTAGGATATTCTGTCCTTCAACCACATTAATCCAAAGACATTCAAGGTCTTCTCTATGTGCCCATAGTACAGCTAGAGGAAAGATTCTTGGAATTTATCTAAGTAGAAAATGTCCTGCGTAATAATCCCTTAAAGCTGCTCTACCCTGACCTGGTCTGAGCTCTTAGACCTATATACTTGTCTCTAAGATATCAGGCGAGGGGTTCTTTATTCAATTCCTCTGTCATCACCAAAGCTCATGACCATACTGTAATTTGGATTCCGGTGACAAATGTTGAATTTGAAGTTAAATATCCAAAATTGGCTTAACGCAGAACTTGGAACTGAGGCCAACCAGTATGGATATTTTCAAGGCTGGTACTGACTTTAGAGGGGAACTGCCATACAGTGCATTCCCTTTACAAATGCATAATATACTGTATTTTTTAAGGGGACTGTGCAATGATCGGTTACTTATCTGTCAATGCAAAAGTAGTTGGCTGCTTTCTTGAAAAATACCTACATTAAAAAATGTTTACACTTTGTACATCGTCGATACTCATGCATACAAGCATCTGCTCGTCTGTGATGCAAGGCAACATCAGCTGAGAGAATTATACACTACAGCGTCTAAGCACATTCTGTAGACAAACTACATGATGACATCATTTCTAATCACCTCAGACATTGTTTTCTGTATTATATGATCTGTGAGAAAGAAGATTGGCAAAACCAATGAAAGCCCTTGCTGATATATGAGCCTGGCAATGTCTGCTGAATGATCTATCAGTTGGGCTCTACTTGAAACAATGACCTAAAGGCAATTTCCAAAAGCATCTAATGTGTTAAATCCACTATGGCTCAGATGAAGGCAAACGTCAATTTGCCATAACTATCGTATGCTAAAGCGCTTGGTGAAATCTGTGCTTTTATGTTCATCATCAACATTATGCTTTCTGTATGACAGTATGAATTATAAGCTTACGTGATAAGCTCTGGTTGTCATTAGCATTCTAACACTTGGAACTGGTGTCTGTGGCAAACACAAAAATAGCCTGCGCACATCCATTAGCCACCTTCCATGAGTGAATATATTCTAGAAAGCTCAATGTAATTAACACACTTCATGACCCATGCCATAAAGCAATATTCTCATTACCATGTTAAGAAATATGTACTGTTTTGAGTGCGTGCGTGTGTGTGTGTGTGTGTATGAAACAGTCAGCGGAAGAGAGATAATTGGAAATAACAGTCTGTGCCGCATGCATTTTTAAACACATTAGAAAATATTGCTGAAGACATGAGCTGCCTTCTATTATTCAATCCATTTAATCATTAAAATGTAATTTGCAGAATCCATGTTAGTGAAAGCTGGAGCTAAAATAGGACTTTTTTGTTTTGTTTTGTTACTGTGCCATGTGAATTTAAATGAATGCTTTTAATTATTATTTTTAAAACAACAATGATATGGTTGCCAAGAGAAATTGAGACTGTCCTCTGTAGCAATGAATCACATCAATTAAATCCTGCAGATACTTTTCATGAGATCTCAGCAAGTTGCTATTAAAAACTGTAGTTGCTTGAAAGAAAGAGCTGTAATTCAATTAACAACCCCAAAAAAATATATTCATATCATCCTGTCTAATTACAAGAGCCTATTATCCTGTTTTTACCAACAAAAAAACAACCAGAATGAATAGCTGGACTCGCTATAAACTCTTCCTCTAAGGGGAATATGGAAAATAATAATTAAGACTCCAACACAGACTTCTCCCACATACCCTCCCCTGACACATTACCTCCTAATGGCAACCCTTAAAACACTGCACAGCAACAGATGAATTTCTAGGTCACTTTAACAGGCACATATCAAAATACACACACACACACACACACACACACACACAGAAGCACCAGCTATGCATCACACATATTCACAGCGGCACAGTCTGCTTGTCACAAATGTATGCAGTAGGTGAGCGCTAATGCTGCAGTCAACAGTGGAATTCAGTGTCTAATAAGTCCTCTGACTCAGCCTGCTTGTCTACACAGTGGCCTAGGGAGCGCACAACAGATGTAGTCACTTAAATAGCATTTTTCATTCTGCTGCATCAAGCTCTAACCAGCCTTAAAATACAGTATATCGCAAGCACAATAACACCTTTGTTTCGCCTACCTGTAACTTCATCTGTTTTGCTGTTGCCACGGGTTCTGTGTCCTTGATGATGGAAGACTATCCTTGTTGTAGTCAATATAAAAAAGGCTGCCGAGATTAGAATAATGTGGTTGCAATAATCTTTTTTCAACATTAATGCGGGTGAAGCTGCACATCCAACAATGACACATGGTAACAAGCAACTCCACTCTGCAGCCAGTGTGCTGTACTTTCCTTTAAGTCATGCAGGTTTTGGGGATTAACAGTGTCGGTTAGTCTCAACATGGAAAATAATGAGGACAGGAATAAACTAAATAAAAAAAATTAAGGACATTTGTGAAGTGTCTTTTACCTCAGTATTCAGTCAAACTGGATTGAAGATCATATGTGACAGGCTCATCTTTTCTGGTTATTGTATGGTTCTTATTTTAATCAGATATGATTAAATACTGCACAACTTTAATGGTAGCTACCTGGTAAATACAACCTTTGATAAAGCATCCCCTTTATACCTACTTTCATTTCTTTTACAGTCTTAAATGATTATATGCATTTGTTTTATTCTTCGCAGGCTATATGATGTAGCTGCTGCTTGGCTGTAATTAGTTTTTTTTTTTATTACTGGGGAGAGCTTCTGTTTCCAGCACCACTTACAATAAATCTCCAGGCAGGCCTGATGACATTTTAAAGAGTCACATTTGCATAGCTTTAAACATGGTAGATCACTTTTCTGTGACCTTGTCATGAAAGGATTCCAATGTACCCTAATATGTTTCTCAAGAACTGCAGATTTGATAGTACGTGCGTGCTCTATATTCTGCTTTATCTGATGCCAACCACATAAAAATAGTGTAGAGCAAGATTTTGTGTCTTGTAAATTTCTGAAAGCCCAGCAGCAAGACTTTGATTGCATATACAGTATGTACTATCATGCAACCGCATCCAAAATGCCTTATAGGAATGAGGTTAACATTAGGGCCTTGCCAATAATATCGGCCGATATTAGCATATCCAGTGACTATCAGTTTTGGTTTTTGCAGATATGCACCGATATTACTAGACTTATTTACCAGTCAAAAATAATTGTATCACACTAGCAGTTCTCTTTCACCAGCAGAGTGTGCTATATGGATTACAACAAACATCATCACTATCCAGAGTGTCAAGCAGGGACTCACATAATGCACATGACTTTCCAGTTGAGTGACCAACTTGTATTCACCATATATGTTTTCCACAAGAGTTTGATAACTGCATTTGAGGGATCAACACAATACATTTATTTATCTATATCTGTCTCTACAGGTCGAACAAAGATCTAAGAAAGATATCGGCCGATATATTGGTATATGACTTTTTTCCTCCCCAATATCGGTATCGGCCTCGAATATCCCATATCGGTCGGGCCTTCGTAAACATGAAAAAAAAAATTGCTGTGCTTAAAAATATCTTCTTTTCACTAACCTATATACGTAATGTAAACTGCAGAAAGCACTGGCTACATACACACCTTATAACAAACACACAAACCCATACACATCTAGCTAGAATGCTTAAGCTCAGTGTCAACCAAAATGCTATTCTAAACCCTGCACTCAGCAGGGACATACGCATTAAAAATGTCAGTACGTGGAACAGATCTCATAACCACAAATAAATGGAATCTGATCTCTCTCTCCACCCACTGTCAACCTCCTTCTTTCTTTCTGTCCCTCTCCTCCTCCCTTCCTTAACATCTTTTTCTCCCTCCCTTGATGTCTGCAGGCAGCTCTGAGACACATGCACCCATGGAAAAGCTATTAACGAACCACACAAACACACACACAAAGACACACTCACAACACACATACAGTACCTCTTATCCCCTGTCTGTTTTTCTTACACATGCAAAATTACCGAGACTAAACTATACAGTTAAACAACTCACACAAACACACAATGGGGGCGGTATCCTTGTCTAGATGAAGGGGCCAAACCAGGGCAGTCCAGTTAGCATTGGAGCAGAGTCAGAATATGACACCACTTACATAAACTGAGAGCTCTATCTCCATCATTGCTTCTTGTAAAAAAGCTCCCACTGAACAAGGTCACACTGAGACTGTTGGGACACTCACTGAGCAGCCCTTCATCTGTCCAAAATCTGCTAAGCACATACTTAATCCTAACTGTACGCGGACTGAGCAGAATTTTGTCCGGCAGAAGGAGGATGGAAGTGCCAGAATGATGCCAACTATTAGAGCATGCTGGATTAAAGCTGGTTTAAAAGTACTTTTTAACAGTGAAATGGCCATGCAGTTTGTTACATTTTACAGGTTTTATTAGATTTCCCGGTGTCGTTTAAGAATGAATACACTTTGGGACTTTCCTGCACCCACACTGGGAACCCATCTGTTATCATCTGAAGACAATAACGCCTCTGGGAACAGCAGCCAGCTTTTCAGTACTATCAGTGCAGTCAGCAGTTAGCAATAAATGACTTCTGGCCAAGACTCTTTTTTTTTTTTTTTTCCTGTGCTTCGCCATCGTCAACAGTCTGCAACAATTATATGTTAGCTGAACTTGTGTGTAGATATCTGCTGATCAACATTAGTTAAAGGTAAATCATCATCAGATGTCTGCCAACAGGTTGCTGTGTTGTTGTAAGTGTATGCTTTTGGCTTCTTTTGCTCTGAACACAGAGTCTTCTGCTGCTGTTCATATAACCTATGCCAGATGAAACATTAGTGGATGGTACTACTCAGACAATCAACATAAATCAGAATGCCCCTGACACCCAAAATAGTTTTATCTACATCCTTGTTCTATAAATTAATGTATGTTATCTGTAAATAGAGATTATTCTGCAGCCTTATACTTGGCCATTTATGACCAACAGCTCATGGGCACTAAAGTTATCTAATGTAACCAAACCTTTCACATTCATCAATCTGTTCAGTGATAGATGGAAAAATGTTTTTTTCCAGCCCCCACTCCCCTAAAAAAACAACTACTAAAACCCAAAAGATTCACTCAGCATGACTGTCATATCCTTTTTATTTGTTTGTGTCTAATCTGTATAGAAAAATACAGGTGAGACATCTAGATCTTTTGGGGATATTTTGTTTATGTCACTGCAATTTTGATAGACAATGAGCTGAATCTGTGGTTATAATATCTTCTAAATGTAGCCACCTGAAAACCTGAAATGTAATTCTCCAAAACACAGAGAGATTACTTTGGAAAATATTGACACAAACAAAGAACCGATTAAGAGTTCTTTAAGATAAATGAGGAATCAAACCACTGCATCCAAAAAGGCAAACCTTACTATTTTATTCTAAAAAGACGACTTGGTGCTATTTTGTTTTGCTAACTAGCTGTTTCCCTACAACTAAAATGTAGAGTCAAAAGCCACAGCCATGGTGTATGCTGCCAGTGCTGGACTTCTTATTGTCCAACAGACGGTGGTATAGCTGCTAATGAAAAGAATGAAACCCTCAGCCGAGCTCTCTGACAGTTTATTTCCAAACCTAAGAGCCCAATGAGGCCACCTGTATTATATTTCAATCATTGACTCGGGTCAAAATGAATAGTTCACTCTATCGCTTGGCTTGTGTGATTAATTGGATGGATAGTCGGCTGGAGGCCTGGAGTTCATTAAATTGTTCAAATTAAAGCAGCTTTGTGATTCATTTCTGAAATGGAATAAATGAAAGAACAGACTCACTGTTTGCGTGTGTGGGCACGCTCTTTGTTGAGAACTTAACTAATGTTGCAAACTACAGTCACTAACACATTACGATAACCGTGGGTTTTTGTTTGAGGAATTTGTTTAAAAAAAAACAACGAAATTATACTAATGGAGTGTGTGTTAGTGTAGAGAGAGAAATGACAGCTTAAAAGCCCACTTTAATACATCGCTTATCAGAGCCGATGTGTGCATGTGTGCGACTGTCTTAATCACTTTTAAAACCACTTATATTTACACATCAGCATACCACTAGATGTTGAAAATGTGTGTGATACGTCTGTGCGTGTGTGTCTGTAATAGGCTCCCTGCTCAGCATTGCTATTGGAGAACGGACACTTTCTTCTGTCGGGATGAATCTTTCTACATCGCAATATCACCGATGAAACGGAATGTGATGGACAGAAAGAACGGTGGAGGGCACACTGGTAAATCTGCCACTGTTTGGCCTTCATCATAGAAAAACATCTGTGATGTGAAATATTGAGAGAGCCTATTAGCATACATTAAATAACAGGGAGATGAACTCAGAGCTTACAGCCTGTACATGCATAAGCTCCTATAGTTTATACGACGAAGCCGCTGCAGTAAAAACCTTTGAAGCTCAGTGAGCTGTTTAAGGATAAAGATGGCACGCTCGTCCACGGACAAGTCGTATTACAACCAGATGTATAGATGCCAATTGCAACACTTAAAATACGCATTAAAAAATAATCACAACTCTACGACTTTTACTGGTGATTATATACAGTTCATAGAGTCGCATCAGTCAGACATGTCATTACCTAACAAAAGAAAAATAGCTTGGGAAGCCCTATATAGCAAGCCAGTAAAGCTGTATGACGTTATAGCAACACTATGACCCCGCTGGCGTCTACAGCCTGCTGTAGAGACAACCTTTGGCATAAGATGGATTTTTTAATTCATTTTTACTCAAGCCTTTGAAATAATTTGGGTTTTTCTGCTCCCGCTCAGACTGCTAATTATGAGACAAAGATGACACTGATAACGACACAGCGTTACATTACGTCTCATTTAGTTAAGACTAATATCTGTAGGGATGTACACTCTGCTTCTTGATCGGTCACTCTCTCTTTTTCTCTGCTTCATCTTCTGTCTCTTAGCCTAATCATTCTTTTTTTTCCAAGTTTTTTTTTGGGGCATTTTGTGCCTTTTTTAGAGAGATAGGACGGTGGATAGAGTCGGAAATCAGGGAGAAAGAGAGTGGGGAATGACATGTGGGAAAGGAGCCACAGGTTGGATTTGAACCTGGGCTGCCCGCTTGGAGGACCACAGCCTCCATACATGGGGCGCACGCTCTAACCACTGCGCCACCAGTGCCCCAGCCTCATCATTCTATCAAACAGTACGGAGACGGGGCTAAACGGCTAGTGCCTTAAAGCCGTATGCACTTCTCACGAGAGAACTGCGGCCCACTGTGAATTTAGTTCAATAAAGCAAGCGACCGGGACGATCTGTGGACTTCAAGACACTTGTCTCTCTGTTGAAAGTTGTTGTACTATAAGATCAACTTTGAACTTACTACTATTTTGAGGTTTAAAAGTTCGACAAGTTTTATGAAGCACAACACAAACTCATAATACTGTGTAAGGTACTGAATAATCAATTTGCTTTGGTTTCATCACTGCTGTAGCCTGGTTAAGAGTTAGCATTTACTTGTGAAGTCTGTTGTCACAACAATGTGGCACACGTTAAGGAAAAACTTTACACAAATTGATGTGTACTACTGCTCATTCAAGGCGACTGGGACAGGGGCCCCATGGGGGGTTGTGTATGTTATAACTTAACACTGAGTAGTGACAGTGGCTGCCACACCACACAGTCTTTCTCTGATGCAGAACATCTTCTGATTCTCCAAACAACATGCAGACAAGCTGCTTCAGGCTCATTTATAATGACTGTACGTCAAGGCAGGCTCGCTGTCCCGCTCTTTCTCTGCCTACTTAGGTCTGTAATAGAAATGTGAAGCCTCTACAATGGCTTCTACAGTACAGCTGTTAACACAGGCAGGGCCTGGTAAAAATGACCCGTTTCCCTGCAGACATAAAGACATATTCATAACAGCCTCATTGCGACTGCTGTAATAGCAGAACATTTCACAAGGCTTACAATACTACAAGAGAGGCTTTCAGAGAGAAAGGACAGGGTTGAGGGGATGAGAGAAGTCATCTACTTGCTGCTCATGTAAAAAAATAAAAAATAAAGAAGAAGACAGCTATAGGCGAGAAGAAGAGGAAAAAGAGACATTTCGGGGTTGAAGTAAGAAGAGGGAGAGAGAGAGGAGAGTGTGAGAGTTGCAGAGGGACATGCTGACAGTTGCAGCATGGCATCACACACGAAGGGATTTTGGGTTGTGTCCATGTGTGTGCGCATCCATATGTGGTGTGATATTTGAACATGCACTGCCATCCGTCACTTTGAGTAAAGACACATGTGACATATCCCGCTCCCCCTTCCAAAACCATCGCTGCCTGGCAACCAAGTGGTAGCCTTTGGTGCTATGGCATTATGACATTTTTCCCCTATACTTGTGTGCCAAATTTCACACTTACCCATGATTCAAACCCATGGCCAAATCAGCCTCATGGCTACTGCACCACCCGGCGAATGACTTTCTGCTAGATTCATGGTAAAGATTATGTGTGTGTGTGTGTGTGTGTGTGTGTGTGTGTGTGTGTGTGTGTGTGTGGGTGTGCTCGTTTATTGGCCCTACTAGACTTTCCAATCGCCTACAATCATGCCAGGACAACTGTTAGAGTTAGCAACTGCATGCTATGGGTTTGTAACAGCTCGATGTGTGTGTGTGCATGTTATCGCATGTGTTGTGCGAATGTGTGAAACTGTTGTCATTTCTAATAATGTATTCACACTTCAACCACGTTGTACCAGGCTGTGCCAGGATTATGCATGTCCACAAAGTCCACATATACATGTTTGCCAGGATCTCGCTTGTGTTTGAGCAAACCCCCAGTTTCATAAAAAATAGTGCACTGTGTGTAATCCATACACATGCGTAAAATAAAACCTTGCAACACATTGCTAGAATGCTTTGTGCATTCACAAAAATTCAAAGTCAGACATTTTCTGAAACTTGGCCCAACTGTAAAATGTAAAAAAGTGACAATTCTGAGTCTTTGGGTGGGGAAGACTCTAGAGATGTACTTCTGTCTGAAGCAGTTTACTCAGTCTCTAAAAGTGACTAAAATAAACATAAATTATGCAGCACCATGGGTGAAGTTCCTGTTCCTTACTAAGAGACTAAAAATACCAACCCTAAGGAGTTCATACTGTCACTCATCTTTTTTTAGAGCAGGTGTGAGGTGATGATTTCCAGTCTAAAGGCTTCTCCTTCTGCACCTACACACACGAACACACACTCAGCCCTGTATGTACTTTGTCAAGTACAACTCTCCATGTATGCAAGCTTCTACTGACAATGACTCTCACATACATAAATAAAGCACAAGTATGAAGCATGCAGACTGGGTCACAGGGCAGCAGAATATTACAGTGGGTATGTGGGGCTGCTTGTGACTGGCCTACAATCGACCCTCTCAGGAGCTGAATGCACTGAAGTATGCAAGGTTTCGTCAAAATGTTCAATTTATATTTAAGTTTGCAAGTTCAACTGCAGTTCAAAAAAAGCCAGCACACCAGCAGCGTGAGATTGAAAGCGCAATTCGCATCTCAAATAGTACAACTTCTCCAACCTCTCACTCAATGACATACAGCAGAAGGAATAATGATATGTGGATGTAACGCTCCTGTTGCATCATCTTACTTCAGGGTTAGAATTACATGTGAGAGTGGACAAAAATGTGCCAAATGTTTCCATTTTCAAAATGCAGTAGTGAACTTAACCAAAGTCGAATATCTGAACGATAAATCTGTCTTTCTCTAACACTCTAGCAGAGTTCCTCACATACAAAAGTGAAAAAAAATGAAAGGAAAATTAGCATAAAGTGTCCTAGCTAGGTATAAGTACACCTTTTAATGAAGCTATTCTTTATTTGGTGTTTTCCTCCATAGCTGTTAAAATGGATGTGACTCACATCATTTTCATCCTCATTAAGCCATTGAGTGAGACTCCGTGCCCTTTGTAAGAGTATACCTGAATTCATTATGTGTCTCTGCTCATTTAGTCTATTTTTCCTTTCCTTTTATTTGACTATACACCGCTCAAAAATGTGGTGACACAAACGGCGCAAATAAACAACAGGCATTACCTTGTTCAGTCGATTGTGGACAAAACATGTGGTTGGATGTTCATTCAGCCCTATAGCATGTATTTAGAGCCCTGTGTTAGAGGATAGGATTCACTGTGATGTATTGTGACAGTCTTATTCACTACATCTCAGGGCAAAAAGAACACCATCGGGATGAATGGAAGTGGCATAACCACAGCATCATGGTGCTTTTTTAAAAATGTAAAAACAGCCTGGTACTATTGAGTGTTAGGGTAAAAAAAATGGGGGGCCTTTTGAAACAGCTCTGTCACCTTGTTGAGGATCTGGCTCTGTTTGTCCCGTGGATACAAAAGTGTCCTACAGGTACTGAGTTTCTGAACAACCCATAACCGACACCTATAGTATATTTTAATTTATTAAAAAGTCCTCATGTTTACTCCAGTATCTTTGCACTACTCACCACTGCACTATTATCTTATTTAGCCTTGTACATATTAGTCTTTGCTTATTTGTTTATTTTTGTGTTTGTAACTTTGTACAAAGAGAGCGCAGTTTACCAAAGTAAAATTCCTTGTGTGTTTAAGCATACCTGGCCAACAAAGCTGATTCTGGTTCTGATTCTGAAATAGATGAAAACAAACTGCATGTGTTTCTCATGCATGTCCTTGTTTTTAGAGCTGGATTAAATGTGTTTTGCACAAATGTCTTTCTTGCTTAGGCGTTGAAAAAGTTCTCCAGCAAAATATCCAATTAGTAAGTTTAGTCACTTGCTTTAAGAACAAGGTTCATTACAGCATATTGCTTTGCTTGTCATGTGGCATACCACAAGGGAAAGGTCCATGACCTATTTTGGGTCTTGTCCTAAAGTGCTCAAAAGCCTGTCTGTGTTTCTGTATGTATGTATGTGTGTGTGTGTGTGTGTGTGTGTGTGTGTGTGTGTGTGTGTGTGTGTGTGTGTGTGTGTGTGTGTGTGTGTGTGTGTGTGTGTGTGTGGTGGAAAGGGAGGTGGTTTCAGTTCCTTTTCTACTGGAGGGCTCTCAGGACAACATAGAGTACCACAGAGATACGGAGAAATAGAGCAGAACCGGCAAAATTAGATCTTTCTTCAGGCTTGAACATAGCTGGCTCCTTCCCTGAGAGTCCAGATGTAGGAGAGTACAGTGAGTAATACAAAAGCAAAGTCAAGGGAGACAGGCTGAGACAGAACGAGACAAATTAACCAATGCAGGGAAACTGAGTGAGAAACAGTTCACTCATATAGACAGATTCCCCTTACAAGGAAGTTTGTGTTTGTGTTCCTAAGAATGCCACTTTGACACTTTTCTGGTCACCTGAATGATTCCTGTGAGACTTTTGTTCCTTATATAGCAACTGGACATGTAATCCCACAGCGGTGAATACTGTTTGTGAGTATCTGTGACAGCATAGGCGAGACAGGAGATAATCATGAAGTAACAGCTGGCCACCAACCACCTTCTTTTCTTGTCTTGTGGGTCTCTCTCTTCCTGCCGCCTTCTCTCTCTATCTCCGTCTGCCTCCCCTGCCATCCTTTTTCTTACTCTCCTGCTGTCTTACTGTCTGCCTCTCTTCACGTCCTCCTGCCCACAACCTCCCTGTGTCTCTTTCGCTTTCTTTCAAACAGTCGGTGGTGTGAGGGAGGGCCAGCAACAGAATCCATAACCCTCCCTTTGTGCTTTTCATCTTCTTCTTTGCCACTTTAAGCGCATACTTATGATGCAGATCATTGCTTTACTTCACCAATCAACAGGCAAATATGAATATGTTTGAAATAAATGACTATTCATGAATTCCAAGCAAGTTTCATTGACTCTAGTGTCATGGAAATTGCTTGGCATACCTGATGAATTTTGCATTTAAAAAAAAAAAAAAGTTGATCGAGTTGAGGAATGGGTTGCCATGATTTGATGAGGTGCTGAATTAAGAGACAGACTTTTTTTCAATAAATGGATCAATGGAGAGAAAAAGGTTCAGACTGTGCTTAATCCCAATGCTCAATCCAATCATTCTCTATCTCCATCCCTCTTTCTCTCTCACTCTCTCTCTACCCCCCCACCCCCACCCAGTCACCACCTGTTATGGCTATTTTGTGTGGTTGTGTGTGTGCTTGCATGAATTAATCCTGTGTTCAGTGACACACTAACCTTTGCACAAACTAATCCAGATGAAGCTTGTCTGTGATTCTACTACTGATCATGTTCCCATTGTGCATATTTAGCATTCAAATTTAAGTTGTCTTTAACACAGAATTCAGAGCATTATATGTCTTTCATTATATTTCTTTGCATCTAGGACATCTTAAGGGAGCCTGTCCTGGACTTACACACTGAGGATGAGACACTTGAGCGGGGGATTCTGTTAGGCAGCCCACGAATGCATGGAGCTAGTGCTAGCTGCAGTGCTAACTGAGCTTTGTTGCTGACCCATCTCCCTGTACATGTCATCTGGGTGTGAACCATCGGGGGTTAGAGTTTTATGGCCTGCAGAGGGAAGGCGGCCAATCCCGGTTACCAAGGCATCCCTGGGCTACTCTTAAGGAAACCTAGCACAGGTTAATGGAGTTGGACTCCAACTTATCCACAGGAATGTGAACTGTCAGGAGATTTAAGTTGTCAGGCCTAAAAACCATGTCTCCCCCCATGGGCCCTATTGGTCCATCAGACACCATTTCTCAAAGCTATGTGGGGTTTTGTACATGTTATAAAGTAGTGTTTTTGCACAGTAGACAGTGGGGCATGGTCCCTGGAGAACACTCTGCTCTGGCTGTGTTTATTATAATGCTGTTTAATAATGAATTAACTTCCATGTCTCCCTGCTATGTTTTTTAGTGCCCATCTCCAGAGAACTGAGCGGGTGTTTGATAAGAGAAGCCCCTGAATGCCTGAAGGCAAGCCCGGCAAAAACCACTGTGCTACTGTCTTCTCTAAAGACAAACTGGATTCATTTGATCTGGGGCTACCGAACATCGGGATCTGTTGCGTTTCTCCCGACAGGCCCTACACCTTTGACTACCTGAGAGTCCAAAGCCCAAATGACCAGTGTCTAGTAAAAGGGGGTTAGAAAGCAATGACGCTCAGTTAGCCTTTCAGCTAGTGCTAGCTCCATGAATCCCAGGGCCTGCCCCGAAAAAAAAACAAAAAAACATGCTAAGCTGTCTCATCCCGTGTGCAAGTGCAGATGGACTTGTTTTAAATGTCTCAGTTGCAGTCATTTTAATGTTACTCCCTGGAGCAACAAGGCTATGCAGCCTTCCCATCTAAACAAAACAGTACCTGGTCTACCTCACTCTCAAATGTCATTAATAAACTGCTCCACTGCAGGTCTGCTGTGGGCTACCATAATGTGAGCTATAAACCAGTGTATCAATCTGTCAATCAATATGTTCTCAATGAATTCATTTTCTTCTTTACAGCAACAAATATCAACAAATATAATCTCACGATACTGGACTTAAAGAGGAAGGCTAGACCATACTGTTTGTTACATTGTTACCCAACATTAATCACCACATGTAAGCACTTAGCAAAAGTGTCAAAAAAAAAATGTAACAGGCGGACAACTATCTGCCACACCAAGAAAGTAGGAGTAGATGAAAATACAAAAACAGCATGATATCAAAAGACAAAAACAAAGGTATAAATTGCGCGATAATGTTCTTTCCTTTGGTGTAAATTCCCTAAAAATGTCAAAACAAACTTGCTTCATGACCACTTTAATCACCAAAGAAAACATAACCAGTATCAAAGAACTCTAGTTCCATGCTGACCTTTTCTGTAAAAGAAGCGAAAAACAACTTCACTCTGCAAGAGCAGTTCTCAACTGGTTGCTAAATGGACAATGAGCAATCCAAGGTTCCCGCAGGGCACGGAGGCAATGCTCGGACAAAAACAGATGTGGTTGGTTTCTTTGTGTTGCGAGGAGTGCAGTGAAGTCAGGTT
Organism: Labrus mixtus; assembly: GCF_963584025.1. Lineage (NCBI taxonomy): Eukaryota > Metazoa > Chordata > Actinopteri > Labriformes > Labridae > Labrus > Labrus mixtus. The sequence continues at coordinate 15,052,980 of NC_083620.1, forward strand.
ATCCTGAATCTATGCTTGGTGCCACCGGCCAGCTGGCTTAACTCTATTGCTACTTTTCAGAGGCCACAGTAATACTGTGCCTGAGCCAACAGGCTAACACAGTTCACAGCAGTCACACTGACAAACACAGAGGTGAGCAGCCTTTGTGGAGCCAGATGGTGACACAGAGCAGCTATTTATAGTTGCTCCGAGAGGAAGATAGTGTCAAGGAAAGACAGTGAAAGCAAGGAGAAAGGAGTAATAAGAGCACCGTCTCAGCATGTGGCATTGATGTCTGCGTCTATGATGTGTGTCTATCTGTGGTATCGATCCACTGGTTTTTCAAATGCTCGGTTTGAAAACTCAGTGAGGACTGACAACATCTTTCCAGCTACTGGAGGAACCAACTGAACCTTTATAACAATGAAATCAGTAGCAGCAAGCCGAAAGGAAAAACTAAATCCTGCAAACCTCCAATGCCAAAATGAGTAATAATGTTCCTTAAACAAGCCAATACACATTTTGTTTTCATTAGAATGTTCCTATCAGTTGGAGCATGCAGTGCCAGATAATGACTTCAAATTTAATGGGCCATTTTATTCATAGTCCCCCATTTCAGGGTGCCAAAAGTACTTAGAAGGATTAAGATAATATTCAATAAAGCAGCAATTTTTTATGTTGCAGTTAGACGTTTTGGCCATGCAGTGACTCATCTTAAATCCATTAACGGAACACTTTATGGCCTATTATATTTTGTCTTTTGGGTCTCTTTACTCCCTCCCGTTTGCATTACTTTGTCTTATAAACATTTGGATCTGTTTTTTAATGAGTAGAATGAGGTAAAAAATACTTTGTCGAGCTGCTTAAACTGATCATCCACCATGTTGAATTGTAAGCTACAAAATTACAAAACAACGGCCTTTCTCACATTCCTACTTCAGTCCAATTAATGTTTTGTATGGTTGCCGTCCAATGAACCCTTGAAAGCTTGTTATTGCTGCACTGCTGTATCTTTGTCAGGGAAATGTTCCTTTCCCAGATGGTAGAAATACTCGGTGCTAAACATTTCTAATTTCCAAACACAAGACACTCCTGAAACAGTAAATCACTGCATGTGTTACTTAACTGGTGCTAAAGGGAAGACCTCTTGGATGTAATCTATACCTTTGACAAAGCTTTATTTCATCATTTAGAAATAAAAAAACAAAACACAATGTTTACATGACAATAAATATCTAATACACAACCACATCATCAGTCTATCTGTGACCATGTGAGTACATGCTTTAGTTCCCAATTGCACCTCAAAATTTGCTCATCAGTGATGTTCAGGATATTTTGGGATACAAATGCCACTGCAGGTGCAGCCAACATCGAGCTGTGACTGAGTCACAGGAGCCAAAACAATGGTGGAAAGTGTTCTCAACTGAAAGGTCAGAGAGGGGTGTTTATGTGACTAACAAGCCCTAAGAACATGCCAGCAACTCTTCTCCTTTTTTGGACTTCCCAACAATATACCACATTTTTTAATGTTTAAACTTCAGGATGTTCCCCCTGGCTATTCAAGTTATACAGTAAATATGTAAAAATGGACTGTGCAAGACTTAATTTGTTAAATTCAAGCAGTGCATTCATAAAGTGGGGTTTCCATTGTTCTGTCCAAGCCCTAGTGTTTTTCAGTTAGACGCATAATGTACGTCCTCCATAAACTGCAGAACTACAGATCAATTGAACAGGAATTTCCTTAATGGTTATGCTCATTGCAGTTAGCATGAATTATTTCAGCCAATTTGTATCTATATTTGTTATAGATTATTCTTTACCTTTTAGTGCTTGTATGATAACACACAGCAACTTGAATGAAACAGACTGCCTTGTCAATTTCATGCAGGGCTCTCTGGCAGTTTAAGACTATTCTGACAACTGTGGTATAGAGCAAGTATGCACAAATGACATAGAAGACTTCAATACAAATTGAAATTATATTCAACCACATACCAAAAAGCCCCCCCCCCCCCCCCCCCCCCCAACCCCGCCACACACATATATTTCTATATATATATACACGTGTATATAGGGAATTGAGCAGTAACTGGGTCGCTAGCCCCAGAAAGCAAGAGTAATATCTTAATTAAAAAGTTATTTTTATATATTTGATACTTTATCACTATCAAAAACACTCAATATATTTGATTTGTATTGCTTGTCCTTGTATGCTGGATTGATTGTGCAAAAATGTTGTTCAAATGCAAACAGGAATTTTAAATACTGTTAGGAAAGTCCTGCTTACATGGATATTATGCTGATAAAAATATGTTTTTATACTGACGACAAACTGTTTTTTTTCCAACTAAATCTCAGAAAAAGATTTTCCAATTATATAATGTATCAATCTTTACAGTGAATACAGACTAGAATCAGATTTATGTTGCTAAACAAAATAACTGAACACAAATTCTTGCATGCCACGCAAGCTAAAGTTAGCATTACAGTTACATAACATTAGAAGCCTTTTATTATTTATTCAAAACACTGAACTCGACTACAGCATCAGGAAGACTGTAAATCTCAAAAGTAGCATCTGCTGCTGATAAAAAAAGGCATCCTTACACTTCCCAGATTTTCTCTCTGCCCATTCATACTTCAAGCATGAAAGGAACCAGCTGAGAGATTAAGCTTTAATTGAAGTCTATTGGCAAGACACTAAAAGCTTCTTTTCTTGACTCAAGGCTTTTTAAAAAAACTGTTTTTCCTTCAGATTTGACAGGAAAATTATTCAGTTTTCTAAAAGTGATTTTACAAATCATATTTGACAAAGACTTTCAGAGGAAATATATTCAGATTTTTGATGGGCGTTTTGGTACAGTACCCAGCTTTGAGGTTTTTTACATGTATTGTATGCTGTTTGATTATGTAATCATCAGTGATGTGCATGACAAGTGCTGAAAATCATGCTGAGCTTATGCTCACATCCGAACTCACAAGTTATCCAGAAAGTAATAGCCCAGTGGTGGTACATATGAGGCTTGTGACGGATTCATTACTTGTGATTCTCCACATCAGTCGCATATCAAGCCAACTGTCAGGTGTTTTAGATGGAACTAGTTCATAAGCTATATGGGCTTGTAACTCACTTTTTTCATTATAGAAGTTACTTGTTTCATGTGCAACCTTATAATTGTATCAGGCTTTTGTCTTTACTTTAGTCTAACATGACATTTTTCAGATATGTGTATGAAATAAGACATTGAGTTTGGGTTGATAAGACTTACTCAAATCAATGTGTGTTCGATTATGTGAGTAGTTCCTCTGAGAGCTTGCACAATACACACAATATGTGTTTGTGATATTTTTTCCTGTTTTGTGGAATTTCTTGTAAAAATGAATAAATAAAAAAATTCACCATGAATTGAAAAAAGATATTGGGTTAAGTTAAACTATAATGACAGACAACTGTGTAACCGTTTAATACATACAAAATTAAAGATTGTCCCCTAAGAAGCAGACTAATCTTGGTTAGTTAACATGTTTTTTTAAAACATGGCTGAAATTAGTTGCAAATGAAAGTCCAAGTCATGGCCCAAAACTTCCTGACAGTGGATGCACCATATAGCAGATTTGCAGAGCTTGTCAAAGCTGTATTTTAACAAGATCTCAAATCTGTTAATGTAAAAGTCACCATATGATAAACTATAAATGTGTGTATGGGACGATTTTTGGAATTTTAGGAAAAATATTTTTTGTTTTCTTTGAAGAGCCACGAGATAGACGGTAACTGAATCATCCCTGCCTTCCTGTTTGACCCCAAAATGAATGGTTTTTAACCCAAGTCCGATTTTAAATGATATGATTTCATCACGTCATCATGATTTTTTTCATTCTTTTATACTTTCTTGGACGCACCTTACTCTGGCCAAAACCATATCTTTTATATTAACCAAACCAAGCAGAGTTGGTGCCAAAACTAATGATAGATCTTGAAGATCTTTTTGGGTTAAAATACAAATGATTATGGACTGTTGGTTTTACACAGGAGATGAATTGTTGTATGTTTAAAGATAAAGAACATCAGTGCAGAAATTCTTTGTCATCATTTTTGTCACCACCACAAAACGGTAATTATGTGGTGATGATATACAGAAAATATTGATTTTTTTGGGCTCAATGTATGCATCCAATTCAAATACATAAAAAATGCAAACATTTAACAAAGATCCCTGTGTACAAAGAGATTATATTTGTTTGACTGCTTCACAAACTGCTGTGAGATTTGGTTGTGTATTCACATAATAATCTCAACTTCATGCAAATGAGTCCATCAAGCACATTGCCCCCAGCTCACAAAACTTAGATGAAACTGTCAAAGAAAGCAGCGCTGATCAAATATGAATGAAGATTCTGTTCCTGCACTGTTTGTTACAAACAAAACACAACCAGACAGAACTCTGTTTGTTGAGTCGTTTGATGAGTTTAGATGTGTCCTAAATGGAGGCAGTCACTATTGAGAAATTAGTGTTTCCTTATACTTGATTAGAAATGTAAAATATTTGGCTGGGATCAGGCCAAATTAACTGGGGATTTTGTGGGATTTGTCATGACATATTTGGCACTTCTTGTTTGAAACCTTTTTTATATTTACTGTTCTGTATGTTGAAGAATGTAAACTTTTTCAGCAAGACTTTCTGTTGATCCACTGCTAAATGCTAATCATTGAGCTGCACTCTTTGGTATAGCACTGTCTGTTTGACTGTCTTATGTTTAGTGGTCGGTCTGGTGTTGTATGATTTATTTAAAGATCCCCCAAGCAGTGAGTCTTGTATTATAAATAAATTACAGGATGTTTGAATGTAAGAAGAATAAATAAACTTAAAAAAGCAAATTCCTATTTGTCATAACCGTAACATGTTTTTTTTTTTATCTAAGCCTTGAACAACTCAGATTCCTAATGAACCCTGAACACATGAGTTTATATTTCAATAAATATGGCCTCCCTTCCTTGTTTTATTTTTTTCCACTAACAAGTATAAATGTCCATGCAGACAGTGAGCCTATGATTGTAGTACCACAGCAGCATGCAAGGACCTCACAGATTTGTAATGTAGTACAATCTGTGAGGTATCCGGCTGCAGGGGGGGAAACATCTTCAAGCCATTTTTTTTATGTTGAGTGCCTTTATAGAATGGTAAAACTGAGGATGGTTGGCCCAAGGTGAACAAGTCTTAGACCAATAAAATATTACTTCCAGCGGTGGCACTCAAAGCTTCTTTAAAGACCCAATTACTACTGACAAAAGAAATAAAGACATGGAAGAGAGACATAAAGGATGAGACAAAAGCAAAAGACAAGTGAGAGAAAAAGGAGACAGGAGGAGAAAAGAGATGAGTTGTTTATGAGCTGCCCAAGGAGAGGTCATCCGTGGCCGATAGACACTCGTTAATCTGTCATTACTCTCATCAGGCCTCTGGCACCGCCACTGTGGCGCTCTGAGAGCGTGTGTGTGTGTGTGTGTGTGTGTGTGTGTGTGTGTGTGTGTTACTGTGCATGTGTGTGTGTTTGTGTGAGGGCAGCGAGTCTTATTGGGATTCTGGTCCCTGGCCGGGGAAAAGCTGAGTCACCATGGCGACCTGGAACCAAGGAGGGAGAGCAGAGGGGAGAGGAGCTTAGGAAGAGATAAGGAGATGATAAGAAGGGAGAGGAAGGAAAGAGGGGGACGGAGGCAAATAAAAACAGGAGAGGAGAGGGTAGTGTGGAATGTTGGAATAAGAACTCCCTCGGTGTTTGGGCTATTTTGTTCTGTTCTACTGGTCTGTGAGCGAGTTATCCCAATGACAGGGTGTCTTGTAGAAAAATGAAAAGAGGCATCACACTAAGTACAAGTATGTTTTAAATCTAGGCCTCAATATGGCTGTTTCTGCAACTCTTTCCACTTATCTCTAGCCCTTTAACTTTTCCGTCCCCTGTTCCTTTGTCCAAAATGTTACTAAATACAGGGAAGTCAGTGAGGCGCATTAATATGTACAGCATGTTGTGCATGGTAATAGCAGATGCTTTGATTGCAGTCTGACTACAATACCCTTTTTTCTTTCTATGAAATAGTAACATTATTTCATCACTTTTTTCACTTTTATGAATATATTCTCAACTTGAACTTTACGTAAACAGAAAATTATAGATGCTTGCACAAAATGAAGCACCAAGTGTTATGAACAATCATTCAATTTATCTTCATCATGTTCATATGCAAATATGAGAAGACACACACAAAAAGAAAAAAGCAGTTAGGCATAAACAATCAATGATGAGTCATAAGTAGATGATTATATATCAGGCGTGTGATCCATATAATTTTGTTTGCCTCATGCCATGGAGACTGTTTGCAACAAAGTAAAACTTTTGACAAGAAGCAATTTGCTCCAACAACTTTGTTCATTTTAAGTAAATTAGCTTGGGGGTTTTGGGCCAACACACAAGCTTGTGTTGATTAAGGACATTCAGAATGATTTTTAGCAACTCTAAAAATAATGCAGGATTGAGGTCTTATTGGAAACAGACAGAGATAAGAACCCCTCTGGTAACAGGGAGCCAAAACTAAGAACAATAGCTTTCAGCGTTTCACAGCAGAACTGAAGAAATACTGGAAGGTGACTTTTTGTATTTTGTTTGAGCAGAACTTTATACGTCCTCCGCCTGTGCTGAAATGGTCGAAGCACTGACAACATTATAAAGATTTTCAGATAATGATATAGCTCTAACCTTAAATTGCACTAGTATTCGTTCCACTCTGACAATTGCTTTTCTCAAATCAACCGGATCCATACATTCCAGAGTATATATATACTTATATATATATATATAATAGCTCTTCCATCAAGTGCTTTAGCACTCCTGGGCATCCAATGGGATGTCACCCTCTCAGCAGTGCAAGGCCACTTTGACAACAGTAGAACAGAAAATTGGTATAGAGTTGTGAGCCTGATTTCCCAACCATATTATTGCATTCTACTGGTTGGAAATAGTGTATAGTTAAATGTTCTTTTTTTATCTGTATTTCATTACCACTCAAGCAGTTGTAAACATAATGAAGAAATCCTGATAATTGTTGTACCCTCGATGATACTAGATTTCAAATCTGGTGATCAACTTGGAGTAACAACTTGATCATTAGGTTTTTCTTCAAATATAATATAAACCACAATCTCTCCTTTGCATTTACCAGTGTGATTTTGTTGGTTAAACTTAACTCAGACAAGAATGTAGATCCCTGGACACCAGGGGAAAAGTCCTGCACTCTGTACTCCTGTCATCCATCATCAGTTACATAATGTAGATGCACTGTTTGATTTGCTCTCAAATCATTGTCTTTAAATAATCCTGATAGTGATTACTTTGTCATTGCAACTTCTTTAACAAGAAAGCTTCGTAATATGGACATCTAAATTGGAGGAGACAGGGTTGTGTGTTATGTTGGTATTAACATCTAGTTTAAAGCACAGATTTGCATAATTTACCGGAGCACAGCCTCAATGAGTGGATACAGACACTTTCAGTTTGTGAAAAAAGTTATGCTCGAAATTTGATCCTTCCATAAAGATCCCTGGATTGCATCAAATTTGCCACCGCCGTATTTTATGTAATGACTTACGACAATTTTAAATAAGAACGCCGGCATCATACTGACCTTTTGGTGGAGACCTCATTTGCCCTATTAGGACCTTCCATTCACTGTTCCCAGCCAATAATAACCAATTAGAGCCTGAGTTGAAAGGAGATGCCTGCCCCTGTTCTGTTCCAGCCAATAGCATGCGACTGTGCCAATGATTTAAGTTATGAACAAGTGGATAATGCTGCTTGTGGTGATTTCTTCATGCACACACTTAGGAGATTGATTCAAAGTACAACACATTTTCAGAATTGCATTAAAAGTATGAATAAGTTGATACCTATAACAAGATGAGCTATGATTAATGATTTATCGTCACTGTAAAATTAGACATTGAGCACCATATAGCTGGGATGGAATAATCCCTGTGTCATAAACCGTGTTGGGCTGAGACTCTTTCGAACTAATCGTTGGGAGATTCAACTATATGGGGTCACCCCAAGAAATCAGTATATCATATCTGTAAGCTTTATTGAAAGTGTTTACTCGGTGCAAGTTTTATAGTAGTAAATCAAGAGAAGACCTGAACTCCATAGACATTTAATACACCTGTGCAAAGAAAGGAGACAGACACACTGACACAGCTCTGGGAAAACTGAAAAACATCACACCGCTGCAGACATTCACATGCCAGTCACTGGCTATAATTGATTTTCTTTTAGGGTGTAAAAAAGGTTTTAAACCCCCAGTATTGATGTAACCTCCATCTAACAAGACAAGGCAGTGTGTGAATGTGCATGTGTTCAAGAGACACATACAGAGAGAGAGAGAGAGAGGGAGGGAGAGGGAGAGAGAGAGAGAGGAGGGGACTTTGAGAGATAAGTGTGTAAGTGAAAAAAGGAGAGAGGGAATACAAACGAGGAAGTAGACAATGTAGGCTGGTTCAGTAGAATAATGGGAGTTGATGGGATCAATTGTTAAATTACATGCTGCACTGATTATCAATCTATAAAGTGGCTGCTCTTACACACAGCTGAAAAGAAGAGGGCCACATTGACTGAGAGTGTGCAAAAGATCCAATGTAGTCCACGCAGACACACAAACTTGTTTATGTAAGTCCACAAACACACAAACACACAAACACAGTGCACAGTGACAAATGAGTCTCTGTGTGTATTGCACTGTCAGCAGCACCAAATTAGAAGACAACCCGACATGTTCAGGCTAAAATGCAATACCTGAATTGGAAAAGGGCTTTTCTACACTTCCCTCTGCAATTTATCAGCACGCTCATTTAGTTTGGACTTGATTTAATTTATGGAAGGGATCCCGAGGCACATCTCATCAATTTTTCATACTTTATTTGTGATGAATTTGTGTGCGTTTCCATAATAGAGGTTTCTTTATGACAACAACTAATGAGTGATGTGAGAGGAGAGACAGACGCTTCGACTGCAAGTATGGCGGTAGACTTTTCTTTGCCAAAAACGAGATTGACAAAGGGCGCTGAATACTCGTGCTGCAATTACATATATACACCCCTTGTCGTGAATTAAATAATCATTGCAAACATGACAACAAACTTTGAAGATTACAAATTGTCTAATTAATGAGATATGTGAAGCCACAAGAGAATTTGTAATCTTCAAAGTCTAGACTCCAGGTGATACATATCTAAACCATTATAAACAACTGTCAACAAACCTGCGCCCAAATAACTTTTCTAATTAGTGAAAGAAGTGACAATAACATTCGAGATTAGCGATGATTTGTTTTGTGCCTGCAGTTATCACAGTAGACACATCCTTACCATCCTATTGATAATAGAATGAGTATGTCTTGAGCTTTCATCTACAAAACAATACAAAAAAATAATCAAGTCCTATTCTTCCTGATACCTGAGTCAAGGCATTTTGAGTTACCTTTGATATGAAAATAAAAACACACTTCGGGTGAAGGAGCCAAACTGCATTTCAGTATGCTTCTACTGACACATCAAGTTATAGAATATAAGGTCAATTCAAAATCAAAAGGAGATGGTGAATATTTCAAAATGATGCACAATGTGGAACGCATACTGTTTTTAATCTTAAACATTAATATTCCAGATCCCAGACAATTAAAAATCCAACAGTTTGTCTAAACCAGTGGTTCTCAACTGGTCTAGCCTCAGGACCCACCATAAACTCCTTAATATGAAATGGCGACCCAAATTTCTGATATTTTTCAACCAACAACATTTGTTTTATGAATAATGGTGCAGTTTGGGCCTCAGACGGTACAAAACTTGTGCCAAAACAAAGACATGAAGCAAAAGAAACATGTTTTTAAAGTGGTTTTTTTTAGACTTTTTGACACTTTAAAAAAAATCCAGGCACACCCACTGAAAACGACTTAAAGACCCACTTTTGGGTCATGACCCACCAGTTGAGAAACCACTGATCTAAGCGATGCTAAATGAAACAGTTGTGCACACTGAAACACAACCAATCAGGGAAATCTTCTGTACTTCTTGGACACAGGAAAATGTAGGTCCCAAGAGACACAGTAAAGTTAAAGAAACAAACAAACACTGCTTAATTGATGACAAATGATCAAACCTGTGAGATGTTCTATCCCTTTGCAGCAAACCCCCTCACCTAGCTTAAATACAATAAAAATGATCATGAAACCAAACATGCATCTAAAAGTCCTCCTTTAGAGAACAGATGCAAACTGTCTTCTGTTCTCAAAAAATAAAATCACACTCCTATTCAGAGGCAGAAAAAAACTCCCTTTGGAGCTAACTCTCAGCTGGGAGCAGGTATTATACTCTATATTCCATTGCATATCCTCAGTTGAATTGCTTGTTAAATAAAAGGGACTCAAAACGAGGGGGCAAAAAGAGATTCTGACTGTTCTGACTGTTCATTTAAATTCAAGCCGACATTACCCAATTTTCACGTATCTGAAAAGGAATTAAAGAGAAAGAGAATAAAAGATGTTAACTTTGGTTTAAAGTGACAATAAGTTCCTTTGGTAATTTGAAACCCTTGGGACCGGCATCAGAGAAAAAGCCATGATAAAGAATATTTCATAGCCACAGTTTCTGTGATCCTGAGCAGTGGAGTTTATGTCCGTGAACATTATTATTCCTCAAAGCTCCAACACACACACGCCAGTGGGGACTGTCAAGCTGATTTTCTATGTATTAAAAATGTAAAGCCTTAACCGAAACCTGAAAGAATTAGGAAACAGTCATTTAAGTCCTTAACCCTGTCCAGTGTAAGTGAAGTAGACCCTCACAGTAAGTTTCCTTTTAAGACACTCCTCATCAATCATGTCTTAGCATTTCTTGAACTTTTTCAATTGATGATTTCAGAAGAAGCCAGTTACATATTAACTCTTAAGATTGTCCTTCAAAAACCTATTTGTCCCATCTGCTAGGGTAGGCACTGTGATTGAGTAACCTGAATACTTTCCACCATTCACTTAGTTTGTTAAAAAGTGTCAGAAGTGTTAAGTCCATACAGCATCTTTACAGACGACACTCTGGTTAATCCATCGTAAAGCAAAGTTATTAACACGCAACCTTCAAAGTAGACCAGCCTGACCAGTTGTTGTTGAATATTCATTTGAATTAGGTAACTCATTTTGTCTCTGATCTTGGTCCAACTGAAGAACATTAAGAGACCGTGATGTCTGTTTGGTTTAACTTTGCTGTCATAAAGCATCTCTGCTGCTGTGTGCCTTAGTTTCAACCAGGTTCAGTGGAAATAGAAGTTTATGTGCAGAACGATTTGACGTAGGTTTACAATCAATTAATCATCGCCTTGCATTGTGGGGATTACATTTGAATTTGAAATATAAGGTGTTTTATTTGTCCGTTTTCCTGTAAAAATGCATCATCTAAGTTTGATCTTCTGTATACTAAAGGCTATCTTTTCAAAGTACATTGAAATGACCAGTAATGTTAAGAAAATGAATGTTTATGAATTATTGCCAGCCTATCCATCTAAACAAAAAGTCCACCCTTCCTACAGTTAGATTAACCGCTTTCTACATCTGCTCACATATTGATATTAGCTAGTTGTCATTCAAACAGCAGGATTTAAATTAACAAACAACACTGTAAAAGAAAACCACTAATTCATGAACCTGTTGCATGATGTAGGAAACAAAGCAGTAAATGTGTATACCACACCCCCAGTTGAACTTTTGGCCTTCTAGTAAAACAATTTAACACCATTAGTACCATCGTTTAAGAGGTTAACCTTTGTCACGGCAATGGGTCGTCATTTATAATTTCTGATTGGTTGCCCTTCTCCGGACTGTGGCTCTTACTTAGAATGAGTCTGCCAGAAGATACCAACATTGCAGACAACACAGTTATAGTCGAAACATGATGTCCGCTCACAAGCTGTCTTGGCTGCTAACATTGGTCTCAGTGCTCTCAGTATATGAAGAGACAAGTTTGACAAGTAAATGTTCTTCATGCTGCCACTCAATAGCCCTCAGTAGGGGTATGGATCTTTCAATTTCTAACAATTTAAATGTTAATTCTTTGGATCACATGGTAGATTCAAACCAATTCTAAATCCACAATACATTCCCTATTTGTTACAAAGGGGTTCTTACTTTGGGTTTCACTCTAGTCTAGTCTCCACTATATTATTTGAAAGTGTCAAATTATCATTTGACAGAAGAAAAGCTCAATGAAATGTGCTAAAGATCATTTTTTATTCTTAACATTTTTCACAGCTGATTGCAATAATGTAAGTACACAGAGGAAAACCTAAAGAAAAGGATAACGTGTATTATTCTAAACTTACAAAATACCGTTAGAATTAAAACTTGTGGGCTGATGCAGGATGGGTATTTATCAGGAACTTGCCAGTGAACAAATTTCATGATCATAAATCTATAGCCTTTTGATCACGGCGTAGGAGAGCCGGTCTTTTGAAATGACACAGATGATGGATCTTTTGTTTTATTGTCCATTCAGAACGGGATGGCAGATCAATAGAGGGATGAGTTGTGCGTCAGTCAGCTGTCATTGTCTGTTGTTCTGCTTATTTGTACTGGTATATGATATGAGCTCAAGTTTTTTTAACCATTCCTAAAGTACTTCACTTTCATTTTGCAGACCCTGCATCATGAATATGGCAGGTAGGTCCAGCTTCCCTTTATCTGGAGACTGTATTGAAATTAACGATAATAATTGCATTTCCGACGTGAATTGATTTTTTTCCCCACATCTTTAGCCCCCAGCGGCCAGGATGTGTGAGATTTCTGACTGAAATCGTGGACCTTTAATGTTAAAGACTAATGTTTGGCAAAAGCTAGCTTTTTAGTTGTTGAACTGTCTATTTCTCAAAGCTAGATGTATTAACAATACCTCATTGTAATTAATACATACATATCTGAAGTCTTAACCTCATGTGAATCTGACAAATGCTTGAACTAAATCTAAAAGTAGGACATGAAGGTTGTGAATTTACTAACTGAAGGGTCAAGTGATATGTTCTCACTGTATATCTATTTAAAACGTGTTCTTGGCTGGTGCAATGACCCACATTAAGGCTCACAAATCGCTTGAGTCCTACATGACATTAACAGATGTATTTTAATTAACTAAACATTTATTTATTAAATGACAATTATATTCCATTGAAGGTTAGGGTTATCGATAATGTTCTATTATCAAAGACGGGCAGTTCATGACTTCCTCCTTTCATGTCTTGATTAGAGCACAGACACACAGCTAATTGTGATCACTGCCAAAAAAACAAGACCTTTGTGGAAGTAGCTCAGTGGTAAAACACTATTTGCTGTTACAAAAGTGCTTAGACAAGGCCAACATGCATTACAATCACACTTACTCTGAGTTACATTTCTGTAGACTGGTAGCATATGAATGGCAAAAGCAGCTTGACAGCTGTTTAGCATCTAAAGGCAAGTTCAGAAAACTGTCAGAATGTTGCCTAAAGCGGGTTTATTTATAATTTCTATAGAATGCTGTTTTATATTAAAAAGCTAAACTTGTGGATGTTTTTATTGGATTCTATACATAGAAGACATGTCTGCTCAAACTCGCAAAGAAAAGCCATCACTAAGCCAATAGTTTTTGCTAAACAGGCTTTTAAAATAAATGAGAATATGCAAATTGGTTTAAAAAAAAGAAGAAGTTTATCCTTGTGTAGACTGGGTCGTTACTTATTGATTCAGATCACACAGCTTAAATCTCCACACAGGGACTATCAGAAAAGGGTCAGATAAAGTTTTAGCTTTGCAAAGGACATAGGCTTGTGTAATTGGATGTTAAGTTTGATCCTGAAGAAGTAATTTCACACATTATAATTCCGCATATCTTTAAATTATCATTTTTTTTGATGAGTTAATAGGGACTCAGTGTTATATGAGGCGCTCACGTTAGCTATGCATGAAATGGTCTGCTCAGCATGTGGTAGTAATGTAGATAGCTGTAGCTTTGCAGAAAAAAAGTGATGGTGTTGTATCTTTGGTCACTATGCTGGTGCCCTCCTTGCCTCAGTCCAACATAAGCAAATTATTAGTAAGCAATGGAGTTCTATTATAGCAAAGCCTGAAAGAACTTCTCAGACCAGTAATTTGTCTTCTAACAGTGTGCTCTATTTATTTGTTATATAATGTCATCAGGTCATTACTCATTCTACTTAGGGGGGGAAGCCAATTAAATCATTGTTTGCGGGACAACGGTTATCGTTGCTAAATCTCATTATGACATCCACCAGAATGGACTAGCAAGGTGTTCACCCAAGACAAATATTAAATGTCACAGAACGAGCGATCCCAACAGCTTCGCATTTCCACTGGATTATTATATGAGGGTATGGAAACTGCACTCTACAACTTGACTGTAGCAGCTGCCTGCTCAATGAGTTGGCAGCAAAGCACAACAGCTGGGAGAAGGAGTTCAACAGCTGCCCCACACATACACACACATGGATACACACTCATGGCATGACGCCTGTAACTGTTGGAAATCATTAATCAGAGAATGTCCTTTGAGAACCATAACACATTATACTTTCAGACCAACACTGAATCTGAACACTAAAGTTAAACAAATCCTCACAAATCAGACCGATCAGGGTTTATTTGGACACCGCTTTTAATGGTAGCCATCTTGGCTCTGACAACCTTTCCCTATGGCTGTTGCTGAGTAATTTCTGCTTCACTATCACCTGATTTATGAGGTGCCGGCACATTAGCGACAAAATAGCTCCCTGATCCAGAGAAGGGAGCATCTTCATGGCCCTTTTTTGAAACAGAGCAGTCTGAGTGGGAGGCCCCAGCCAGATGCCTGACCTCAGCCCACCTCTGCTGCTCCAGTGAACCAGTTCATGGCCCTGGGTGTCATTTATCAGAGCCAGCATCTATTTCATACACACATTACCCCTGACTTTGTCTAGACTGGACACCAGCTCTCTGAAGGCCAGTTTGAGTTAAGCAATATGAATATGCAGCTAGTTGCAGCCAAAAAATTGTGTTATGAGAGCGTTGAGATTGACCCATAACAATAACAGACAAACAATGAGGTGAAACATGCGATGAAGCAGTATAAAGCCAAGGGTAATTGTAGATTGTGGTAATAATCTTTAGTCTGTTCTGTTGAATATAGGCCCAAGAGTCCCCCCCCCCCCTCCAAAAAACAACAACACTACAAACAAAAAAAGAAGGCTGGGATCTTCCTAAATCTATGTGACCGAATGAAACCTTGAATAATCTTTCTTCTACTGTTTTATCTTCTTGAGGTGAAATGGCCATTTTCTTGGCAAACCCAAACTTCTGACCTTTGGTGAACACCAACTTCTGACCTTTGGTGAACACCAAAGGTCAGAAGTTTGGGGTTGCGGGGGCTGGAGTCGATCCCGGCTGTCATTGGGTGAGAGGCAGGGTTACACCACTGGACTGGTCCCCAGCCAATCACATTCAAACCTATGGCCAATTTAGAGTCACCAATTAACCTAACAGGCATGTCTTTGGACTGTGGGAGGAAGCCGGAGTACCCAGAGAAACAGGGAGAACATGCAAACTCCGCACAGAGAGGATCCTGTCAGGCAGAGATTCAAACCAGGAACCCTATCACTGTGAGGCAACAGTGCTAACCATAAGCTGTTCATGATCAATTTCAGTTTCACCTTTGTTGACATGTTTAAATTGAGTGATACTCACAGTTTACTGCAGAAGATCCCTGTTTAGCCACGTGAACACGTTACAGCTAGTAAGACAACTACAAGACATCCCTTATGTGAGTTACAAAACTGATTCAACAACGACGATCAAAGAACGGGAATAAGACATGAGCCTGACAGTCCCACTGTGAGCAGGTAGCATCCTGTCCATCAAGACCCTCTTCATAAATATTGATATCACATTAACAGGGTAATTATTTTCAGCAGTTAGAAAACATGACATTGTTTAAGACCATAGTAATAAACACAAACAAACATCTAATTAATAGAGACTTTTTTTAATGGGTTCATAATCGAGCCATATTTATTTGCATTCAACATCCCACTTCCATAAGCGGTACTCCAATTTAAGGCAGTGTGCATAATCAACAGTATCGGCGCACATAAATGACTGCTTCTTTTCTGTCTGCACGTACAACACAAACACATACGCACACAAACGCATACACACAGCCTTTGCTACTGTCAATCAATCCCTCATCACCAGGAGCCTCACAGGCACCTGTAAAGTAAAAACACGTTTATTTGTGTGTGAAATAGATCTTACAAATTGTGCATAGAACTGCATGTTCTTGAGAGCGTATATTTGCGTGTGTGTAAGACATTTCTTGTAAGATCTACGTACTAAATAGCATCTACAAAATCAGCCACAACTCTAAAAGTCTCACATCCATACTCTTAAAAAACAAAAAAAAAAAAAAAAAAAAAAAAAACATCCATACTCTTTTCTGAAAAAAAAAACTCAACCCATTTTTGTCTTAAGGATTTATGTAGCCACTGTTATCCAAAAAGCCAAGTATGATGGCTTCAGAAAATAAAATGTAGGATATGTAAAAGATGAAAAACATATTTACAATTTTCATCCCAGATATTTGAAACAGTTGCCCCATTGGAACTAAATATGGACTAAAAATAGATATTAGGCTGTAGGTGGTCCCAGGTGGTTTCCTATGCAACATGTAAATATTTTACTCTCTGCTACTAAATCCTCAAACTTGACACTCATTTGGTAATTACCCAATCATGTGTGTCCCCCTATTTTAATTTATACTTTTAATTCATGTGTGTTTGTTTAAAAGAACATAAGAAGAGGTTATTTCCAGTCCACAATTATTGCACATTCACTGAGCACTTAATAACTGCAGCACCTTTGAGAGGGAGCAAAAACTGCAATGTCTGATGTAAAGTCTAATTTAACCACCGTCTATTAAATCACTGACAAGCTTTCCGGAAATCTACACTGAGATTTCCTCGAGAGGGAATTGTAACTAGCTAAACAAGCTTGTACAATGACAGCACAGTCGATAGTACAATGTCAAGCTACAAAGCTAAGCCACGTTAAACAGATACATAGATTAAAGCAACCCGGGGTGGTCCAGATAAAAGCTAAGAAACACTGATGTTTCTCAATTTCCTGGTTTACCAGTGTCCTCTGCACTATCCACGACTACTGCTGAGCTTCATGAACCTACCAGCGCGACGGCCCTTGGAGCGCTATTATCTGCAGTAGATTGCCCTCTCAAGTCTAATTATTTCTCCTGACTATCCTGCAGACTATCAAGCTCATGGTGCACTGAGTGGGCCATTTGAATCAAGCAGGGTCTGTCCTTTTAGCCTCAGTTAATAAACACTCATTTCGTGAAGTGCTGAGCGGGCTACACACAGGGTCGACTGTCCCTTCAGCATCTGCGCTAAAATCGATCTCAAGGATAGAATTTATGACTAATATTTCTGTGAAGGAGGCACAGTACTCTCACCTTTTGTCCTTAACAAATAAAACAGTGTTCAGATAATTGCCTGTAATGGTAAATGTTCAAATGATAGCATCAAAGGTTATTGGAAGCATTTAAGAGCTTAGGAAGTCTTAAAAAAAGATGGCCCCTGCACATTTATTACTTTGGGCGTTCCCTTTGTAACACTATTAACAGTGTGCACCGGTTTGCTGAATCAAGTCATAAAGCAATAAAGGGCCCCAAGTGGCCTTTATATGAAAATACAGTGTGCATTTGGAAACCATGCAGTTCAGTGGAAGCATCAGAGCATAAGTTAGTGTCAATACTGGGGTAGTATCATCTTGGATGTATTTTCAGTGGTTAGCTTACCAACATTTTAGTGTTACAGAAACAGCTAAAGGAACAAAACACAAAGATATTCTTAAGTTAACCCATCGCAGGCTTTATTTTTCTTTCAATTCCCATTTCTCCCTCAGCAGCAGTTTTGGGCCTGATAAAAGCTTTGAAAAGTAAAAAGAGAATACTCATATTGTCCAGATGATCACACAGACATATATCTGATTACATGTTGCGAATGTGATTATAGTGGTGCAAGGTGGCACTTCCACTGATCTTTCTGTTGAAAATGACGGGCTTGAACTAAAAATTGCATCTTTTTGGGGGGAGTGTGTTTGAGTGTTAAAAATGAGGCAACAAAACAGTAAGACAGACTCTTCCGTCAGTGACATGATCTAATAAAAAATCAGATTTGAAAGTTTTCTCTGTATTTCTTTAGAGTTTGTGTGTTTCAGGCATTCATTGGTTTTGGTTGTTTCTTGTTGCTATACGAATGGTATTCATTGCATATTTCACAATCTGTGCAGCAATTGAAATGTCTTTTTGAGGTTTCACATTTTATTATTGAGTTAATATTGTGCTCACTCTTGATATGGTCATAACACTGTGGTGTATCTGAGCAATGGGGTAATGAGGTCTTCTGTAATACAAATATTCTTGGCATCCTGCACATATATGCGTGCCATGCTACATAAAAAGACCCGGTCAAGCCTGGACAAAAAACGCTGCCAGTTTTGGTTCTGCTTGTAATAAAAGATTAATTTAAAATTTGAGATTTACGTCGGGCTAAATTGCCAGAGGAAACCTTCATTCACACACACACATGTCAGTGTGCTCATACACACCAGGGGGATGAGGAGAATACTTTAGAAAGAGTGAGCTCTGGATAGTAAACAAAGAGACGTGAGATTACATCTGGTGTATAATTGGAAGTGATCACCCTTCACCCCTCAGGGGGGTTAATATATTTCTTTCAGACTCTACCCTCTCCATCAGGAAATTAATAAACCATCAGCAGATTCCCTTCAATTCACCAATTAAATATGACAATGAAGACCAAGGCCATTTTTCTTTCTTTTGTACTCAGTGCAAAAAAATTGTTTTATTTCTATACGGTCATTTCAGTGTTCCTAGGATTAACCACTAGAAAACCACTGAGTAAATGTGACTGTGTTCCTGCTGTAATGTGTGCAACAACTGTGGCTCTCCAGAGCCGATCTACTGCAGTGTACTAAGACTGATGAAGGGATTTGTTAACAGATCAGCATAATCAGGTTTTACACCCTGATCCTCTTTCAGTCATTTATTTATTGTTACCCGCTTGCACACTGGGATGGCAGGCATCAGACATGTTCCAAAATAGATTTGGAGTGAACAAACAGATATCACACAGCAGTTTTGATGGAAGACATCCACACTGACAGCGATTCACGAGTGGAGATTGACGAGAGGCTGTCCAAATCCTATCCAAGCACCTCCGGCTCTTGCCATAACAATTACAGTCTGATGCCGCACTGTCATTGGATATCATACATATTTACATCTGGACAGGGTCACCAAAGGAAAAGGATCCCTGGGTGAACTCTAACCTATCTTCCGTGATCTTTCAATGGATCAAAGTGCATCTAAACAAAGAAAATCGCCACAAAATAAGGAAGCTATACTGCAGAATGTTTTTCTCTGTATTAGCATGACACAGAATGTCTTTAAAGTTGCATTACCTCCAATAATTTTAATTAAGGCTTCCTTTGGGATATGTTTGCCCTGCACTGCTTTGTGCTTATTTACGACTGAAAAGTCAAGCTACTTCGCCTGCAGCACTCAGTTTAGAGAATTGAATATGAGCACAGATAGCACACCCTCCTTGTCTGTAAGACATAGCTGACTCAAAAATGAACAACAAACAAAGAATGATAGATGACTATGCCCTGATAATTTTTTCTTTTGGTGGATCTCAGTAGCACATACACTATCATTTAAACCCCTGCAAACAGCAGATGATATCAGAGAAAGTAATGTCGGTACCTCTTGGAGCAAGAAAGAAAGATGGAAAAAGAATGAGTAAGAAGAGAGTAAGCATAAGGACAAATAAGAAAAAGATGAGAATGAGAAAGTGACGGGATGATGAAGAGAAACCAAGTGGAGAAAAGTGAGTGAGTGAGAGCAAAACCAGGGTGAAGGGAGCGAGAAGTGAATAGAGACAGAGCGAGGCATCCATCCATCACGCGGCACTGCTTCTGTCAGACGCGAGTAATAGATGAGGAGAGATAGAGGAGAGAGCAGACACTCCTCTTCAATCTATCTCCACTCACTATCTGGGTTCGCTTGTCAGGTCTGCTCCGTCACCCCAGACCAAGACAATTACAGGGGAGAGGGGAGAGAGGTACAGTTACAAACAGAGATACAAAAGAGACGGACTGACTCACAGTCAAACACAGAACTACTGATCAACTATAGAGAGGGGAGGAGGAGGTGAAGAGGAAGAATCATTGTGATCTGTCATCTACATATGTGACTTCAGAAGAGGGTATACATACAGATGTTTTATACTAGAGGCAAGACTGGATGCTTTATAAACCCTCTTATGATACATTGTGATACATGTAGCAATAATTTATGATGAATTTTAAAATAATATAGCCAAAGTTATTTCTCATCAGTGATACAATAAAAGCTGCAAGACCTTCAGTCATTCCTCCCACCTTTGTTTTTAAACTAACACAAACACCCACACAAAGCTATTTCTATACAAGATGCTTTCCTTAATATAAAACTGAGAAGGAAATAATAAACCAGATTCATAAGAACAAGGGGAAAAAAAGGATCTGGAATCTGTTCTTCAACAGCAAAGTCCCCAAAAAGCAACGGTTTTGTGTTCCTCAGGTCAGGCTCACATTGGTGCAAAGTCTTGAATTGATGCTCAACAGATTATACACAATGAAATCAACTAAAATACTTTTCAAATGAGTCTTAACTTAAAGGCAGGGTTGGTCATTTTCATAAACTAGCATGATTTAGAAAGTAGCATTCCCTCAGTGCTCCGTCCCGCCCCCCTCCCCTCTGTGCTTCCTCTAAAGCCACGCCCCCTCACTTACATGCACGAGCACTGTCGTCTCTTGTCTCATTGAGCGGTAAGTAAACTCACAGTATAAACTCTGTCACGCGTTTTGAGTGTCGGCTAGTGCATGCAAGGGGTCGATAACAAGCAGGGAGACAGGGAGGCGTGATTGGTTTGTGAAATTGGCACCTCATGGCAGTCATTGGTCGAAGCTTTTACAGGCTTAAAACTGCTACAGATGACGGATTTTCTCCGTTCTTTTTTCAGAGCACATTAATTATTAATTTCTTTCAGGACCTAAAGACAATTTCAACCAAAATCTTAAAAAAGTGTATCTGGAGAAAAATTACCAACCCTGCCTTTAAGTTTAACTACAAATCCAAATACTACCAGTTTACATGCTATTTAACATCTCAAGCCAATAGTATGTGTTTATTATCAAATGATAAACACCCTTTACACACCATGGGAAGGTGTTCATTTAATAACGGTCTTTTCAGGGTTGTTTCTCGCGCCTGAAGTGTAACATTAACACCTTGAGTGTTGCTTGGAGACATCAGATGAACAAGTGTTTGCCAAAGACTGTCCCTTTATTAATGCCCACCCCTCCTGCTGTGTTGAACCCATCTGCACATGATTAATCCATTGAGAGAATTTCCTAGCTGAAAAAAAAGGGGGAAATCGTTTGTACCCTATTATTAATAACTGTTCCCTTTTCCTTTTTTTACATTCTCTTCTTAGGCTCCAATAATTTGAGGCGTATTATTTTATGTCACAGTTATATTTCAGCTGTGTCAAATACTCTGCCCTGTGGGGAAGTAGTTCATATTAGGAGTTATTGCCTTTCCACAAAGATTCAGGGTTAGATTTGAAGCATGCTTACACTGACACGTAGTCCATTTATTAGACTTTTTTTAGGCTTCAGCATCCTTCATTTATCTTGGATATTAACCTTTATGATCGCTTAATGAGATACTAATTGTAAACCCCCCAGTAAGAACTAGCATCTTGTCATAAACTAATGAGGGACTACTTAGTAAATTCTCAGTTTGATGTATCACTTCATTTGACAGTGTGGAAAAAAAGAAACTAATGACACTGTAATTTGTACTAAATTAGAGGTCTCTAACTCTCAGATGCTCGTTAATCAGTTAACCAGAAAACTACTCATAAAGAAAGTGGTCATTTATCTGAATCACATATATTTAGAAGTATTATCTGATGTTTTCATATGTATAAGTGTGTATAATAGGGAACTACACAAAAATGATTTATTATCAGGTGGTAGCTCGCCGAACTCTGGGCCTAGATATGAGTATGCTTGACCCCAAAGTCCGGGTTCATTTGATCAGTGTTACAATATCCTAATGCATTACTGGTAAAATATGTGACAAAACAAAATATTCAAAAATTATCTGAAATTATGTAAATTATGTCCAAACCAAATTACTTTATAAACCAAAGTCTCCCAAATTAGCTTAAAAAAATGTTTATTTCTGACTTAAATTGTTCTGATTGGATTAGCATCCACTCTTTACTAATTTGGTCGAACAGTAAATCACCACACAGTGACAGTCAGAACGCCTTTACCATTGCTATTTATTATTAATGAGAAGTACCAGTCAGCCACTGCAGTAATAAAATATGCTTATATAAAACCGCATTTATACTGATATATGTAAAACTTTAGACATGTGTCTAAATGCGACCAGACATGCCTGTTTGACTTCAGTGGAGTTGTCATAGGGAACTAAATTAACTCTTCCCATCCTAGCTTTAAAGCAGTTTGTTTTAATGGTGGGTTTCTAATTTGTTCCAGGAAGAGGCATCTACGATTTCATGTGTCTGTTCAACAAACAACATGTTGTCAGCTGGGTAAACAAAATATACAAAATCCCTCATGTGTGAATATAGTTCTGACTGCAACCCCCATTTAAATCATCAAGACATTGAAAACTGGCCTTTATGCTGCAATTAGCATGTATTAACTCTGGCCAAAACATGAAATACAACTACAACATTTTTGTAATAGCACAAATGCCTTGCTGTGATATGATGCAGATGGTATTGTGCCTTGCCTCTCTTTTGCTTTTGAGTAGTTTGTCTGATAAATGTAAACAGTGGTGAATCTAGAGTCTGTCGAGGCCCTCCCACCAACATTCAGCAGGACAATGAGAGTGAGTGCTGTCATATGGGGCCCCCTTAGGGAGGTTTTAAGTATATACATACGTGTTGTATGACTTGAAGAGGCTGGTGTGCATGCTGCTTCACCTGATAAATGTAAGCTGGTCAGACTTCTCGGCTTTGTAGAAGTAGGAAACATATTTGGCAAATATATGTAGGTACCCTTTTCAAATGCTCAGTTTTTCTTGGTGCATACAGTCTCAATAAATCTTCAACTTCCCATTTTGTTGTCATTAAAACATAAAACAAAAAACAAGAAAAACGCTGTCATAAATCAGCAAAATCTGTAACCAGTTGAAGAAAGAAAACAAAAGGTAATGAATCTGTCTTTCTAAGAGAGGAAGTTTGGAAACTTAGAGGGTGCTGAGATTTAGCTGAGCTGTGTTTTATTCCTGCCCCTGCCTGCTCGACACAGCACCATTCTAATAGCAGGCTACTTGGCATTCAGCACACCTTGCTCTCTTTCTCATGGCACCTCCCCTCCATCCTTCTCTTCACCTCTTTTCTCTCACTCTCTCTCTCGCCCTCTCTCTCTCTATCTCTGTCTCGCTCTCACAGACTCTCTCTTTCTCTCTCTTTCTCGCTCTCTTATCTTTCTGCACTATCTCTCACCCACTCTCCCGCAGTGAGGTGGGATTGCGCCACTGAACCGGCATCTGCTGCCACACATAAGCACACGCGCAGCCACACACACATGCATACAGAGAGTGTGTCAACATTTAAACCCCTACTGTAGTGGACAGCATGTCGCAGTGTTGAGAACATCATGATGACATATTTTGGACATTAATACTATAAAACAGCGTGTCGTCCTATCGCAGACTTAACACCTAGAGCTTCGTGGCGAAATATTCTCACCTTATGTGCCTCTTTTTTTTTTTTCATCTTTTAAACTTCTTCCTCTTCATCTCCTCTTCCTTCAAAGTGTTGTCTATTCTTTCTCCTCTCTCCGCAACCGTTCTCGACTCTCTTTACTGCTCATGCATTTCATCTCTCCTCCTCCTTCTTCTCCTCTCTTTGCTCCCCTCAAACACGGGATTGCTTCTTAATTGACCTGCCTTGTTGAGTAAAGGTCAATTCCTCCCCAACAGTCCCCTATGTTCCATTCATATTTTTTTCTTATTACACCATCCTTGCATCTCTGCTTTCCTTCTTCCTTTTATCCATCTTTTCTTCAGGGTTTCTGGTCTTTCATCATTGAAACATCGCCTTTTTTCTCCATCTTGCAAATGGAAGGCCCCTTACTGCAACCATACAGCAATGTGTAAATTCACACATTGAATTTATATTCAGTCAGAAACACATTGCACGAGCCTTATTTGTACCTGCAGACCCATACATCACAACCCCACTGAGATGAAACTGCATTTTCCTTCTCTCCCCAAAACTCATTGAATTTCTCGGTGTGAGTTCCATTTCTTTTCCTGCGCTGTCTCTCTCTGGCCTTACAGACACATCCATCAATTAGACTCAAACCCCCCCAGAAATTACACTTTCCGTCAGCCTCATTATTCAATCTGATGCCGACAGAATGAAAGGTGTTTTACATCGTGCCCAAAATAGAAGGCTCCATTGTTCAAAGTTTGTTCAAAAAGTGCCTTTTTCTTTCTAACCAATGAGACTTCATGAGGAAATCGTGATTACTGAAGAGTCAGTGCCACACAGACAGCACTGGACCAAGGGTTTTAAATTGTTAAATCCATTATATGGCTTTATTAAAAGAGGAAGTCCCAGATCATGTTGCTTTAAAATTGATTCCATGCTTATAAATAACCTGGAAAAGTGTCCTTAGAGTCAAGCCTAACTCTGTTTGACTTCACACAGCTCAATAAACTGTAAACATGACAAACCACCATGCATTGTCAGCTCCCGTAGTAGCAGAGGAAGTGTTAAGGGACTGTCACTCCTTCATTGTTACATGCAATATCTCCTTAATCTCACACCTCTGCTGCATCTGCTAACTTGACTTACAGCTACCGGAGTGTTTAGGCGGCAGTGTATGTCCTCACTGTGTTGGTTTTAAAATGAAAGGAAGGTTGGACGGCAGGTTTCTCACGCTTTCTTGCCCCGGTTATCCCTCTGGTATGTTTTCTGAAACCTTCAGCCTAAGCCCCAGTAAGCCAGAAGGATCATGAAGCGCCACTTTCACGGCCTGTTTTCATACTGGAAATCAGGGTCAAATAAGTGTCTGGCCTTCAAATCTGCAGGAAATGTCTGCCTTTTTTGCTCTCAGCTTAGAACTGGTTGTGCTGTATATGTGAGACCTCCAATCCAGTCAGTCCTCACTCAATCCATTTGTGGCTTTAATGCTGAGACTTAGATGAAATATACCACTTTAGAATCCAAATATGTAGCTCAGCCCAGCAGCTTAGCCTATAGCACAAAGGCTGGAAACAGCTTGACGAGCTCTGTATAATGACAGAATCTGCCTAACAACATCTAATAACCTGATAAAAACATTATTGTCTCCAAGGCAACACATCTAAGTGTGGCTTACATGGGCCTAACATGGGTAGGTAGGCTTCATCTGGGCCTCACAGTGGGTGTTAAGGTGGTTGATTTTGGATGCCCCATGCACACATGAGCTTCTTATCTCTATTTACAGCTTCTGCATAAAATTGCAGAACTTGTAGGTGAAGGACCAGGTTTTGGTATTGGAAGGGGTATAACTTCAGTCTGGAGTCCAAATAGTATTGACCAGTAGTGTTTTGGTGGGCTTTGACTGTGTGCATAAAACCAAGCTGCGTGGAGAGCAAAGAGAGACAGAATGCAATCCGCTGTAATGCAATTAGTCGTTGCCAGTAATCCAACAATGATTTATCTTTGGTTATTAACCGGCTGTGTTAAATACTGTAACTGTAATCTTATCAATATGTGGGATGAAGTCCAGTTAATTGGACATGGGTCTGTTGAAGGACTGAGGTTACAAAACGCAAAAGTGTACGCTATGACAGAGAAATCTACACGACTGAAAATGACACTTCAAATAAACACATAACATAACATGCAATGGTTGTGTTTAAATACTGGTGCAGAAAAATAAAATGTCAACAGGTTCTGAGTAAGAGGAGGCAGAAAAACTCAGTCAGGTACTGCGCAGATTTTTGCAGATCTGTTCACCTTGTCTTACTTCAGCATCAGGGGAAGTGTTCAGTTTAAGGTGAGTAATTGCAGCTTAGTTAGCTCATTCTGTGAAGGCTATAGAGTTAACCGTTGCTCTGGACACAGCTCTCTCTCAACTGTAGATTCCAACCAACTATTTGTTTAGCCGAAGAAGTAGATAATTTTTAAATCAATTAAATGATTTCTGAATCTATATTTTGTTTCAAATGATTGATTTCCTAAGTAAGTAACTGGTAATAAGCAGGATAATGTATAGTGAGTTAGTATCATGAAGGAAAGTAGATAAGACCCCTCCGCTTCTGGACACGCTGTCAGGGTTCCAATTCCGCTACAACAACCCGCTCACTCCATGCAAGTGCATCTAATACTCCCTTCTTAGATGTTGTCTCTCAACACCATTCTGCCTTTTTAAGGTGCTCGTCGGACTGTAAATAACGCAGAGCAAGGAAAAGAAAGTTTTGCCTGGAAGTTGTTTATCCCTCACCTCCGGCTACACAGGAAACCTGAAAGGTTGGTTGTTGCTTCCAGAGGCTATATTGCTTCAGATAATAACCAGTGGGTTCTGAGGGAGAGGGGCTTGAAATGGGCATACTGTAAAACAGTAAACACTGAAGTGAGTGGGTAACGTTTCACTTTATGTGCTCATAAACCCATCAGGGCTAACCTGGGCCTCCTTGATACTGAAGACAAAATTGGCTGGCACCCAGTTGGGTGTCCCACTTTTGTGTGAATGTGTTGGATAAGCTGTGGAAAAAGCTAGAATAGCTGCTTACTTAATCTTTTTGCGACTCTAAGTTAACCAGCTGCTGCTAGTGATGTCATGTTTGTTAATGTAGAAGTGATTATCTGTCTTTTCAGCATTTCTGGGTGAAAGAAAGTTCAACCCATATTTTTACAAAATGTTGCACCTTCCCTTACAGAACTTTACAATCACATATCCTGACTCTTATGCCTATTTTACCTTTAACTGTTTGCCAATCACTGCACTTTTACACTTTGAAGTTAAGTACTGTTCTAATACAAAGCATTGATGTCCATCAAAATGATATACAATAAGCTTGCTCTATTAAATTGTCTTTGTTGTAACCATTACAGTGTTAAAATGCGCTAGCCGATGAGGGTGTTGACATGGAACTTTCTTGACAAAATGGCTCACGAGTGCCTTTTTTTTTTAAATAACAAAATACACTGCATGCCATTTCCAAACATTACAAAAAAAATTGTCCCCATATCAAAAAATCCACTGTATGTAATGCAATACTTTAATTTGAAATCATTTTCAAATAAAGAACCTCCATTTATTCTATGACTTTTCAGGTGAAATTTTTATTGTTGTTTTTTATTACAGTGTTTTTCTGCACGGATATATATATTCAATTATTTTCAAGAAAGTCACGTCTTCTGTTTTGGAGTTACTACATATCTGTTCCTCCTACAAAAATCCACTGTATGTAATGCCACTAGAAAATAGGAATAAAAAAGCTTGACCTTACAGCATCTCCCTGACGTACTTCATCCAATTTTAGATTTATTTTTAAGCGCCTCTGAGAAATCTGTTTCCATGGCAGTGCAGGAAAATTCTGTTTACTCATGTATAGTGATATTAATGTGTGGGATAGGAAGATGCAACTGAACTAAGAGCTTGTCCAGAATATGAGCTTTACCTGAGAATACTGTGTGCATACTGGCAAAGATACAAATAACCAGGAGGATTCAGAGAGTCAAAGCATGGCTCATTACAGAACACCCCAGGAGTGCATCCACTCCTGATTACTCAGGCATGATTGAAATGTATTTTTATGTTGGTTTGGAGGAAAAGTCAGTCTTCTTGTTTTTGGCATATTTGTTTGAAGCTCGAAGCTAAATCTTAATCAGATCTTCAGTCGGTATTTGAGTTTATACGATTTAAATGTCGTGCAAACGGGGTCATGATCAAAGATACAAACTGACAGCAAGTGCTCTTTATGATTCCGCTGTTTCACTTTGCATTACAGCACGTTAAACTGCACATTACAATCATCAGCATAAAGATTTGATGTAATTTGCATTAAGATCCCAAATGAAATTGCAAAATGTTCTGCCTGGACACTATGTCAAGCCAAATTCAAACATGACGCGTCGATACAAGCAGAATGAAAAAAATGAAAAGATTGAGGCGGGAAAGATGGAAAAATTGAAAAACAGGGCTTCAGCTAAGCCACAGGTAAACACATTTGGAGGCAGGAACAGGAAAATCAGCGTTGCACTTCTTTTCAAAAACTCATTTACTCTTGCGTGTGTGTTTACATGTGTTTTGAGGAGGCTTAGAGCTATTGAACACCCCCCATCAAAATGCAAATGTGGCTCTTAGGAAGGAGGAGAAAATTTACAAGGTAAAGACGAGCTGATGAGCTGACGCTGCAAACTAAATAGTTGGCTGTGGTTCCCCCCTCATCTCTCTCTGCGTCTCCTCTGTCTCCATGGTGCAGCTGCAGCGACCATTACGCAGCAATCCATTGGATAATGCCACACAGTAGCTACAGCACAGCTCTGTAAGAGTATTCTACACTTGGCCTCCAGCACGCTATTGTTAGAGCTTACCTGCTCTCGCTTTCTCTGTTCTATTTCCTTTATCTTCCTTTTTCTCCACACCTGCCCCTCCATTACCTTCTCCTTTCCTCTCCCATTTTCTCTCTTCACCTTTACAGCAGTCCTCCCTCTCACCTGCCATTATGTCCCCCTCATCTCCTTTCTCTTTCCCCTAACAGCCTCTCTCCCTCTTATCACCAGAAGTAGCCTCTCCTTCTTGCTCCTTCTCTGTATTCCAGCCCTGCACCCTTTCCTCTGCCCCTCACCCCCTAACAGTCCCCTCTAACTCCCTCCTGTCTCTTTACCCCACATGCCTGGGCTCCCCAAGCCCTGCGCCCCTCTTCCCCTTATTGCTTCCTCCATTCAAATGATTTAGAAATCTTCTCCTATCTTTTCTTTACCTTTTTCTTTCCTTTCCCCATCACATATTCCCCTGTAAACTCCTTGACTTCTTTTTGCCCCCTCATGTCCCCATGCTGCTGTATCCACCTGCTCTTACATCCCATCTTTGCTCCTATGATACCCTTTGGCTATATCTCATCTCATCATCTATTTCAGACCCATTTATTCCCACTTCCAATATTTAACGACCGCTTCAGCTTCTCGCACATGTCCTCCCCTGCCTCACTCCCGTCTTCAATCTCGAAAAGGGCTATCAGCATCTCTAAATCGTATGGGAGCGAGAACACCAGCGCCATTATCTCCCCATCTGCCTTCTCCTCTCGTGTGTTCGTGCGTGTGAGCATGTGTGCGTTCATGAACTAAATTCGGCTCTTCCAAAATTACAACTCAGCCTCCACTAATAAGTGAGGAGACACGAAAAAAAGAGAAGGCGACGGAGGGAGGAAATTGTGCGATATTAAGACAGACGATAAAAAAGTAGATAAGGAGACAGTCATACCTGAGCTGCTCCCTCTCCTCCTCGACTCCGGTTAGGTGGAGATTATTTCCCCTCCGGTTATGAAGCCAGGTGTAGAACTCCACTCTGTAAAAATGTGTCAAATAATCCTCTATCTGCTCAAGTAGATTTGCAAACCAAATAAGAAATCATATCCACTTTTTTAGAGGGTCTTGCACCTTGCAGGGATGGATGCGCTGCCGGGCTCCTAGAGAGGTGGCAGGGCAAGCAAAGGCTTTTTAATTGAGTTTCCGTTGAGTTTGCGTGAAAGCCTATGGTACGGGTACACGACTGGTGGTAGCCTGAAACCTAAAGCAGCCCAGTGTCCACCGCTGATCCACTGGGACCGAAGTGTGAGCGTGGAAAAAACGCCGTTAAACCGGCGCACCGCCGCGTTGCGCACTCATTTGGACTCCGCATGAGCGCCCTGCGTTACGTTAAGACTCCGTTAATTGGCCATTTAAAGCAAAATGCCAATCTTTTTCACGCTGCAGTCGTGGGAATTGAGGTTGTAATTTGAGAGTGGAGGAAAAGCAACGGATAGGGAGAGTGAGAAAAACGTTCTCTCCACTCGGTGATACCGGGCACGTTCTTCGTTTTCGGCTACTCAGCCGGTCTCAACATAAAGCTCCCCTATAGGTGCTCCATGCTCCCCCATTCAGCAGCTGTCATTCCTGCACCAGCATCACCATCTCACTCATTCCGCGCCCTTTGCTTTTAGTGTGGACTTGGTTGCAGAATATTAATCCTTTCTTGCCATAGAAGAGTATCCGCCTCAAGTAGAGAAATCGAGTAATAAGTGCGCAAATGAGGGAAAGGAAAGATACGAAAGTATCAAAGAAGGGTGGTGAATTGAAGTTATTCTTTTGTGCCACTGAAGTGACTTTGTCTTGACCTCTCTCTTATCGCGGACAACAGCGCGTGCTGCCCGCTGGATTGCACGCTAGATAGAGGCGTTATAGGTCAAGACAAAAAGGCAAAGCTCCAGACAGACAAAATGATAAATCCCGGGAGAAAAGCAGCCTCTAATCACATCCCTCTTTTCCCTGTCGTTAAAGAGCGCCCTTCTCCGCCACGGTGAGCATCTCCTGCAGTTACTTTCACACTGTGCGGTGGTTTGTCCCGGGAGGCGATCCGCCTACAGGCTCCTCTCCCTGTCTGGCTCCTTTCCTCTGTATCCGTGTCCTGCTCCGTCTATTGACAACTCGCTGCTCCGGGATTACAGGCTGCTAATAACGGATGGATGCGTTATGACGACTGCTCGTGATGCCATGGCGGGGCGTTTACCTGCATGTGGGAAGAAGCTGATACAGTTTGTGTCTGTAAGGAAAACAGACACGGACACGGTCAGAGGTTCCCAAAGTGAGGGAGGCGGACTTAAAGAAGGCCGTATAGAAACACAAGCATGTCCTGACACTTAAGTTGTATTTTATGAATATTTTGTTTTATGATAAGTTAAAGTTTTTTATGGTTTTAGCCTATTACACTAATGTAATTTATCTCTCAAATACCCTTTAATGTGGAATGTAACACTAAATATGTAGAAAGAACAATATAATTATGGTTCAATTATTTAATGCAAATCTGCACACATGCTCCAAAACAAATTATTTTCTTCTTTTCTTCTTTTATGTGAATATTTCATAGTTACAATTATATGAATGTTCAGGGCCTCTAACTTACTCTATATCCCTTGTTTCCACTCTTAACGCTATGCTTAATCGACTGAGAAACTAGTTGGACTCCTTGTGGCTTGGCTAGCTTCTGTTCCTCTTTCTTGTCTTTTTTTTTTAAACAGAAAACATTGTTTTGCTTCTCATGCAAATAGTTTGATGAGAAGATTGGCAATACTCACATGACTTTTATATTCAAATGATATAAAATGCATTGCAGCAGTTAACAAGCTCACACTAACATGAGTATTGGAGAAGTTCTTGTGGCTGGCCAGAACTTGTAATGGCACATGTCCTACTTATTTTTATTTTTTTTAAACAAGATATGTTCAGTAAGCATGTCATAGATGAATTTGGTGTTCTCTTGACAGAAGCAGGCTAGTAAATAGGATATTTTACCAGTGTAGTGTGTTGCTGATAGTTTTCATTTCATGATCACCAACTGGCAACTTTAAATCAGTTTACCATACGTCATGTATTGACACGTGTGCATCATTGTGTTTGGTAACAGATTTCTCCATGGAAAATAAAACAAGAAATAAATATCCAGATTTTTTTTACCTTACCACTGGGGGGAGGATTGGAGCGGTTATGTCTCCCTAGTGTTCAGGTGACTTTATTTTTGATGCAGATTATCAAAGCATCTGTTGGCATGGTTACTAATGCAACTATAAGAAATGTACAAAGGAGGCCGATTAGTATGCTCACTTGACAGATTCTGCCGGATTTCATGGATTATGAAATGACAGAGTTCTGTTATTATCTGATTAGCAAGAGGTGGGATAAATTTGATTATGCACAGCTGGTAGAAAATAACATAATTCAGGGTTGTGGTTGTTGGCGTTGGTGGTGAGGCCAGGAGGGCAGGAGATAATGAAGAGACAAAGCAATAACAGAGGAAGTCAGAAAATAACCAGACAAACAGATTAAGAGAATCAACAGAGGTCAGACAGGGGCACAGAAAATGAAAACTCTTACTTTATGTTTCGTGATCTATGACCTCAATGAAAATAGAGACACACCTCTGGGCTATATAGGCGGGAGGTTTGTCCAACGAGAAATAAATAAATATGTGTGCATGAGAGCAAAAATGTGAGGTTTAGGAAGTTTATTTTTGGAAACATGAATAACCGTCACTTCTGGTGGCATTTGAAGGTCTAATTCAATGAGATTTTCATAAGCCTTAAGCAACCTTTTCTTAAACTACTGGTCAGAATAAGAAACTGGGTCAGAGGCTTGTTTCTGATGGTTCCTAACCACAGTAGCAATGTTTTAATTAGACCGTGTGTCCCCAGGGTGGAACCAAATGTACTCATTCTGGGATCCTGGAATGAAAAATCATCACTGACCTAAAGGAACCCTGTGAGTTAAGTCATCAGAGCTGTGTTAATATTGGTGCAAGCCCTGATGAACACCATTTTCTTCAACATGTAATTATAGTAATATCTTCTTAATAAAGAAAGAAAGTGTCTGTGTGTGGGGGGGGGAGAGTTGGAACAATAAGGGGAATGGAAGAGCAGCAGAGATGATATCATTCTATTCATTACTGCCCTCTGAAATGCCCTCACCGCTCTGCATTCAGGAATTGATTTGTGATGGTTTTTGGCGCCTCCTGTGGACAAAGCAGTACCTCTTATCTCTTAGCTGAGCTTGTCTTGTGCATGCCTTGACAGCAGTGGTTCTCTACTGGTTTAGCGTCAGGACCCACCACCAACTCCTTCAAAAGAAATTGCGACCCAAATTTTAGTTTTCTGATATGTAAAAGAACAAAGAGGGGGCGGCAGTAGCTCAGTCCGTGGGGACTTGAGTTGGGAACCGGAGGGTCACCGGCTCAAGTCCCGGTGCAGACCAAATCTGGAAGCTGGTCTGATAGCCGCTAGCAGCTTGTAGCAGCTTGAAGCAGCCCCACTCTGCCATCTCTCCATGTCCACAGGTCCTGTGGTGTTTCATGATAGAAAATTTCAATATTTCATCCTGCTGCTATACAATTGAATGTGTCCCTCACAGTGAATCGTTGTTGTGCTATATTTAAACAAAGGCTCTCTCTGCAGCATGTTGTAACTCATTTCTTCACTGTCTGATACAAACATTAAAAATGACTATATTGAAATGATGAATCATTTCACTGATTGCTGTTGTAGGTCATAGAGAGGCTTCAGCATTTATTTCAGTCTGTTTCACTACAAACTAATAACTGCTCACAGGGGCTTTGACATGCTGTGTTTTTGAGTAAATGACCTATGCTGTCTTTTTTGGTAGGCATTCTTCTTGAATTGCAGCCCAAAAAACAACAACAAAAAACTATCTTTCTTCCTTTCTTCTTTTTCTGACTGACTAATCTTTGCATCTCATTTTGCATATCCAGCCTGCATTATTATGCTGTTTTGCGTTGAAGTTTAGTTACTGTCAGTTCAGTGCTGTGTGTTGACATTGCTGCGGCAACAAGCTGTGTTTCATAACAATAAAGTGCCTGTGAAGTTGAGAGGGAGAGATAGAGGGATACTTTGAGAGGGCACAAGAGATAAAGAAAGGGGAGAGGAAGAGAAAGTGTAAGGGAGGAGAGGAGGGAGGGGAGATAAAAAGAGACACAAGACCCTGCAGCCGATTCAGCACCATGGACAGCGCTACAGCGGGGATTCAGCGGCACAAGGCCGGAACAGGCTTTATCCTCGGAGAGAAAAGCCAAAAGCTCTTCTCAACATGCTCTGATCTCTTTGACTCTAACTCTCTAGCGCTCACACACACACACACACACACACACACACACACACACACACACACACACACACACACACACACACACACTTATCTCACCTCCATGTTTTTTCTCTTGCTCCATCTTTTCTCCTCTCCTACACACACTCACACTCCTCATTGCCTCTCATAACTCTCTCACCTGCCTGTAACCCTCCACAGTCTGTCTTCCTGTCACTCCTCTCTGTGACTGCTCTCGTTGTGCATCAACATCTTTAAGAAGTTGACAATAAGTCTGGCATACATGTACGTTTCTGTGTGTGAGTCATTCAGCCTTAAAAGCCTTTGTTTATGTGTTGTTTTCCCCCTCAAAAAATTGGAGAGAAAGAGTTCAAAAGGACACTTAGCACTAAAGCTGTTAGGTGGTTTATGAGCAGGATGAGTGTGTTTGGTCCTGGCAGAGAGGGCTATTGTCTGAGTTATGGACAGTGAGGGGAGGAAAGAAGAAAACAATAACTGTAGAGAGTGAGAGAGATAAACGATAGGTTTAAACATAATATTACAGAAACAGAAAGAACTTCACCTGACATAACCAGCACATTCAAAGGACGGTAGTTAAGGTTGTTTCGGGTAAAGGAATAAAAGATGACATTCGTGTAGAAATACGGTGTCTAACGTTCATGAGTCACAAAGGAATTTTCGGATCCTGCATTAAAGGACGAATCTGTAAGTAAATGAGTTGTAGTGTTGATTCCTCCTTTTTGATACTGAAAAATGTGGTCTCGCTATCAATGAAACATTTTCTTTTAATAAGCAAACTTATTGTTCTACTAAACTCTTCAAGTATGGAGGGAAAATAAAAATGTGACTCGTGCTGTACATTGTTAATATCAAAAATTGAACTCAATAAGTCGAACTGCCCAGGTCTCCATAAATGCTGACTCACAGTACACATCCAGAAATCCTTACCTGGCATTTCCCCCTTTTGGGTGAACAGATTGTATAGCCACGTGTTTCGGTAACTGTCAAATTCCTGCCATTCACAGTAGCTGATGTGAGGATTCTTTTTTGTTTTTGTGGGGTATGAGTATGTCACTCTACAATAATAATATAGTTATACAGATTAAAACTGGAGGAGCCTTAGTGCCTCTGTGTGTAGCTGCTAGGCACACACACACACATTTTGTTCCAAGTGTCAATCAAACATCGGCACCCTGTCAACTTCCTACAGCCTCGCTGCCCTTGTCAGTTCATCATTGGCCAACCAGTCATTGAGACGATCAATCAGTCAGCTGGTCATGAGATCAGTGCCTTGGGCTGACAGCTGATCGAACGTCCAATCACGTAATTGATAGGCATTGATTAGTTAATGCTTCGGCAAGTGATTAAGAAGCCTGCAAGATGGTTTCACAGAGATCATTATGGGTGAATATTGGAATAGGAGCCTGTTCATCGACTTTGCTGGGGAAGTACACACTTTATTATGATCAATAAGATACATTAAGACCTATCCTTTTATAGGTATAGCATGGAGGGGGAAAAGAAGCTACTTTTATTGATAAAGACAAATTAACCAGAAGCTGTAGAATGGAAAGGGCTCTCACACCGCTGCCATTAGCTAGAATCCCAATTCATGTTTCCCTCCATGGTGTGCTCTCATAAAGTAGTTATCTAATAGAACATCAACCTGTTTGCCTCCTTCAAAACACTCAACATAGTCTTGGGGATATTTTCTCTGACAATACTTCTATTTGTTCTGTCAGGGCAAAAAGATCACAAACCAACACGGTGTTTCAAAATAAATAGGTTATCAAGGTGATTCAAAGAATCCTTCCCTGGCAACATCTATTAAGAATCAGTACTGATGGATGGTACAGTGTGATTGTTTTTCCTCACCTCCTCACAATACTGACGCGAAATTGAAACAGAGAAATAGAGAACAAAGGAAGCAAGACAATGACTTAGACAGCATCCATCAGCTTTTATGTCGGGAGCACCGTGTTGGCTGATAAAGAAATAAAGGGTACGGTGGATCGACCGACCAACACACCCAGCAGCATCAGAGTTGTAAATTAAGGTCACACCACATTGGAAGAAAAAGCTCTGACCAGAAGAGTATGCCAGCAGCCTGAAAGCGAGCCACCACACCTCCAATCTGTAAACTGCAGGAAGACAGAATCAGAGAGGTTTGAGATTCAGGGGCTAAGAGGTCAAACAAACAAAAAGAAAGCCAGATACGCTTGAATAGGATTTGGACCTGATGTGTTGTTTCATGTATATATTGACGACTGTGCAGTAAATCCAGCTGTCTAAAAAGATGTGTCACACAGCAAACCAAAGCATATTAAATACTGTCAACGTAAGGGTGACCTAGACTGCAGACCTGTGCCTGAACACAAACCCTGATGTAAAAAGTTGGTTATTAGCATAATGTTTGGCCTAACCCCAAGTTAAACATAGACGTGACCTTTGAGATGATCTTGTATTTTATTTTTACCGTTTATTCAGAAAGTTAAACTAGGGTCTCATAAAGGATCCACTGGCAAGTAGTAACACATGCAGACATTCAGATGTTTTGCCAATCCAAAATTGTTATGAATTGGGGGTTGGTGGCCTGGGTGTATGATCAACAGTTGTTTTTTGACAATCAAGGGACTGCCTAAGGGTTGCACTGAGGGGTCTTGCAAAAACCAGCCAAGTTACCAAAGTGACAACACAGGGAAAAGCAGGTCCTTACAGTGTATCTTTGTCATTTGTACGAGAAGAATTGAGAGTGAGAGGAAAAGAGACTGGGGTGTTTTAGCATTGCCCTTCAGAGAAGCAAGGTTGCAGTTCAATGGAGCCAACACCATTGTCTCTCATGACACATCCGCCTCAACATGGCCATGTATTCGTGGAGAGAAAAGAGAGAGATAGCGTGTCACATCATGGCCTTGTATCACCACGCTGGTGCAGAGAGGGAGACAGAGAAGAGTGAGTAGCGGCAGCAAGGTACAGACCCTGACACCAAAACAGCACGGTCATCCATTAGTCCTGAATGTAGAAAGAGGGATAGAGCAGAGCAAGAGAGGGAGAGGGTTAGGTTTATACAACATGGCTACAGTAAGTATGCAGTAGTGCAAATGTAAATGTGAAAAATCTTACATTCCTAATCGTCGTTGTTAGATTTTAAATACTGTATAATATCATTTGAAATACCCTTGCTGCAACATGTTGGGTATGAACAAGAGGAGTGGGATGCATGTTTTAGGGAGGAGTGGGAGTTTGATGTAGAGATAAACTAAAGGAGATCAGTAAGTGGAGGACAGGGGAGATGTAGAAAACAGATAGAGAGAATGTCTATCTCCCAAGGCTCCAGCTTGGAAAGAGTGATGGGAAAAGAGATAAAGAGGAGAGGAAAATTCAATACTGCGAGCGTGACTGAGTGACAGGTGGAGAGAAACAATATATATATATATATATATATATATATATATATATTTTTTTTTAGCTCTGGAAGTGTCAGCGAAGGTCACTCTGTCCTCACTCCAGTGAAGGTTACTATGTGCATGTCACTCTATGCTGTAATTGGAAAAAACAGGCACCTATATGTGGCTATATACGACAAGTTGGGAGTTCTGGAAATACAGTTTGTGTGACAGCCAGAAATATCACACATAAGGTTTTAATATATTGTATTTGTTGCTCGTGTTGTTGTTGTACTCCATGCAAAATATCTGGCCAAATTATTAAATAGCAGTTTATTTTAAAATGGTAAATTGACTTTTTTTCTAGTCTTCTGACCACTCAATGTGGGTTTAGACTACATGGCATATTCACCCATACACACAACATTCACACTCAGACGCTGCTACGTGAAGTGTCCAATTGCAAAACGGTACTACTCCATTCACATGTGTTCACACGTTGCCCGTGTAGCAGCATTAAGCCACTGGGAGTTCAGTTTCTTGCCCAATGAGACTTCGACCTGTTACTGCAGGAGCTGGGGATCAAAGCCCTGACCTACCTGTTGAGAGAAGTCTGACTCTACCAACTGAGTTACAGCCGCAGCATTTTAAAGGAACAATACTTAAAATTATTATTATGTCTAACATTAAACAGACATCCTGCATCAATTCCATGGCATTGAGGCTTGGCGCATGCACTAGGCCTGCATAATATACTGTACATGCATACATGTCATGAGCATTTTATAAAAATATACAATAACAATAAATGTTGAGATGTGAGACTACAATTAGGAATTACATTAAAATGTAATATAACATGTGAATTAAGATGTGTAACAACAGATGTGTCTTACTTGTACATTTATTCCCTTTTTATCATCCTTTTTTAAACAATATATGATATGCAAAGCACATTCACAGCTTCTATACATAAAATAATGAGAATGAGAGGAAGGCAAATTACAGAACAACCAGATGAAAAATAGAGAGTTTTCCTAAATACATGGGAAACAAACAGAAATAAAGTATGAAACTATAAAAACACTTAAAGGTCCCATATTATGCAAAATACACTTGTTTTTCTCACACTAATATTAGTCCCTAGACTGTCTTCAAACCCCCCAATTATAATAAAAGTCCATCCTCTTCGTCTTTTACCTGCTCCATTTTTCAGAAATGTTGTGCTCAAACTGGCCATTACAAGATGTTCCCTACATGACATCACAAAGGGCAGTAACCCCTTCCTTAAGTGGGTGACACTGCCAGAGCTAGGTGTTTGTTCTGCCCTCTGAGTCTGCCTTCTCACTGTAAACAGGAGGGCATGGAGCAAGCCCAAGCAAAATCCCTTTCCAGAAGGTCGTAGTCAAACACAGCTCATTTTCATTGAACGCTACAGACACAGAAACAGTTTGTTCTGAGCAGGGCTGAAATAGAGGGGTTTATAGGCATGATCAAATACAGGATCAGAGTGGATTTTTAGCAAGAAACTTCACAGACATATTTTTGGGAGCTCTTATTTAAAGACTTATTTAAACTTGTTGAACAGGAGGAGAATATGGGCCTTAAAATACCTTTAAATTTAGCAGTATTCAATTGAAAAAACAAAGATCAAAAGGAAGCATTATGTGTTTATACAAGTGTGTAAATGTATGATTTTCTAGATATTCTAACCTTTCTATTGGTGTAAAGCACTCAGCCTGATAGCCCTTGTGTTTATGTGTGTAGGTGTATATTTACAGAGCGAAAGACTGCCAGTCAGGTAAAATGTTAAAGCACTCAACCAGATAAGAAGGGTGTGCATAAATATGATTATTTCCTCTGCTTGTGCCAATAATAGGCGAGACCAGAAAACCAAACAGTATGTGCCTGCTTTAATGTTTATGTTGTGTTAGTCAGAAAATAACTAAACATCAGAAAAAATTCAACATTTCCATGAGCATACAAAAGACAAAAAGAAAGATGAAACCCCTGTGTACTTAGAATAACACAGTTAAGTGAATATTGTTCAAGGAAATGAGAGGGAAGACTAACTGTTTAAAGTTATGCTACTCTAGAGTTAAAATGATAATATGGCCTCTTGAGAAGAAAACAAACTGAATAATGAAGTAAGTTCAGTGTTTTAAGCCACACAGGCTGCCAAGTCTGTGCAAAGTATCTTTGCTTCATAAGAAACAGCGTTTATGATATTTTTTAGGGTATGCAACTGAGAAGTATTTCTTCCTGATTCCTAATCCTGATCCTCATTGCAGCTTAGTGCATTATTGTTTCTTGATATTGTCCACATCTTGTCATTTTGGGAATAAAAAGAAGTCCTTATAATTCATTCGTATTTTCACCATCAAAGCTTCAATTTTTGGGAAAAAAAAGTTTGAGCCCTCAAATCAAAGTACCTTTCTGAAATGAGCGCACACGTGTTTGTGTGTGTTTGTATGTGTGTGTGTGTGTGTGTGTGTGTGTGTGTGGGTGGGTGGGTGCGTGTGTGTCAAAGCCCAGATTCCATCAGTCTCGTTAATTAGTAGCAGATGTGTGGCTCCCCAAATTAGAAAGTGATGATTCAGTGAAAGCGTACCGGCTCTCTATGCTGTCTCCCTCAAATCCACAAGGAGGACAAAAAAAAAAGGAGACAGAAATGCTTTGATTTACTGTAACATGACAGGACTAAATCATGTAGAAAAGTGCTTAAATTCATCACTCTATTGACTGTCAGACATTAGATTAGACAAATGGATGTTTTCTGTAAATGATCATGTTATCAAATCTTTGGATTTATTATCAGAATCAAAAATAATCAAATATTTTATAAGTATCTCTATGAAACTTTAGAACTTATTTAAATCTACATGCCTCTGACACGCTGTCATTGCACAGTTCTCTCGCTATAGTGCTCATTAAATTGCACCGTGTGAATTTAACTCGACTTAATATGCAGCATTCAGAGAGAAGATGTAAAACAAACAGCATCAGTACAATAATTATGTTTGCCACTAAAGCCACCTGTTTCCCATCGAAACCTTCCAGAGAGCTGGAACTGGGGTAAAAACTGTAATTAGCGCTTTTGTTTCACATTTTCAACAAGTGAGATTACACAGTTTGACATTGCTCTTCCCTTTCCCCAAAATAATGCTGTTATACAACCTTCTCGACACTTTGCCAGTGGCTGTACATTTCCCCACTCTGTAGATGGTTCAGTGAGTCAGAGTTGCTGTTAAACAGTTCTCAGGACTTGAAAATGGTTGTGGCGCCGCTCCAAAATGCTCATTAAAGAATTTCATAGTTCTGATCACTGAAGCATGTGGAATTTAGCTCTGCTGCAACACTGTGGCTCCCAATTCTAGGGGAGGAGGGCACAGTATAGGACAGCACAGCAAAGGGATAGCCGCAGCATTACATGAAAAATTCCATTTCAGCGCAGCATGGTATGGTACTGTACAGCTCAGCATGGAGGACCTACAGTGAAGTGAAGCACAGCAAGGAATAGTATAGCATATGAGTCTGCCTTTAAGTGCGGCACAGATCACTGCCTGTTTCTGCTGCTGCTTGAAAACGTATCTGGCATGTCACAGTTTCACACGGCATATACTGTATTGAAAGGCACTGAAAGTTGCACATATCAGATTAGAGTAAAAGAGAATAATGAAAAATGGTGCATTCTGGGCTAGTGTGTGAGTTGATTAGGCTGCTTTGGAGCGACACCAGCCCCACTTTTTTTTAATATATAATTTTGTTAATATGAAGTAATGATAAATAATATTTCAGGTCAACTGCACAAATTGGTTCACAACAGCAGGCACTCATGGACTCAGACATGTTAATGACAGGTAGCAATGTGTGGCAGAGGTGATTATAGAGCACCAACCCTTTTTTTAGAACGTTTAAATATGAAATGTTACACATCATTTTCCACCTGCTGAAGACATTAATTATCCCTTATTTGCCTTGTTAGCTTCAGTTAGATATTCATCCATCCATTATCTATACAGCTTTTCCC
Source organism: Labrus mixtus (assembly GCF_963584025.1). Lineage (NCBI taxonomy): Eukaryota > Metazoa > Chordata > Actinopteri > Labriformes > Labridae > Labrus > Labrus mixtus. The sequence continues at coordinate 15,094,479 of NC_083620.1, forward strand.
GTTTGAGGGTGCGACGGGCTGGAGCTGCTTCCACAGTGTTTATAGCATTTTAATGTGTGGTTTAAAGACTTTGTGTGGCCAGGTGTGTTTCTTTGTTTTGGACTCTTATTGTATGTCTTGTGTCACATTTATGGGTCTACAGATGGAAATCAATCAATGATCAATGTCATTGCACACTGTCCCCTGATAAATCAAATAAATTAAATTGGTAACACTTTACAATGAGGGTACATTAATTAACATTAGTTAAGGCATTATTAATCCTTAACTAATTGGTTACTAACAGTTAACTAATGTGTCTAGTAATCATTTATCAAGGGTGTTCATGTTAACTACAGTATTAATTAATGCCTTATTTAATCCTTATTAAGGATGCTATTAACATTAGTTAATGCAGTAATAAGCCTTAACTAACAGTAAATTCATACAGTAATGAACATTAAGAAACCCTTAACAGATGTCTCTTGTGAACATTAATTAAGGGTTTACATGTTAATTAAGCCTATTAACTAATATTACTAAATGCTTGATAAAGATGTTCATTTTAGATGCATGTCTTTTACGTTTTTTAACACTAATATGTGTCCATATTCTGTCCCCCTAATTATAAGAAAAGTTATGAGAAAAATTATGAGAAAAATCTTTTGCCTGCTCCACTTCCACAAACGTGTGCTCAAACGTTTTCCCTTCATTTTCTTCATTTTTAAATACTTTATTAATCCCTGAGGGAAATTCTGGTTTTACACTCTATTATTTTAGAGACATGCTTCTCACACACATAGACCCTGAATCACACACATGCACAAATAGGACCTGTGGACATGAATTAGTGGAGAGATATCAGAGTGGGGCTGCTACACAGTGCTACGCAGGGAGTGCAACAGAGCGGTTGGGGGTTCGGTGCCTTGCTCAAGGGCACCTCGGCAGTCCTTGGGAAGTGTGCCCTTGCACCTCTCAAGCTACCAGAACAACTTCCATATTTAGGTCCGCACCGGGACTTGAACCAGTTCCCAACCCAAGTCCCTACAGACTGAGTTACTGCCGCCCCCATGCATGACATCTTCATGACAGCCCCAGATTGGTGACACTCCCACAGATAGGCGTTTGTTTTGCCCTCTGAGTCTGAGCCTTTTCACCATAACAATAGGGCATGGAGCGAGAAAGCCCAGGCACATTATAGAAGTGATCTGATATAAAATGTACTTGTAAGGGTGTGAGGAATTTGGCATGAGTTGACCGAGGTTTCCCACAGACATTTAGACCGATAACCCTCATGCCTTTAATTAGAACTGATTCAAGATGCAGAAAATTGTATCGTTCTTTCCACTCATTTTTTTTTTTCCAGAAGGACCCCCTTCCCCAGAATCTTGGCTTGCATGACTCCCTTGGTTGGCGAGACATTCGTATGGCATTAATACCGGAAAGTGTCGAAGCAAAAGAGCAAAGTTATGAGGGCTTATTGTCCTGGAACCGTGAACATGACATTGTATTTTTTTTAAATAACCATGGGGTACATTTTTAGGTATGTGGATACACTAAAATGCCAGTGGAACTATAGAAAAAAACATGTGATTGCTAAAGTCCCCTTAGATTCACCCTCTGAGGACCTTATGAATGACATTTCATGGCAGTCTTGCCTCCACCCTTGGTGTTGTATCTTTCTTTTTCTCTTTTTCTGTTTAGTACAAATGCATCTGATAGAGTTCAACAAAGACTGAATGCAAAGCAGATATGTGAGAGAGAGGAAAGTGGAAACAATGTGCAGTACCAGGTGACACTGTGGACCAGAACTCATAACCTGACAAGTATGTGCGGTGCCCCTCCTGCTCCACGGAGGCCTCCGCCCTGCTGTGCTCTGTGCTGTTCCGTGCTGAGGAGCTCTGTTTCATGCCAAGCTGGCTAACTACACTGTTATGCTTCGTTGGTGCAGAACGTCAACTGCATCTGCTCCACTGGCCTGCCTGTTTGTGTGTGTGAGAAGGAATAGAATAAAGGGAATGAATAAAGAAGGATGAGGATGAAATACGTGATTGCGAAAGAGAGGCTGAGAATTAGATGACCGGTGAGAGAGAAAATGAAAGCGTGAGAAAATTGTTCACAGGAGGATGGAAAAAAGATGGTGGGAAAAAAAATGCAAGTTATAAAAAGCAGATGGAGAGAGAAGTTAGACAGCAGTTCAGTGCTCAAACCATCCACTTTCATCTGCTGTGTTTTCTTTTGCTTGATGGAACTAACGGCTGCCATGGCTGACATCCCTATCATCTGACTGTTAAACATCTGTTGCTGTTTAAATTTAAAAAACACATTAATTTTAAATTTTCTGAAATTTTGCACAAGTTTAGTCCCTCTCTCTTTGCCTCGGGCTGTTTTTTCTGCTCTCACACAATGTCGTCTGATCCGCTGAGGCTCTCGTGTCTGGCCTCTCACATGAGCTCCTTGGCAGGCGGCGGTGTTGCTCCTGAGGGCTTTTGCCCCCTACTTTAGACAACAACTAACAGCAGAAAAAGAAAGAGTCTAGAAAATTGCTTAGTCACGCTGGAGCGAGAAAACAAACTCAATCCCTTACACGACCTCCTTCACTTACTCTCAAAAATAAGCACATATTTAGAGAGATCATCTAAACATAATTGTAGAATGATAAAAAACACTCCACATGTACATCCAAACAGCATTTTTTGACACCTTGTTTTATTAATGTTCGTCCCAAAGCAAGGTTAGCAGCAGTGCTGTCATAGCGACACTAGGGTCTGTTGACTTCTGCTCCTGGCTCTATTTTTATTGGAGCTCCAAACAGCAATCTGAACCCTGCTGACAGAAAATGTACAGAGTCCTGTGCAGGTTCCTTCCAAATATCTTTAAGAACGACACAGCGACTGAGTAGAAAAGGAAAGACAGGGAATGAAAAAGAGGGTAGAAAGATAGGGAGACATCATAGGCATACATACAATAAACATTCTCATATAAGGCCACAAAAACAGCTCAGTGACAGCTACTAATCTATCATTTATGTTTTCAGAATGGGTCAAAGGAGTTTAAAAAAGAAACAACCCAGGGTTTTAACATTTACTGTGTAATTCCACACAGCTCTAAGGAGTATTTTAGCAGCAGTGCTACCTGCTTCGTTAAATACGAGAAACAAAATAGAAGAAAAAGTTACCGGTGAAGATAGCGGAGTCATTAGTTGCTCACTTGCCAGATCTGTTCCACAGGATTTAGTGGAGACTCTGGACTCACATTTGTCTGCTTATCCTCAGTATGATTGCTAATGATGCTCAAGTTTAAATTGACAGTTTTGGAACAAACTTTTGTGTTTATTGTGTACTCTATGGATTTTATCTGAAACTATTGAGTTCATATCTCTGCTGAGCTTTAAGTTTAAGGTTTTTTTTTGTTTGTGCATATGAGCACATTAAACACCCCTGCTGTGAGTCTCCTTCCATGTTGACCCATTAATAAAAGCAATTATTTATGCAGCAGCAATAGCCTCCATTAGAGATAAACACCCTCAACCAACGCTACCGTCAACAATCAATCACCTGTGGCCTTATACTGTAGCTAAACCCCTGCTACTCACAACAGAGCCCAACACCGTCACCCAGGTACAATAACATCTGCAGAAACAAAAGAAAACATTAATATATATATATATATCTTTATATAGGGCATGGAGCGAAATATTTATATAAGGGCTTTCAAACAATTACATTTTTGTAAATTTTGTCATCGCAAAATTTCAACAGTTAACAGTGATTAATCACATTTTTAATCACTTGTTTGAAATTCCATTGTTTTGAATTTAAAAATAACAATTGTTAGGCTTTTATTTTGAAATGTTTGTACTGGCTTTAGCTGAGAGTAATTTACTTGCTATTTAAAGTCAACCCAGATTTTATTTTGAAATAAAATAAGGGACCTTCTGATAGATCAAAGGGTACGACCTTTACCATGGAAAAAGAAGCTCGTTATGGATTAAAAAAAACCCAGCAAAAACAAACGTTAAAAAAAAGGTGAAATGTTCGATGTCAGCCTAAAGGGACAAAATAGTATGTGACCATCAGACCTTAATTAATTGTGATTAACTAATTAATGCTAACAGCACAAATATATATAAATCAATTGCCTGTAACTGAAGAACCTGCTACCTCAACACAGTATCTGTTTGGTCTTGAATAAATCTTGGTATCATCAAGGCCCAACTACTGTTTAGTGCAAAAATCATAATTGCTTAACCACGTCTGTAACTGACTCCGGACATTTCCTAAAATAGGCTTTTACTTGTTCTTTGGCGTTGACATTACAAATCTGTTGCATGCCATGTGTGACATAGAGGCATCAACTAACATGATTGGAAAAAGGCACAGCATGTTTGGGTTTTGGTTAATCTTCTGTAACCTGAGTATGAGCTTTGTTTTGCAGATGTGCCTTCAGTGTGCGTGTCTAAATATTCACATGCAACCCTCTGTAAGAGGAATATTGTTTGAAAAAATCCAACATGTAATGTCTTTCTGAGCTGTGGAACATATTCAGTCAACAGGCACTTAAACTCTCTTCAGTTTGGAATTTCTGTAATTTATTCAAATTCTCCTGACACACACACACACTCACTCTCACAGTTTTTCTCATTACACTGCCTCCCATTTAACTGAGTCCCAGCCATCCTTCTGTCCATCTGTCCCATCATCTTGCTCCAATGCATCCCAAGGGCGAACCCCACACACTTATACATACCAAATAGGCTTGTGGTTATCTTCTTTGAAGACATTTCTAAGCCATCAGAGATATGCACAAGTATCTTAATCCATTGTCACAGAGGTTTTTGGTACACATTCACATGATCTTTAGGACAATAATTACATGATAATTGTTTTATTTAAGCTTCCTGATTCATTACTACATTCTATCATTATTGGCACTGTGTAAAAAAACTGGCTGCATTGTACATCTATTTGGAGAAAATGAAAAGGTAACTTGGGGATACAGAAAGGGATGGCATGTAAAAAAAAAAACTGTCAGATTCAAACTGTGACATGGTTATGGTAATGAGTTTGATACTGCACAAAGTAAATTTTACCGTTCCCCCCTCATGCTGAAATGAATGAAAGCTACATGGGAATGCACTGACACTAATATCACATCCATTGGAAATGAAAGTTCCTCTGTGCCCACAACTCCACTCAGGGAAGCATCAGGAAGTGACACTAATTTCTGTCTCAATTTATGAAACTGTTCACCTTTAAACTGAGCATTTATACGTCAGGTACTTTCCTGCTGGATAATCATATTTACATAAATACCTTGTGCACTCTTACCCATCCATTACAGACACAGCTGGCCTCTCCCCACCTGGCACTGCCTTCCACAGAGAAGAGGTGAAAAAGGTGAAGTTCGACACACACACACACACACACACACACACACACACACACACACACACACACACACACACACACACACACACACAGGCAGAGGCATGCACACTCCAGAGCAAACAGTAGAAGAAGGAAATCAAATATGTGCTTATATTTATTTATTTTTTGAACACACAGGGCTCTTTTATTTTTCAGGTTATAATTTTTCTCACTTAGGAGTTGTCAGTCTTTCTCTCTCAATGTAGTTGCTTTTTAATGTCTGCTTTACAGACAGCTGAATAGCAGCTCCCCCGCTGCTGAAGCACAACTTCAAGGACAGCAAGCACAACTCCACTAAGGCTAAAAGCACATACACCAATGCAGGTACACACACACTTACATGCAAATACGCACACAAAGAAGTGCACAAAGGCATTCACACAGGGTTTTTAGCATACTCAGACATCCATCCTCTAATGCACTTCCTCCACACTGCCCACACACTCTTAAACTAACATCATCACCGGTGCACAAACATACATGAGGAATGGATAGGTTTATCTTATTGTTCTTAAGTAAATGCATAATTAATGCTTCTTATACAAGCTGCTCTGTTTTTTATGTATGTTTTGTGATTTGGGATAATGTTGCAGGAGTTCTGAAAAGGTGTGTGCAGGTTTTATTCCCCCCATGAGTCAGTGCGTGTGCTTTCCCGTGTGTGTGTGTGCATGCATGTTTGCATATGCTTGTGGGCCTGATAATAGGAGGCTGTTATCCCTTTTAGAGCGACTAAATGAAAGGGTTGAACAATAAGATGAAAACAAACAGGGGAATATGCTAATTGGCATTAGGACCCCAAGTGGCTGCAGCAAAACAAACATGTTATCAGGGTTGATCAAAGTATCACAAGGAGGTGAACAATTTCATCTCATATTAAGGGAATAATTCATGCTAAAAATGCTATTTACTATTAAAGTAATATGTTAGCATGGTGTTTATATGTGATTTATTTTTATAACTCTCAGATTTAAGCCAGGATTATTTCTGAAAACGATAATATTGTTTATCACTGCTGCAGAAAATCAAAGCACAATGAACAGACTTTGTTTGGCTTACAGGAAGTGTGTAACTCCTGACAAGGACATAGGTGGTTGATTTCTTTTGCCTGGTACCCCTAAAACCTCCCCCGAAAAAACTAATTTCCTATTACTAGTCAAGATCATAATTAAAACAAAGAAACAACACAAGGTATTGACTAAACTTCACAGCCCTTTGAGAGACTATTTTAAGATAAAGTAAAACAGCTAACAGCCTTGCTGCTTAGGCCACTGGGTTGATTTGTTCAGATGCAATAATGGGACACAAATGGTTCCTTAAGAGAATTACACAGCCGTTACATAACTAACCTAATAAAGGGAATGTCAGTCTACTTCACACAGTGCTGCTTTTTGTATTTCACCCTGCCACCTTTACCTTTACGTAGCTTTTAACTCCATATTTAATAGCCCTGCCTTTTGTACTTTTAAGCCCTGTCAGGATGTTGATCTCAGGTCAGATCCAGAAGTCCTAGGGTAATTCTAAAGGTTATAAAAGGCTTTTTTTTTTTTAGCAGCATGCATCCTCTTCCCAGAGCTTGTAAAGTCCCTTGCTTATTCTCCAGCACTGATATAAGAAAGTGAAATGAACTAGGTGTTGTTTCCTGTAGCTGTAGCACTCATGCTTATGCATCTGTTTTTGAATTGCTAAAGTGAATTTAAGTATATTTTAGTAATGCCAGTATATGTGCTCATGTTAATCTTGCAGGGATTGCTGAATTTTCTCCTCCCTCTCAAGAGTAAAGTATCCACACAACCCATCACCTTTTAATACATTAAGCTGGTCGCCCTGGGTGAAACATGCAAATTGGGAGCCTCAGACACAACAATTTTAAGTATGAATAGTCTGACGACAAGCAGAGCGCTAGCCGAGGCTAGCGGAGGAATACTCAACAGTCTGTGAAACAACACTGGATCTCAATGTGAGTGAGGGATTTCTGAACTACCCCCGACCTCAGACATAAATGTTATACATACAGATATGAGAATAAACAGACCATTACTTTGAATTTGCAGTAGCTTTCAGTAAATCCTGAAATATAAGACACCTTAGACTTCACACCATGGTTTAAATAAATTCTGCCTTGTGGGGATGAAAGGCTTTACCTTGGAAGTTTGAATAAATCCTGCAGATGTCAAGACAAGTTCAGTCCAACAGGTAAAATAGTTAGCACTTATAGGAAATTAGCATAAAAAGCAGCCATATTAAGGCTACTGCTTTGGTTATATGTCTTTTTAAATCCTTTTTTATACTACCTGCTGTATGCACTCCAGCCCTACATTATGTAATGCATTATTTCCCAGTTCAAAAGATAACATTTGCTGTGAATGGCTGAATCCTGTTTTGATTTGTTCAGTAATGTATTACAGGTCAGCCTGGCATGCGTGAGGCTCTCTGGAAAGTACAAGTGCCAAATGAAATCTTAGCTAACAAGACAAGGGCATTCGAGTTAACATCAACTCCCTAACCCAAACGGATGTGGTGAGAGGATGATCAAAGTAATGAATGTTCCCCTCGGTGGACACAGCCCTACCATCTGACCTTAAAACTGGAAGTCTCGCTGAGAAAACTGATTGCATCTTGAGAACTGTGTCATTATGGTCGCTGAGACAATGTTTAGGCTAAACGACACATTAGCGTTAGCTAAATTAGTTTCTTAAATTGGATCAACTGCAGCTGTGCGAGGGAACATCAGAATCATTATCAAGTGCCACATCAGTGTGTGTTACATTTTCTGATTTGTATTAATGCTTCTTGATTGGGTTCTTTCATAATAAAGAGACAAAAAAAGGATTGTAATAATGATTAAAAAACACATCTTTCCATCCTAAATAAATAGCACCCATGGTGGTCAAAGGTTGTTTTTTTTTCACTAGATGGTCCCAAGCGGTGGAAAGAATTTCTCCCTCTCTCACACCTGGATACTTTCAATTACTGAGCCAGCTTGTATTTGCAAGTTTGCTACTCTTACAGTTAGAACACTGCACCAATTGCATGCTGACATGAACTGATCAGCAACTCTCAAACTTTTGCTCTGGTGCACTGTCTGTGTTCAGCTCTCTCGCGATCAGACTTCCAGAACAAACCAATGTTTCATTGCGTTTTTTTTCTCTCTCACTTTTCTTCTTTTGTACAGAAGCAACAGCAGACAGAGTGGGAGGTGACATGCAGATTCTATTAAGGGGTTAAACATGCAGTGGGCTACCTGTATTATGTGAAAACTGTTAATTATTCAGGGGACCTTATACATTATACAATGTAAAAATCCAAGAGAATTGTACATATAGTCCAAATAAAAATCTAATTTTGCATGCTTATGTTCTCCAAGCAGCTCTGCTATTGTCCATGAATGAATTCAAAAAACAAGACAAATAATCCCATAAATGAATTGTGTTTTTATTTATTAAAATAAATACCCTTAACTACGAGCAATAACTAGTGGGCATAGTTAGTAGGGAGTAAGAGTAAAAGCAATAATATATTGCAAACAATTTTATTATCTTACAATAGGACCAAGAATAAAACATAAAAGGCTGAGATTGCCCCTTTTCCCCACCTAGCTGAGTTGGGCATTTGTTCCCCCACTGCACCCTATCACTCTACATCACCCACACCCCATAAAACTTCCCCATCACCCTGGAGATAAGTCACAACATCACTCCTAGTATCAACTAAATATTACAACATGTCACTGCGTCGGTGTCATAGGACATCATAACATCATCAAATGTCACACAATTAGATAAAATAAAACTGCAGTTTTTCTGCCTGTAAGTATTACATTGTCATTTCATGAATTCCAATTAATGAAAGTATAAGTAAGGCATGTATTGCTACAAAGGGATTAAATTAAAAGTTTCTTGTAATGTTTGGGGATTTCTTTCATAAACAAGCTAAAATGTGCAGTGATGTAGTTTCTTGCTATTCTATGCACTCTGGTCACCCAAAATGTGTACTTCATAACACTCCAGATGAATTATACATTGTGATTTTAAAATATTTCATGGAGTCTATATGCCTGCACTTTTCACCTCTCAACATCTGCTGCTGTCTGTATGTCTGTGTGTTTATCACATTCCATTACGCTTTGTGATCAGACAAACAGCCTATGGCTGCTAGCTAAACAGCAGAACCTGCCAATCAATATGTAGAGTGATGTTAGACATCAACACACTATTACAAACCTTATTGAAAAGTGACTATATAATTTACTTCTTATCCTTGTTTTTTTTATTGTTGTATTGTCGCTGCTCTTCCAGCTGTAGCTACTGAGTCAATCAGTGCTTTTCAACAGTTCAGCCAACATTAACTCAGCTCCCTCAAAGAATAGGATGGTGTGTAGTGAGTGTGTTTGAGTCAGAGAGGGTGTGTGTCAGTGTGACAGCTTGTACGGGTAGCAGATGGAAGGTTAAAGTTGACCATCATGCAGTATAGGCTTTCATTTAATATCGTATTCTCGGCTGCAGCCAGCTGCCTATATTGCTTATGCCTTTACCAAACTCTTAGAAACACTTGGACAGATTTATATTTAAAATGGACACAGATTATACCATGAAAACATTTAGCGTAATGAGAAAGGTGGCATTAAAAAAATAAATTGTGAACACTGCTGTATTGTGCAGGAATGCATTATATTTCATGGTACGTTGCAACTCATATATTGAATGCGTGTTGATATGTTTGATCTCATACCTTGAAAATCCACTGCATTACTTTTGCTCAGCTAAATGCTGTATGACCTCTTAGAGCCCTGTCTTCTAAGTAAAACTGTGACTCTGTGCTTAACCCCCTAGCCTTTGAAATATGCGACACGGCTGTTGCTGTAAAGCTATGCTACAGCCGGTAGCTAACGACAGTAAGTGCCAAGTCGTCTTTATGACCTACACTGAAGAAGGTTTTGGTTACATGAGCTTGGGGCTAGGTGTTAGCTGTTTAATATGCGGGCTGATGGCATTAACGGGGTACGGCTGCTGGCGCTGTTATTAATATAAAGCATAAGGCTGGTGATGCAGAGCTCTAAAGCTGCTAGCTGTGCCGCCCTGGGAAATCCCTGCTGCTGACCTTTCACTGACAGGATGAAACCTGACACAGATACACACACATGATAATGAGGGCTGGGGATGGAGGAGATGGAGGGAGTTAGAGAACGCAAGAGAGAAACACTGATAGGGGAATTAAGGGGAAAAAAGGGGAAAAATAAGGAAGCAAACAGCTTCAGAGTTTGTGCTTTGGGAGAGAACAACAGAGAGGGGAGGGAGAATTACAGAAGTGTTAACTGCACGCAACAAAAGAAGACATCCGCATATAAGGCCACAGTTAGAACGAGTTACAATGATGACGCAAAGAGGGTCAAGAAAATAAAATAAGTTGGAGGGATCATGTGAACCATGTGGACAGGTAAGCAGAAAGAGGGATAACAGGTCATTGTGCCAGGGGCGGCTGTGGCTCAGTTGGTAGAGTAGTCACTTCTCAACCAGTAGGTCAAGGGTTCAATCCCCAGTTGAGACACATGTCCGATGTGTCCTTGGGCAAGACACTCAACCCTGCATTGCTCCCGCTGCTTCGTTGGCGGTGTATGAATGGATTACTGTTGTACTTAATCTCTGATGTACGTCACTTTGCATAAAAGCATCTGCTAAGTGAATTTTAACATTGTGGAAAGCTAGATTTCTCTTATATGTATTTAAAAAGCAAACAAATCCTACAAGCATGCAATGGAAAGGAAAATAATAATAACTTGGGTGCAGGCTGTAAAAGGACTTGAAAATAAAAGTGTGAAAAGGAAGTAAAACGTTGGGTTATCTTGCCATATCGGATACAAGGAAGCCGTGTTTTTTAGGGCAAAAACAGAAGTTTAAATGAGAGGCACTGAGAGACTGTAATGATCTGGCTGGAAAATTAAATTAAAGATCTCTGACGACTGGAGGAGCAGTGTAATTTCAAGGAGAGAGAAAAGACAATAATAGGAAAGCAAAACAGAAAAGTGCCAAGGTGCAAAACAACAGGTGGCAGAGGAAGAGGACTCAGACTGGAGAGGACGATCTGTAGAGATAGATTAGAAGACGGGAGGAAGACAAGGGAGGGCGAGAGGAGGAGAGGATAAGAGACAGCAAGCAGAGCACACAGCAATTCCCTCTCAGCAGTGTTGGTGAGGCTGTAATTTAACGCTCCGCCAGGTCGCAATCAGAGCCTGTGTGTGCATACATGTGTGTGTGCATGTGAATGTGTGTTAGTGTGTGTGTGTGTGTGTGTGTGTGTGTGTGTGTGTGTGTGTGTGTTGGAGAGCGAGCTTGGGGGGACAGTTAGACACACACCAGAGTTGGAGAATGAAAAGGGGAGGGGGGCACAAACAAATGAATAGATGAGCAGACAGAAGGGACTTGCAGGGCAGATCCCTGGGCTTCAACAAACTTCTCTGTTTAGAGACACATCACTTGGGGATTGGAGACAGAGTGTGGGGACAGGAGTTGAGTCGTAGAAAGGTCGGTAGTGGAAGGGAATTAGTGGGAGGAAAGAAGAGGGAAAACAGATAGTATTAACAACCATGTAGGCAGACATGAGGAGAGGATGGAGCATTATACAGTGTGGAGATATAAGGAGGAAGAATGGAGAGGAAATGAGAGGAGAGACAGCGAGGGGAATCAAAGCACAAAAAAAAAATGGACTGAGGGAAGCAGAGAGGGGGCACGGCACATGAGTAAAGAGGGCATTTGGAGTCAAGGAGAAAAGTGGACAAGAAAGGGAGATGAGAATTGGGGAAAAAATAGAGGCTAAGTTGGGACAGTAATTTAGAAGAGAAGAACAAGAATACGGAAACATGGAGAGGAGAGGAGAGGAGGTGAGGAGAGGAGGGATTAGAATAGGGTTGGAAAGAGAAGAGCAAAGGAAGAGCCATAAGAAAGGGGACAAAAATGAGTTTCTTTTCATCCGGAGAAGAATAATCCCCAAAAACTAAGGAGATAAAGGGAGTTCAAAGGCCTCGTAAGAATGGGAGGAAAAAGAAGCAATTCCTGGCATCTTAGCTCAGAATACTTAGAAAAGCAAGGAGTTCTTTTTCCCATCTGAATGTTGTTTAAAATAACTGTTAGCAGATGGCAAATACAATAGGAAAGCTTGTCTCTTTAAATTTTCATTAATCTAAAAAACTGTGGATTGGTCACATTGTTCAAGGTAAATTAAACACAAAGCTATTCCAAGGTAGGCACCGTGTCCACCTAGCGTTTTTTTTTCCAGGCAGAAAAGTGCTGGCTATGCGCTCTGGAGTGCTTGGATAAAGCGTGTGTGAGCTGAGAAGAAAAGCACTGCCCGTCCCTCCTGTCTCTATGACAACAGTCTGTTGACAGTGGCCACCGTATGTCCGCCACTGCTCTGTTACTTTTTACTGTGTGTTTTCAATTTTAGATCATTTATTTCCCGATAAGAGACTGAGCAAAGAGGATGTGGGTAATAGACATGATCTGTGGACGGCAAAACTACAGGTATTTATCATACATTGAGTCTGAAGCGGCCGCACAAAAAAGGCGGAGCGCTCGGAAAAAAGACTCTGGGGGCGCTGCACTTTTTTTCTCCAGGCGGCCGCCTGCTGCTGCAATTACTCTCTCCTCATTAAAAATAATTGAAAAAAGATGCTGGCGCTCAGAAAAAAATGCTAGGTGTACAAGTGGCCTTAGTTATTATTGTTGTCTCTGAAGTCTCTTGAGCAGCTTTAAATGTACTGAATGCAAAAGCAAGGTTTTTGGTTGCTGTCTCGAAAATCAAGAATGAACTTTGAAACTAGTACATGTAATACCTATATATTTTTTAAAGCAATCCAAACACTTAAAATAATGTGTAACGTTTAACTTGTGCTAGCTACTGCTACAGCTGAGAAAATAATTCAGAGTTGTGTGATAATCTTTGACCGCTTTCAAAAAATATAACTTATGGTACCAATTAAGTAAGTAAAAATTTGGATATAGCTTTGAAAAACTGGATGGATGGTTGGTCGGTGGGTCGGTCGGTCGGTCGGTTGGTTGGACAGATGGATGGATGGGTGGATGGATGATAGATAGATAGATTCATACCTTCGATACAGTGTCGGTCCTCATGCCCCAGGCACATTCACAAGTTGAGATTTCCATTTTCAAGGACAACCCAGTGCCTTGTATTCATTGCTGTCACAAAGCTATTCACTGTCTGAATTGCGCTATTCATTTGTAGAACATCTTTTCATGTTGGAGTGACATTTAACACATTTAGCCACACTGAAGCTGCTGAACTGAGGGCCACGCTGACACACACACACACACACACACACACACACACACACACACACACACACACACACACACACACAAATACTCACATTTCTCCTTATTGATTCATTTATATCCACATAATGTCCAGAATAAGGGAACACATTAAAATTGCAGATGCAATCATAAATTATATAACACTGCAGTTACAGATGTGGACAAAAAAAGAACATATCGCATGCCTGCCAATCATAGCCGCCTTTCAAAGGTATAATACTCGATTTTTTTTCTTTTTCCCCTTTATAAATAATTGGTTGCATGATTAAGTGGATTCATACATTTTGCAGCTAATTGTAGACGGAGAAAGCGTTTGGCCAGCTGCTTGTATAGACAGATGGAAAGCCAGGCAGCCAAGCAGAGAGACACAGACAAAAATAAAAACTTTACAGTATTAAACACATCTTTTTGAGCTTGTTTCCTCCTTTTGAGCAATGTGAGCTGAAGGCTGTTTGCTAACACCGTGCTTAATTCCAACCCACATTTAGGCCGAGACATAAAACTGCCAAGCAGACATATCGATTGCTGTGAAATGTCACATACAGTGATATTATGCAAAAGGGAAGCAAACACTGTGTGCTGCAGGGTTCGTCTTAAATTGCTTTTAGTTTGAGAAAAACACTTAGGACCTATTTCCATTCAATTTGCCTGATACACTCTGTAGACTACCAACTACATCAGAGAAAAGTGAGTCCTACTATTTGTCTGAGATAAGGGTCATTAAAGAATATGTAGTTTAACAGTTTGAGTATTTGACCATTTTGTCATAGAAATATATTTTTCTCTATTCATCTTCTTTTCCTTTGACAACAATAATTAAATGATTGCATGTCACCCAGTTGTGTCTCCTTGTCAGCTCTCTAGCCAGCTCTGGGGTAGCCTCGGGTTTTATTTTCCATCCCAAGGCACATGTTGTGGTTGTGTGATGAAATAAGCATGGCTATATTAGTCAAATTAAGAAATAAAGGACAGAAGAATCCCCAGTGTGCATCAAGACATCATGTAAAGCCCAGAAATCCAGATGTCAAACTGAATGTGTGATTGGTCAAATATGAATACAGAAATAAAATACAGCAATATGCTTGCATGTAAACAGTATGTGGGGATATTTGCATATACCTGATGAATGTGTCCTTGTTTTCAGTATAGGCTTCATGATTGAACTCTGACAGTAAATAGTTGTTTTTTTTCATGTCAAGGAGAAAGACAAGATGTGAATGTGTAGTTTTATTGAATGCATGACAAAAAGATGCGATACATGCATGTTAATGACAGGAGCAGTTTCATGCCTTTAGTGTTAAACTGCATGGACAGATTGATGGATTTTTCACAGCAATGCATCTACTACATTTTTCCCACCCAGTGGAAATGTGCTTTATTACCGTCATGTTTGATGACTTCCTCTTTCCCATTACTGGCAGAGAAAATGGATCAATATACACCAATATGCCACACATAATTTATCATATGTGCCGTATAATGTGGTAAATAGCCCATAAACGCAGGAATCGAAATCAGAATAAAGAAGATCTTATCACACCTGCTTCTAAGAAAACAGGTAAACATATTGTAACATGCCTCCACCACACACACAAACACTGAAGTTTCCACAACAGTAACAAATGTATACATGAGGCCCACGGCATATTAATCACGATGGCATAAAGCTGTGGTGTACACAGACCAGCCTGTTCGAGCCTCAAACACACAGTGACTAATCACGCCCGTGCTCTTCATGCAGCACATTTTTCATGCTAAAGAGAGACTCAGCAGTGTGATACTGGAGTCCAAATAAACAACACGCACACAAGGACAGAGGAAGAATTTGCCGAGATATCTTCCAACAAAACAGTCAACGGCAGCAATGATGTGATTTATCCTGTAGGATTTTCCAGGCAAGCGTGTCCATTGAGTGTTTCTGGGTGGTTTTTTTTAAATGTCCCATGAATCTTTGTCATTTGTTTTGGGCTGCTTTGTGGATTTTCATAGGGATGAAAAAAGCAAAGTTCACTTTTTTTGTATCACTATGGAGTTGATGTGTGGTGCACAGACTAGTGGAAAGTGGCTTTCAGTGTGTTTACAAGCACTTAAGTAAAAAAAGGTTATTTGGAGAACACATTAACATACACTTTAGTAACCTGGCTGCTAGACCTGCTACACTTAGAAACAAACAAAAGGTTAAGGTCTTGGCTAGAATGACATTTATGTTGTTGTATATAAGGGCCCATAGTATACCAATACTTCCAACAGTTGACCGAACCTTGTGATTTGGCCATTCGGATCTTATATCTAAACATGGTTGATTTTTATTTCTATTTAGAAAAGACAAACCAATATCTTTACGTATAATTCAGCTTTACAATATGGTAATGGTATATGAGGCTGCTGTTGCTCTGTTGTTAGAGTGGGTCATCCACTTTGAAGAACTGTTGTTGGATCTGCCTTTTTCAAATCCTCGTGTTTAAAGTGTCTTCGGTCAAGATACTCCAACCAAAGTCAAAGCCTCTGGTATGTGAGTGTGTTTATGAATAAGTGGTTGAAGGGGCATGTGAAAAAAAAAGATTGACATGTAGTGAGAGGTTGCTTGACCAGAAAGGTGCTCAACAAGTGCAAACCATTTACAGATCTCTCATATGCCACTTTAAGTATTTTTACAACAGAAAACTCAAATTTGTTAGAGACTTTTGAATGCCTGAGCATATAATATAAGTGCAGGTTCAGTAAGCACGTATTTTGGTGTTACATATTACATTCTAAGAAATATACCAACATTTGTCAACTAACCCTGGTCGCCTTAATCCAATTTCTCCTTTGTCGTGACTTGTTTTTTGACATCATACCAATCTCAGAATCAATCAGCCATCATCTGACACTGAAATAACTTTAGGGAGCAATGGCCATGGGGTTTCCTCTAAAGCCAGTGTTGTAGTGCAGTAGCAATGAAGAACTTCCAGCATGGTTTAAAGTCAGAGCAGAGAAGCAAGAATGGAGTTTGTGTTGAAAAACAACACCCAAGGGGGGAATATTAGGGTTAGGGTTAGGGCTGCACTTTTATGGATTATTCATTTAGGGCAGTGGTTCTCAACTGGAGGGTTGGGACCCAAATGTGGGTCGCAGAACCATTTTCAGTGGTTTGCGAATTTGTGCCAGGAAAAAAAACTGTATCAAAGTCCATAAATCGATTTGAAAAATATTAGTTTTGTTCCATTTTGTTGCTCTGTGTCACATGTTTTGTACTGTCTGTGGACAAAACTGCACAATAAGTCATTAAATAACTCTTATTGGTTGTAAAATATTATCAATTTGGGTCCCGATTTGTCATGAAGCAGTTGGTGATGGGTCCTGAGGCTACCCCAGTTGAGAACCACTGATTTATTGATTTATTGATTAAAACCAAACCATTACTGCTCAGGGTCTCTGGGTTGCATTATGGCCGCTTTCAGCCACTTTTACTCTGAACACGGACTGTTTTCGTGCTGCAGCCGAAGCCTTTGGAAACTGAAGTGGAAGATATAACCTGCGATATGAAACCACTACCAGAGCACTTGTGACATCAAAATCTTGTCCAGCGTCTTAAAGAAAGATTATCATTCTATAGGTGTCTTGATTGCAGCTCTCTCGATAGAAAGGCAGCATAGAGAGAGTTATTTAGTCCCCAGGTTTCACTTCAGGAATCAGGAGAATCAGGAGAAGGTAAAGTGCTGTTTCACTTACAGCAGCTCAAATGTGTCCAACTTCAACTACAGCCCATGAGTGATGAGAGCCCATATATATCCAGAACTGTGTTATAACCTCTAACTATGAAAACTTTAAAAGAAACAATAAGAGTGTTCCAGAGGCCAAAACTCCTCAGGACTCTGGCCACTCTTTTCTACCCCTGCCCTCCAGGTTCTGCTGCAGGATACGACTGATGAGCTCCCCCCCTGACGCACCTGCTCTGCTCTGCCGGGGCTGGGAGGGGGGGCGGAGGAGGGGGGGGGGGGGGGGGGGTCTGTGTGGGCTTCTCAGACAGACAGTGCAGAGAGTTCATGTCCCCAGGAGGTTGGAAGAAAAATGTCTGACTCATTGCACACACACACAACCCCCCCCCCCCCCCCCCCCCCCTCCCCCCTCCCCCCCACACACACACACACACAGATCAAGATACTTGAGGAAAAGTAGAGTACCAGGAGTGGAAACCAAACCACAGCAGGAGACAGTAGTCATGGTAGAAAGAGTTAATCAATAAAAGGATACATTAGAGGAGGAAAAAAAAGTAAAAGTCCCCAGTAAGCCGTTTAACACTGGTTAATAGGAGTCTATAAGTGTTGTGCCAGGATAAATTAGTCAAAATGGTTGTGTACTAAGCAGGAATGTGTCGTATTGCATAGGAAATATTGTACAAGCAGGCAAGAGCATTGGGGAAAACACAAATCAATAACTGAGAGCTTGAATAACACGCTAAGTGCTGGATGTAAAGCACTCAAAATAAAGACAACCAAGCTGACAAAGTGAAACAGGATGATGTAGACTTTATTTTTAAACAAAAAACAGAGGTATTTAAATAAAACTGTATCATGGAGAGACCGTTATACTGTAGATAACAGAGCATTTGTGAGGATGAAGCTAACCCGGATACAGATATTTTAAAAAAGTGTCACTTGGTTAAAGAACTTCCTCAACTATGACCAGAAAAATGTCTCTACATGTATCAAAACATAGTCTAATTATTCAGTCACTTTTTTTGAGAACCAATGTGTGCCTTTCAGTGTATGTTGCCCCTTCCCTTTATTTCATGCCTTTACTGTATTTCGAGCAAGGTCACAGAAGGTGATTCAAAATTGCAGTACATGTAGCGTCAGGGCAAAAGCAGCTTTTCCCTCTGAAAAAATAAACTCTTTACCCACCCAAGGACACTTAGTTTGATCAGCACTGTGGACAAAATCCTTCAAATCTTTTTCAATTAAAAATTGGACTCATGTGAAAGGAACAATAGAGCAAGAGCAACATATGGTAAGAACAGTGAACATTTTTTAGCAAGTACATTATTTTGTGTACTTTATACACATGAATAGAATTATACAATTACATGTAGAAAGTTGATTAAAATGATTGCCCAGAAGTAAAGTTTCAAGTTTCAAGGGTCATATTAGTGCCATATGCTACATGGAGACTGAATGTGAGGAGCTCAAAATTATACATTTTGTTGAACTTTGTGCTCTGAAGTCCAAATAAATCCACCAGCTTGATTCAAGCAGAACATACTGTATGTAGTTAAGCGCAATACAAGCTCAAGTCCATTCACCATTTGCATATTATGTGTGCAGACACACATTTTTCTTAAACATGTGTACATATTCATCGATATCCCAGAGGGCTATGTGAAAAATGTAAATTTAGATTGCAGGGACTTGTCTTCACGAGTGCATGCTTTGTCACGTTATCTAAGAGACAAGAAAAGCAGCTGTCGAGAATACAATGTTACTGTATACATTTATAAATGATTGATATATAGGATGCTGTTACTTCTGCATACCTTTATGGATGGTTACATTATTCTTACATACTACTGTAGGATTATAGTACCACAACAGTTTACCATTCCAGCTAGTTCTCAAAAGAAGTCTCTTATCAGCAGCTTCCTGTTAATTTCAGAATGAACTTTAAAATGTTGGTGCTCATAGACAGGATCATACCCGAACAGGGATCTCTACTATATTATGAACCTCCTGCAAACCCCACACCATGAGGCAAGATCTAAAGTCCTCTCTAAAGTCCACACATTTTTTGTGGAATATTATGGTCAGGAGAGTACAGTAAATCTTCAAATGAGTTAAAAAGACGTTGTTTGTTTGTCAGTGTTCTGACAGATGTGTAGATTGTGGCTGCTGTGGTGGTTGAATCTGCACACACAGTGTGTGCCTTCTTTATTGGACACATGTAATATGGTTATTAGGTCACTTTAATGGAGACTTAATGATTGAGAAAAAGGATGGATCCAGTCCTATCATAGAATACCTTGTTATTCCAAGTCTAGAAAACAAATAGTTTAATGACGGAGTACAATTCAAATAAGAATATCTATCAATGGCCGCAAAAAAAACCCAACAACAACAAAACATTCAGTTGAAAATCTGACGAATCAGGTTGGACTATGTAATTGACCTGTTATCGCGGGTACAACACTTCATCCCAGGCTTGTTGTCTGCATTGTCATAACATTTAGGACTAAACATTTGGTACAAAAACAACAACCCAAAATGCAATATGCAATTAGAAAAACATGTCTAGATGAACTATACTGTAGGTGATGCAAACACATTTCCTCTTACTGTATATGTGGAATAGTTGGAGGAAATGATCAATATCAGCAGTAGTTCAAAGTTAAAATTGTATACTTCTATGTTGTGTTTAAGGTGTGAAATCATTGCACCTCGGTGCACTGCTGTTGGCAGCCTAGGTGCTTTGTAGGCGGTCCAACACTCACTCTCAGTCTCCCACTGAGACTCGCTGGAGGGTGAAGAGTGTAAAAATATCACTTATTTGCATCCATTTCCGCAGTACTATTAATAAATGCAATGGTTTTTCCTTTATAAACCTGGATCTGGCCTCATGTATATAGAAAACCTGCCCACATGTGTCCATTATCTGAGGACTATGGAAAGCAATATGTTTCAGTAAAAAAAACAGCATATGTAAAGTTTATTCACTGTTACAATGACAGAGGCATTGTTTAAGCTATGCGGAGCCCAGCTGTCTACCTCCCTTAACTCAAACATTAAGACTATGTTCCTTAATTGCTTGTATGGCCTTGATATGAAAATATCATGACAAAGGGGGGAAACAAAAAGCATGATCAATTCCAAGAGTTGTGGGACATGTTTACTGTAATTAGTTGCAGTTAATCAATCTTCGTCCCCCCGATAGAAATGACCCTCATAAACATTCCAGGATCAATCTAAATGCTCAGCAGCACCATGTGAAAGCCATCTATCATTCTTTAAGACCAATCTGTTTTTATCTTCACCAGCTTTCTGCACATTAGCTGTAACTACACCGTCATTGGCAAAGAATGGAGAATGGGTTGAAGGGGCATTGCCATTAAACTCCCCTCGCTTGAATGGCTCTTTCGCAGACAAATGCAAAATTGCTGCTGCAAAAGTGTCATAATGCTTTCATGGAATTCTGTGAGCTTTGTGACGAGAATACTTTCTAGCTCATGTAGCGCCATCAGCTCCATGAAACTCACCACTGCCCATGTGTCTTATTCAGTATGATTCTTTGATTTGCCTTTTTAGATTTGGTAAATCATTGCAAGTTCATAATGGAAAACCAGGTCAAAAGCCTGAGCTTGAGTAGATGTATGCATAGTCAAAATTCCTTCTTCTGTCCCTTAGATTAAGTCAGACCAATTTAGTTTTTCAGCTTTAAGCCTCCTGGTCAGCAGGCCCTATTGGTTGACAAAAAGAGTAAAAACAGCTTTCAGAGGACAAATTGCACAGCACAGGTAATTTTGACGAATTGTTTCACAGCTTGAGCACGCCTGTATCATAGACTTACTTGAAGAACTGAAGTTTACATTTGTTTAAAGAGCATGTTCTAGAAACAGTGTAAAGCAACTACATGTAATTTCCTTCTACAAAAAAAGGTTTTCAGAAACTGAGAGCTCACACTCGCCATGTTTTCATGGATACAAATCATAGGCTCTAGCCCATTTGGAAAGCACTTTCATTCTGAATGAGAGGGGTGGGTTTTGCCGATCATTGTGCAGATCAACATCCATGTAAACACTTGTCCCAAACATTTCTTCCTGGTCGGGGTAATACTGTTCTAACTGCGCTTGTCTGCCTCTCTCTTACGTCTGAAGGCCCTTGTGCACGCTCCCCGTTTATCGATTGCAGGACATGATGTAGGTCTATTCAGAAGAAAAGAGAAAATAATAAATACAGACATTGAAAGTCAGAAATGCGAGAGAAAAGGAGGAGAATGAAATCTCTTGCGCACAGCAAGGTGCAAGCGATGGAGCAACATCTGGAGGCGTGCAGTGACAGCGCTGCTTGTGTAGACTAAAACCAGTGTTTGGCACATTAGTGAAAAGTAGTTACTAGTTACAGTTACTACTATCAAAAAGTAACTTAGTTTTCTAACAGACTTACTGCTTTTTAAAAGTAACTAGTTACTGGTGAAAGTAACTTGAAGGTTACCTTTTTTTCTCTTATCCTCATATTAATGTTCACATTATCTATTGCTGCGGTGGCAGAAGTGAGCTGTGACAAGGTGTAGGTTTTTTACTAAATCGATCTCTGAAGGCAACAGATTCAACAGCTGATCTGAAGCACGTCGCCATCAACATTCCTGTCTTTAACTCTTTAGTCCGGCTCACAGATCGTGGAGCAGGCGGTGTTTTAAATCAAGTCGGCTGTTTCCATGGAGTGTCTCCTCCTTGGTCTGCTGAGCTAAAGTGCGCTGAACCGGGGTCAGCACAGGGCTCTCTGACAGCTAGTTTAGTAGCAGCGTTTTGTTTAGCTTGGTGCTTCGTTCTTGTGAGAGAAGATTTCCTTCCTGCACACAGACTCCAACACACCACGTGATTATTGAAAGCTCAGGGCTGAATGATCACCTGCCCGTGTTTTCTTTACAGTGTGCAACGTTTTTTCCCCCATGATGCTACTGTGCTGACGTTAGTGTAACCTGCCCTGTCGAATCCATGTCATCAAACCTTAATCTGGTGTTGTTGTTGGCTGTTTCACATAGCCTAAAGTAACGAGTAACGCAGGCTTTTAAATGTCAGTAATTATAACGGCGTTGTTGCACGCCGTCTCTGGCGAGCATAACCCAAAATAGACCGAAAATAACAGCGGAGGGTTAAACACAGATCGGCATTAGTTCTGCTTGAACTGGATCTGAACCTGGAGAAAAACTGTATTCAAACATGTACTTGTCTTGTCGCAGTGTATCAATACCAGAGCATTTCATTGGCTGCTGCCACTGTCGACTGTGTTGATTCGTTAACACAGAACAGAGATCTATTTCTCACAATTTTGAGCCCATTTTTTGTTGATGTTAAAAGGAAGGAACAGCTTCTTCTTCTGCTGTTTCTGGCAGACTCGACCGTCGGGACAGCACTGCACATGTCAAAATGCTTTTATTCTGATTAAATGTATTGATTGATGATGTACATGCACGTCATAATCAGATTGCTTTATTTAACATTTATGTAAGCAGTGAAGTTGGAATCACAATAATTTGAATGAGACTGAAAAACTTTTGCACATGTAAACATAGCTACTGTTTTAGGAGTGAAATTGAGAATGGCACAGCTTGTAGCCTATATATTATATATTTTTCTGCAAAAATAAAATTGGTTTGTAGAATCTTCATCCTCAGTTTTAGTCAGAATGTAAAATGAAATGCTACAATATTGAAAAGTCTGTATTTAGTAAAGTGTCAATATATTGTTTACTAATTTCTTACATTAAACTGAAATGTATATTATTATAAAAAACTGGGGGCAGCCTTCAGAGATATGTGACTGCCACTACTTGATTGACAGGCCAATTTACAGTGTTAGCAGCATTGCTATAGGTGCTAGAATTGGTTGATGGGAATACGTCTCCACCAACAGTGTTAGTAGCTGACCTAATTTGACATCTTACTTTCACCTATGATACTCTACCTCTCTTAACCCGGGTTAGAAATATACTGTAGGTATCTTGGTAATTCAGAAAAAAAGTGGGCAGCTTTTGTTACGTATACTTTAATTTTAATACTTTTATAGGTACTGTAAAAACATACCAAGAGATTGGGGTTTTAAATGAATCATCGTGAAAGTCCTTGTTAAAATAAAATGCAGTGTGTTACACGTCAGTAAAAACATCATGTGCCAACGTGCTGAGAAGAGTATGTAGTGCCTGATATGAAACACAGCTATCAACTCCAGCTCTGCACACCTTTAATTAACTTTCCTTCAACTCGTACTTTTCATTATATAAAACTTCCTGCCAGTTAGCAGCGCTTTTCCCTCAAGGAATAATAAGAAACCTTTAAACTTTGAACAAAAACCCTGAGCTGCTAATGATGGATAATGGCTTCTTGTGTTGTCAGTGGGGAATAAAGTTTTAATAAACTCCATGATGGGAGAATCAGCAAGCTGTTTCTATACACTCAATTGGTAATTCAATGGAGTTGAGCCCTAGATCTATCAATGTTAAAAAAAAACAACAGGACATTGGGTAGGTCATTATATAAGCACTCAATGTTGAGTTAATGGAAATGAGCAAGCAAGCGTGACTGATACTTTCCCAAACTCAGCGCAGAGCCAAAGGACTACATACCTAATAGCCGCTTTTTATTTTTTGGCCTTTACCATGGCCTCTTAGGGTACAAAAATTGTTGAATCCACTGAACCATTCATACATAAAGGAGTTTAAATTCCCCCTTACAGTACATCTCTCATCTGCTTTAAAGGAAGAATATCTGAGCTTGAATTCAAGACTGTATGTTCAGTGATAGAGCAAGAGAAAACAATGTGAGGAACATGGGTGCTGTTAGTCCTCAAGAGGCAGATTTGAGTACAGGCTGCTTTGCACATTCTATCATACTGTCACTATACAGACATAGGACACATCTTTACCATAGGGTGGAGAGGCAATTGTTTTTATATCTTTATACAGGCTTCTTCTACTCATTTGTAGAATATAGAAAGAAGAACAAAAGTGAGGCACCCAATCTGTTTTAATACATTTAATGCAGCTTGATTGAAATTAAGTTTAATATAAAAAATTAAAAAAATTCTGCTCATCGACAAAAACAGGCTTTCCTTAAAACTCTCACCTATTATAAAGATATTCAACATGTTATTTGCTTGCAGGTTATTTTTCTATGCTCTTTACGCAGGACCTCCTACAGAAGATGTGCTGTAAAAATCTATTTTCCTACTTTCATCATAATGATTTTTTTTGTTGTTGTTCAGCCCAAGGCCATCTATAACTACAGCCAAGGCTGCATGTGTCATGTTAAATATGGATGCACACATGTACAGCACATTCACATGCAGAGACAATCCTTTTCAGTATGCCCTCAGTGTTGCGTCCATTATTTGTGTGCTCTTACCATTGGTAATATGTCATTCCTTAAATGAATCGCACTCATTTTGATTAGTGAAATCTATGTAACTATTGATTAATAAAGGACTACAGCATTTTTCTACAGAGGGTTAACCACGATGTCATGGACCAACATCTAATCTAATGAAATGCAGTCCAATAAAACAGCCCTGAAACGAACACTTTGTGAAGTTTATAACGGGAAATTGTACCTGACACCGAGCCACAGAGATGTTGGCTCAGCGCTATGGTAATATCTGATGCTGCAGCTTATAAAATTGTATTGGATTACATCATAAAACATCATAAGGTGTTAAAGATACTTTCTCTCTCAACTGAGGTGGTGCAGTGTCTTACCGTGCAGGAGCTCTGAGGGATCTTATGTTTAAGCAGCCATTCCCAAACTTACGGATGTGGTAAGTTTAAATTTCCCAGTTTAAAATTAGGAATTGGGTCCACCAAAACTTCTAATCGCAGAGGATTTAAATCTTACATTTCTAAATTCCCAATGTTTGTAAAAATATATAGACAGAAAGGTGGGGATTTGGTAATGCTATAAGAATAAATAATCCATCCACAAATAGAATCAAGAGGAAATTCAAATTTCATTCATTTCCTCCTTTTATTACTGAATCTTCAAAAACATACACTTAACGGTTGATACATTCAAGCATCAGCCAGACTGTCTCGATTTAGACCCTAGAGAGTTGTCGCCTCACTGTCGTCACACCGCTTCTCTGTCTCTGGAGAGTTCGGGATACACTTCCATCACTGCAGCTGTCTCAACCAACCTTGGCAGCCAGCGTAGTTTGCAGGGTCTGCAGTCCCAGAGGTGGTATGCCCATGGCTGACGACAAGCTCAGGATCAGTGACTGTGACCAACAGGTACTAAGTCACCCCTGCTGGATTCACTTGTTGTGTTAGAAATCATGGCCTTTTCTTTTTGCCAAACTGATGGCCAGACAATTTAAGCCAATATTTTTCAGGTACTCAGTCACTTTTTTAATCTAAAGAAGAGTAATTTAATAAAACTACAGATTGTCTGTTAAATATATCATAAATGTTTTCAAGGTCATAGTTTCGTACCAGCTTTTATTTTCTCTTGTTTGCTGTAGAATGGGTGTTAAATAAACCTTTCTTGGGAGCCTGTGATCAATCACAGCAAGAACTCTGTTTTCATTAAACCAAGATTACTTTTTTCCCCCAATATTTACTGCGTCCCAAATTTAGTGATGAGGCGAAGCCAAAATGCTCATATGGAAATCGGGAGAGGCACTTCAGCTCTGATCAACATGCTAATAAACCAATCAGGTTCTCATTTGCGCTTAATCAGCCAATCAAACTATTTGTTCCAGAACCCTTTTTCATGATCAGACCGGGCTTGGTAGAAAGAAATGCTTAGAGATTAGGGGAGCTTCAATATGGAGTTGATGTTCAGATAACTAACAATTCAAAATGTGTGGGAGGAATGGGATGAGATGAATGTGATCAATCATGAAAATAGTCATCAACGCCCATGTGTCTCACTAGTTTTCAAACCGTAGGTAAAAAAAAAGGCATGAAGGGAGGTCAAGTTGCAAGATTCAAAATGAATTTAGTGCAAAATTACATTTTTTTTCATGTTCAGATTAGCCAGGTCGTACTGTCCTTGATTCTGTTTCTGATGATGCGAGGGCTTTAATGAGCTTATGTAGGGATTGCATTTAATAATTACACACAATCTGCAGAGTGGATTTGAAAACATTTTTTTTTCCTAATGTTTTGTATGCTTAAACTTGTCTTTCATGGGGCAGATGATTATACAAATAAATTGCTTACAGTATAACTTAACAGAATAACTGTATGCTCCTGGAAATGTGGAGGTGTTTTTGAAGCAGCACGCACACAATATGTTTGTACCATGTGACTGGAAATTTATAGGAAATGTAACCAATCACTAGACTCAATAAATAAAATGTTAAAATGCAGGACATTTTTGCATTATTTATGTCGGCAAGTCAAATATTTCCTAAGGGAATCTGGTCATATTGGCTGGTCTTGGCCCTGTAACCTCTGTATTTCTGGGTTCATAGTGACAGCCTTGTGTTGGAAGCAGTCCTAAATGTTGTCTCCTTGCCTCAAACCATTACATTTGCTTGTCAAATAAAATCAGAGAAGTCAAAGTGACAATGTCTGTTACATGACAAGGAATAGAATAAATTCCATCTTTGGTGAAGCTCAAGGATTAAACGGGTAATATGAATATGTTCCGTGTCTGTCATGTATCACAATAGCTGAGTGAGAAGACACCAGGGCCATGGAAATACAAAGATGTCTTCTAAAGCTCAGTGGCACGAATACATTTCAGTGAGTCTCAGCAGTTTACTTGGTTGTTACTTTATATTATCCCTTTAGTCCATTAGACCTTCATCAGCAACATGCACAGGCAGTCACAGGTTCAATAAGGAATTTACCATATTTAGCCGCTGACAATTAAGTTAGATTTGGTAGAAGGCTTTATTTAGGGTGCTCACGAAAAACAAGGATGTCTTATTAATACAAACATGGACATTACATTTTATTTAATCAATAACAGTACCAACATGTAGAAAAAGGGAAGGTGCCAGGGAGCAGAATCATCAAATATCATTAGCACAAGCAAATGTGAATGTGAATGTAAAGTAATTGGACATGTTTTGTTAGCTGGTTGCCCAGCAGCTGATGAATGAGCCACTAAAGCATTAATGACACAGCTGATGCCAATCAACTAATGTATGACTTCAGTGGTATGCCTGACCTAACTGCATGAATGCTCTGTTCCATTAACTGCTATGATACCAAATACATAAAACTATTAATTCTAAATAATATCATTTTCTCCGGGAGTTGCTCTGTCTCAAATTAGACTATTAAAATAAACTATTCTTACCTCTGTCTTACACCTGGTAATGCTTACATTGGTTGGTAAGAATGTTAATAAGTGCAATCCCCCTGGTCCTTATCATGTTTGGCTCTCTTTGACAGAGAACCTTTTATGTCTAATTATCTTAAAGTCCATCATTAATGGCTTTCCCATTGGGTCCCTAGAGTCATTAGAGGTCCATTTAAGTCTCAAGCATTGGGGAACTTAGTAGGTTAAAGCCCCGGATACTCCCTCTGCAGCCACTAATCACCCACTGTTAGATGCTCAAGGGTAATCTCCTTAAACAGTCACATTTAATTTTTTTTGGTATGCATTGATTAGGACACTGTAATCTTGCTGCACTGTCATTGTCATTGGCTTACCTGTGGTTATGATGCTTACCTAAGAAATTAGATTAAGCTGTGGCCTCCCAGGAATTAATTTGGAATTCCATTTAGAAAGTGCTGGATGACCCATGCAAATAAGACTCTTATTTAAGGTGTCAATGTTTGAAAAGATTCTTAGTCTAAGCCCAATTCTTCAGTAGCTAAAGGATATTACATCATGAGGAGAGAGATCTACCTGCCTGATTGCATTCAGCCACCAAATGACCTTTTCCATCCCTGAAGAGCTCCTCAATCTTTGTGAGGAAACGTGGACTGAAGCCAGTAGTCTTAAAAGTCCTCTACGGGTGCTAGAGTTAAACCCAGTCAAAACACTTTTCTGTAATGGAACAAAACAACCGTGAAGGCCAACCAATGTAGACACCCAGCAAATTACAACAAATGGTTTTATTTGGCTAGCGGGGTCTTTATGCATGTTTTTTGAAAGGTTATAGTAGTTGGTGCACAAAAAGGTCACATTACGTTTGTCGTAATAACTGACAAAAGAATAGAATGAAGGAATCTAAAACATGCCTCATTCATTTAAATATCAGTGTCTATCAAACAGGTAATTGTAAGTCAAGATTGCATCATAAAACACACCAAAAAACTGTGAGGTTTGCCATCAGGATTTTCACATATCTGCTGAAAGACACTAAATGTTTGGCCGTGGCAAGACATATTTTGGTCCCATGAGATGAAATCCTACATTGCTGGGTTGACATGTGAAAACACTGGATTGTGTGGACCTGTCATCAGTATCCTTCTCTCCACAGATGTCTTCACTTTATCAGTCCAGTACAAAGAGATTGCTCAATCTATTTCTGAGGCGGAATTATCTCACAACCTTCAACTTCCTCCCGTCAGTCACCCCACACTCATTTACTGAGCTATTCCCAACAGGCACTCAGTCACACACTCCTATCATGCAGCCTACATAGAAAGTGTGTGATAGAGACAGGATCGAGGAGAAAAAGGAGGGTGGAGAAGAAGGCAGCGTGGGGACAGTGAGTGGTTTTGCTCGCACACAGCTGAGTTGAATGCCGGTTGCCATCCATCTCTGTCCCAGCGTTTCCGGCCCACTGATGGAAGACATCCTGATGGCAAGGATGCATTTGTGTTTGTTATTCTGCTCCATTACGTACAAACCCTTTGATCTGTACGACTGAGACACAAAAGTAAAAGACTAAATGGAGAAGAAATCCAAACACACAATAGAGCAATGCAGAATAGGACAGAATTGAAAGTAAATATCAGTGTTGGGAGTAACGTGTTACAAAAGTAACGCAATTACAGTAATGTATTACTTTTTGCTGTAACGCAGTAATATAACGCATTACTAATAAAATTTCAGTAATATTATACACATTACAAATCTCAGTAACGCGCGTTACAATGCATTTTAACCTGAGATGTGTTGTTTTTTAAGAATTCAACAACACCGTGACTCTGCATAATATTTTGCCGACAGAGAAAAATACAGCGAATAAGAGTACTTCCTGTTCCTGTCGCTAATACCGCCGTAAAATAACAAGAAGACGGAATTCGCTAAGATGACAGAGACAGACTCAACATTTGCGAGATGGACATACTCGCATTATTTTCAGTTCCTCCGAGAAAAGGATAAGAACATTATTGTCAAGTGCAATCTGTGTGCGAGTGCGACACAGAGGGAACTTTCAACATCCAAAAACAGCACCAGCAACTTGAAGAAACGCCTGGACCAGTGCCACGCTAACACCAAGTTGACAGAGAGAGATGCAGGCGCGGAGAAGAGAAAGAGAGCAGAGGACGAAAGTGCGGGAAGGAGTCAGACAAAGCAGCAGAGATTAAGTTTCTCTCGGTCTGCCGTGCTACTTGAACCAAGAGAAGTGAGGAGACTGGTGGCAGAGCACGTGGTGGAGGATATGCAGCCTCTGTCAACAGTGGAATCGCCGGCTTTTAAAAAGCTTGTCGGCAAAATCCCCACCAACGCCAGCAATGACAAGGTAAGCTAACGTTGTCATATAGCATAGGTCACTGGGTCATGCGGCTATCTACCGTGTTATTATTACAAACAGCAACCTAAACAGCGACATAACGCTAATGTATATACCGGTAGGGCTTAAAGTATTCTGGCACCGTGCCGGCGTATGGCTGAGACTGAGGCTCATACAGATCAGATTCCTGCTCTTAAATGTGCGGTGTAGAAGTTTTTGGTTTAGAAGTGATTTTTGTAGAGACATTCACAGTAGAAATTCCGCTAGCTGGCAGCTAAAAACACAGCAGAGCTGACCAGAGCCGCCGCCGCCGTCATATTGACGGCAGTTGAAAATGATACATTTCCCTGGATTGTTTTCGCGCTTAGTTATTGTTTCTATTTATAGACTTCATATATATGCACAGGATTTGACAAAGAGCGACAGATAGATAGGATATACAGACAGATAGATAGAGACCATAGACAGATAGATACATGCTAATTCTTGAGCCGGCAAAGGAACAGAGAGAGGAACACCTGCGTGTCAGCCTGCGTGACTTCGGTGCCCGTGGATCCACAGCATCCACAAGAGCTGAGAAGGAGGCAGTGTCAGACAAACACGCACTGCAAGAAAAACATGAGCGTTGTCTCCTGCAAGGGGTGCAGGCGCCCTGTGAGTGGGAAGTGCACCGTAAAGGTTGAGCACTTTTGCCGCAGGTATGTGCATTACGTGCCGCGGCGCTGTCCAAGGCGCCGATCATTCATTTGTTCGTCTGTTTGTTTGTTCGCCGCTGCGTTATGGAGTTCTGCAGTTATTTTTGTAGGCTATATAGTTTGTCATGCCCATAAATAGCCCTATTGTTGTTGTCGTTTTTGGCGTGCGTGCGTGTGTTGGTCAATGATTTCCTCTATGTCGGGGAAACAAACCCAGTTGCAGACAGGAGGAGGAGCATCGGTGTTTATCTCTTTTTTTGCAGTGTTTTTATTCAAATGCATAGCCTAATATAGCCAACAGTATAATAGACTAAAAGTTATGCATGTTTAATTTTTGTAGAATGTGTTTTAGAAACGGGAGACGTGGAGCAGCAGTAAAAAACGGCGCACTAAAAAAGCCGAAAGATATTGTAAATTGACATGCGACATTTAAAAGGTTACCAATCCGGTCTGTGAGAGAGGCGGGATGCGTCTGTGATCGCGAGATCTGACGACCGGTGCGAGACTCAAGATGGCAGCCCGCTGCTAGATCCAAAACACAGCTCTTACTACTCTTCTGTCTCAAAACTTTTTTCTGCACCCCAAACCCGGATTTACACAATTGAACGACCTGGAGGATCTAGAGAAGTACACTGATGAATGCTTCACCTGACTCTGCATGAACGACACCGATAAAATTCCCAAAATGGACAACAACAATCCCACCGAATCCGACAAAAAACGAAGCCGCCAGTCCGACTCCTTTCTCAACTCTCCCGAAAAACACTGCTGCATTGAGGTCAGTGAGATCCTAATGTCAATCAATAACAGTCTGTCTGGTCTTGACGCAAGAATCGCTCTTGTTGAACTTCTGCACAAAGAATTCCAACACATCCGCGACAGCCTCGAATTCACACAGGCGCAACTCACCACACCCACCAAAGATAACAAATCCCTCCAACACTCTGTCACCTCACTCACAACACAGCTGGAATCAGTCACGAAAGAAAATAAACAAATTAAAGAATCAATCCTCGACCTTCAATCTTCATGAGAGACAATCTAGTCTTCTCCGGTATACCTGAACAACACAACGACAACCCCGAACAGTTAATACAGGATTTCATGGCCAACCATCTGAAAATACCCCCGGACACTGCGAAGGACATTACATTTCACCGTACACACCGCATTGGACCCAAGAACCCCGCAAACAAACGCCCGCGACCCATAATTGCCAAATTCGAACACTTCCAACAAAAACAACAGGTATAACGACACAGCCGAAATCTTAAAGGCACGACTTTGGCATCAACGATCAATTCCCCCGAGAAATAATGGACAGGCGCGAAACACTACTCCCCATCCGCAAAAAAAAAACATACAGGAAGGAAAAAAAGCAGTACTCTCAGTCGACAAACGTTACATTAATGGACAACTATACCGTGACATAACAACAACCCCCTGGCTATTTTGAATATCACTCCACTCGCCGTACCCGCTCCCTTTCACCACAATGACGCTGACTTGAATTGAAAATATGCACCTTAATTTCACCATGTAGTTTCTTTGAATTTATGTGTTTAATGTTTTTTACATCTTGCTTGTTTGTTTTCTGTCTACACGCTGTGTTCTTTCTCCTTCTTTCCCTCTCTATTCCCCAAACCCTTACTCCAAACAACATTAACCCTTTATATCTTCAGAGGAATACTAACACACATACACACAAGTCTCAAATAAAACACACACAACACACAACACACACACACACACAACACACAACACACTCACACACAAACATAATCATAGGCACCTGCATTCTATCACAATGAGTTCACTTAAATTTCATACTTGGAACATTTGTGGAATTGGTGCACAGGCAAAAAGACTCAAGGTATTTAACCACATAAATAAATTACAACCAGACATATGCTTCTTACAGGAAACACACACATCTGGATCTGATCATCATAAATTAATAACACCACAGTTCAATAAAGTATTATCTGCCCATTTTAACTCCAGACAGAGAGGAGTAGCCATATTAATACACAAGAAAATCTCATTTATCCATAACAGCACAGTAACAGATCATGAAGGAAGATTTATCATCATAAACATCTCCATAAATAACACCCCCATTACTATTGCATCTGTCTATGGTCCAAATAATATTGATCCTTCTTTTTTTAACACATTTTTTACCTCTCTCTACAATATGTCTGACTCCCCAGTAATTATTGGAGGAGACTTCAATACAGTCTTAAACCCATCACTTGACAGATCTAACAACTCAAATAATACACGTAACTCCCAATCCACAGAAACAATAAAACAGTTCATGAGTGACTTTGGTCTTGGCGATGGTTGGCGGCTACAACACCCAGACACCAAAAAATGTACATTCTATTCTCTGGTTCACCACTCCTACTCTCGCATTGACTTCTTCATTTCTAGCAACTCAATTATTTCCAAAATATCTGACACACAAATACACTCCATTACCATCAGTGATCATGCTCCTGTCTTCCTCACCTTGAATACTACCCACGCTCACAAACCACCCAGCAGATGGCGCTTTAACCTATCACTACTCAATGACCCAAACTTTGACAGTCACATCAAAAGAGAGTGGGCATCCTTTCTTGAAATAAACAATTCACCCGAAACAGCACCATCACTTCTCTGGGAAACAGGCAAAGCAGTGTTAAGAGGAAAAATCATTTCATACTCCACATACAAGAAAAAGAAAGACAGTGAAGAGGAAAAATTATTAGAGGAAAAAATTAAAGAATTAGAGAACATAAACAACCACACATCAGAAACTGAAAACGATTTACAGAAATACAGATTAAAACTAAATGACCACATCAACAGTAAAACTGCATTCCTCATACACAGACTCAGACATGAACACTTTGAACATAGCAATAAATCCGGTAAATACCTGGCAAACCAAATTAAACAAAATGTAGAAAAATCAACAATCACTTCACTCACAAACTCAGCAGGGAAGACCGTATACACACCAGAAGAAATAAATAAAACATTCCAAGAATTCTACACACAATTATACTCATCAACACACCAGCCAACTCCAGAGGACATTGACACTTTTTAAGAAATATTGATTTACCACATTTAGATGAAGACCAAGCAGTTACTCTTGATAAACCATTCACAACAACAGAATTCCATAATGCATTAAAACTCATGCCAAACAATAAAGCTCCAGGTCCTGACGGCTTCCCTGCTGAGTTTTATAAACACTTCTGGAATATTCTACCACCCATTTTCAACAGATTAACAGCAAAAATCAAACAAACATCTAAACTTCCCACAAACATGAACACTGCTTTAATATGCCTCCTACTCAAACCCGATAAAGACCCCACCTCCCCATCAAACTACCGTCCCCTATCCCTCATCAACACAGACACAAAAATTATTAGTAAGGCACTAGCATCACGTATAGAAACAGTAATTCCATCCATCATCCACCCAGACCAAACCGGCTTTATTAAAGGAAGACACTCATCCAGTAATCTACGCAGACTCTTCAATCTAATCGAATATACCACCCTCACAAACACACCAACAGTCATACTCTCTTTGGACGCTGAAAAAGCATTTGGTAAAGTTAATTGGGAATTTTTATTTGCTGCACTTAAAAAATTTGGTTTTGGAGATTATTTTATTCACTGGGTGAGGGTTCTTTACACAACGCCTATGGCCACAATCACAACCAATGGAATCACTTCACACCGTTTCACTTTACACAGGGGCACAAGACAAGGATGCCCACTCTCTCCTTCGCTATTCGCTATTTTTATTGAACCACTTGCTGCAGCCATCCGCCAAAAACAAAGCATCACAGGAATCAAAACACAAAATATGCATCATAAAATCAGCCTTTATGCAGACGACATTCTCCTTTATCTACAAAAATCATCATCATCCGTACCTGAAACCATTAATCTCATAAACACTTTCTCAAAAATCTCAGACTACACTATAAACTGGTCCAAATCAATTATTCTCCCTCTCAGTCCAAATAGTTGGGATGTGGCAGCGAAAACATCACCAAACTCCCTGCGCACCTCTAACATCACTTATTTAGGAATTAATATTTCCCTCAGGCTGTCAGAGTTAATTAGTCTCAACTTCAACCCCCTTCTCAAAACAATAAATGATGAACTCCACCGCTGGATGACCCTACCGCTATCACTCATAGGTAGAATTGAATAGAATAAAAATGACCATATTACCCAAAATTAACTACCTCTTCTCTATGATCCCAACAAAGCCCCCACAATCCTGGTTCAAATCCCTTGACTCCATCACTACAAAATTTTATTGGAAAAACAAAACGGCCAGAATTAAATTAGAAACACTACAAAAACCCAAACCCCAAGGAGGTCTACAAGCACCTAACTTTTTCCACTACTTCATTACCCACCAACTACAATACATTCACAAATGGACCAATCCCATTGAATCTGACAATTGGAACGGCATTGGGGAACAGCACTTTTTAGAATATCATCAAATTCATTCCTCTATAAAAAGCAAAATCAATATTATCACATCCAACTTTGAACTTCCACCACTAACCACAGACATAATCAATATCAAAACAAGGAAAAAATATTATCTAAAATTTACAAAATAATCTTGAAATCTGACCAAACAGTATCCGTACCCTTCACAAAATGGGATCCATATCAAACAATACAAACCTACAACTCATACAATACAAGATTATTCACAGAGTTTACTACACGGGTGAGAGGATGTTTAAAATGGGCTTCACTGATTCTAAATTATGCTCACACTGCACACAAAACACCACAGACGGCTACCTGCACGCCACATGGGACTGTACACCAATAAAAAAAATTCTGGCATGACATCACTGACCACCTCTCTGTACTCTTGAGCTGCCACATCCCATGTTCACCCATACTCTGCCTACTAGGAGACATATCAACCATCAACTCAAATATCACATCCAGCAAAATACTCCTCATAGCCTTAACCATGATGTGTGTCTATTGATGTCTTATTTTGCTGTCTTTATTTGTCTTATTTATTTTTATTTTTTACTGTATTTTGGAGTCGTTGTCCTGACCTTGTCTGTTTGGTTTTTTTTGTGCCTCATTTGTATATCACCAATTTGTCACTTTATTGCACCTAATAAAAAAAATAAATAAATAAAAATAAAAATAAAGCAAATAAACTAAAAAAAAAAAAAGAAAAGGTTACCAATCCTGCCTTATGCTGATAGCCTATTTGGTTTGTAGATAAAAGTAAGTTGTATTTAACTTCATCAAAAAAATGCATTATTTGTGTGCTTCTGAGCACAAACAATTAAATTTGCATATGCCGTCTGAAAGATGGTGGTCCTAGTGTTAAGGAGGACTGGAGATATTCAAAGTGTTTCAGGCAGAGGGTGAATGTCTCAGCCGCTTTTTTGTCAAACACATAAGTTGTAATTATAGTGTAGCAGTATTGTTCAAAGTTGTGTTGAAAGCTATTGCACTGTTACTGTTTACATAAAGTATTTTCACATATAGTATTTGAAAATAAATCGTGCAAAGCACATGCTGTTGTTGAAGAGAAGTGAATCTGTGCACTTCAGGCTCAGGATTTTTTTTTTACTTTAACCCCTGTACCAGTATCCATACATAATTAACCCATTTAAACACAGCATGAGTTTAACATCCAGCTATCTTCTTCATTTTTCAGCATGTACTGTACAGCATGTACTGCAGAGATTTGGATAAGACATATGCTGTCATGGAAAAGGAGCTGAAGAAAACACTGGCTGCCCAGCAGTATGTATCAACAACAAAAGTTTCATGGGGGTGACTGTGCACTGGATCGATGCAGATGCCTTGACACGAAAGAATGCTGCGATAGCTTGTAAAAGATTTAGGGGTCGACATATATACGACACAATTACAACAGAGCTAGAGGACATTTTTTCTCAATATGGGCTGACCAACGATAAAGTGACTGCATGTGTGACGGACAATGGGAGTAACTTTGTGAAGGCGTTCAAGGAGCATCAGCAGCAGCAAGTGGAGTCCGAGGAGGAGGAGGAGGTGGAGGGTGATGGCGAGGTGGAGTTCACAGACCTTCACAGTGTGCTTACTGCCGATTATGATACCCAGCATGGGCTATGTGTACTGCCTCCCCACCACAGATGCGCAGCCCATACACTTAATCTAATTGCAAACAATGAGGTTGTTAATTGGCTGGTATGTAATCCAGAATTTAGAGCTGCGTATCGTAGTGCTACAGCCAAACGTTTAGCGCTGTGGACAAAGGCCAGTCGCTCCACAGTCGCATCAGAGTGCCTGGAAGAGGTCAGTGACAGAAAGTTGATTGTCCCCACAGTAACACGGTGGAACTCATTCTATAACGCCTATTTCTCGGATCACAGAAATGCCCCTGACTGACATCAATAGCCTCTGCACACAGCTTCAGATTAAATGTATGAATGACAGGGAATACCAGTTTCTCAAGGAATATTGTGCCATTATGAAGCCTTTCAGTCGCACTGGACATCCTACAGGGTGAGGACACTTGTTTTTATGGAACGCTTCAACCAACGCTAGAAGTTCTGATTGCCAAAACCTTAGTAATGAAAAATGGCCTATCACAAATGACCACTGGGCTGCCTGAGGTTATTGTGGGAGCAATCAAAACTCGATTTGCCACCACAATTGATTCCAAGGATGCACTTCTGGCTGCTGTCTCCCTGCCAAAGTTCAAGCTGCGCTGGGTAAAAGAAGAAGCCAAAAGAGACCACATCAAGTTCCTCCTCACAACGGAGTGCCGCTCCCTAACAACAGAAGAGCCTACAGCCCTGATGCCCTATGCCCCTCAACCTGATGCTACCAGCGAGGATGACTTTTTTTCCTTTGATCCTTCCTCCTGATGCGCTTCAACAGATATTTCAGTCAAGTGGGTAGTGAAATAGGCTAGGCTGAAATGACTGAGCCATGTTCCTTGAGGCCTACTCCTTCAAGATCACTTTTTGATTCTTGATGAAGCATAAGTTATGTCCGTCCAGTGCATGCCAGCTTTGTGATGTGAGCTTGAATTAAAAGAGAATAAAAGAATAGAAACAAAAATAAAAAGAGATTGTGCGTCTTGTCATGTCATAAGGCTATAGGTTACATTATAGTGGTTTCTAGCTCTATTGTGTTTCATATGAATAGGCCTAGACTTTAAATATTTACAGTATCTTTATCATAACTTACCAGACTTTGACTTTGTCTGCTTTTGTGATTCTGACGGTCATTGTTACTTATTGTATTGCGCCATGAGCCTTCACTGTGCCTATTATATTAAGTTGTTAGTAGCCTTAGGAGCCTACACAGTCATTATGCTATACCACATCACCCTCCACTGGATATATAATCAGCTGCAATAAACTATATTTTAGCATTTTAGAATGCTAGTCATACTTCTGCGGTTATTTTGGTGAAAGTAACTCAAAAGTAACTCAAAAGTAGTGTAACGCATTACAATTCAGAGACAGTAATATTGTAATGTAACTAATTACTTTTAAATGACAGTAACTACTAATATATAATGTATTACATTTTGAAAGTAACTTGCCCAACACTGGTAAATATAGGCATAGAATAGCAAAGGAGGTTTATACATAAGTGAGTATTGACTATGTTTACCGCAACCAACTTCATACCTGTGGTGCCTGTTGCTATGAACACCCTTCGATTGATTAAGGGTTTGTCCCTCTCTGTTGGAGGCCTGTGTCCTTTATTTTAGAGAAAGCTACATTGACCATTTACAGTGGACTGTGGACATTTACATTTGGGCAGATCGGGGGTCCTGACTTGTATATGTGCCTATTTTCAAAGTCACGTCATTAGCCCACACAAAGCAGGTCAAACAAAACATACAAACATAACCCTGGTGCGATCAGTGATGGATGTGAAACGATATAAACCTTGCAGTCAGACTGGAGAGATTCAGTTGTTTCTCTCTATTTCAGGGATCCAGTGGCTCGTTTTTACCTTAGCTTTCACTAGTCTGTAGAAAGGTCGCTCTGTGCCAACCACATAATGGATGAATGAAGGTTATATGTACCACAGCTTTCTAGGAGTTTAAGCAAGTTCAATTTTAATACCTGATAATCAGTCTGCCTCCCATTAATTTCTCAATTAATTGAATTAATTTCTAATGTGAACAACCACACACATGACCTCTCAGCTTTAATATTATTATTATTATTATATTTGCAGTGAATATCTATGGACCAAACTTTTTTTAAATCTTCTGTTGTTAATTAAGCCATGTTAATCAGACTTTGCAGGTTTTATGTCCTATCATAAAAACATAATCCGTTGTCCTCAGATGCTTTCTCATCTTTCTTTTACGGTTTGATTGATCTGCTAATATTTAAGCTCTTAATTTTCCCCGAAACCCAACACACCGGTAAAAAGGAGAGGATGGGGAATGAAGGGGGTTCAGATGACATATATCATTAACTGAATATATGTAGACTCCATGATGCAATGTACACAGACTGTTTACAGTATGTATTCCTGTCACCAGTAAGAGCTTTCTTCCACTCTTTGGATCGGAGTGCAGTGACTCCGCCCACCTTAAAGTCATGTACATACCCTCTATAGAACTTGCAGCTTCCCCTCTCCAAGATGGTGGTGAGTGGCCGAAGACACATCTACATGTAGCTATATATATTTGGCACTGAAGGACTGTTAGGCTCATGGCCAGAATGGTTTTAGACTTAAGGTGCACAGCAGCTGGACACAGAGCATAAAAGCTCCACTCTGCCTGGCTGCCTCTGCTTTCCCATGGACCCAAGGCAGTACAATGGACTGCTGCATCAACACTTGTTACACTGACAGGCTTCTCCTTACACTTAAAGCTGGACTAGGGTAATTATCATACAAACTTCTGGACAGTGTTTCATGTTTTTCTAGTGTTTTGTAGTGTGATATATTATTAGATCTTGTGTTTTAAAGAGGACATATTATACCCCTTTTCCACCTTTTAAAACAGTCCCCTGTGGTCTAAATGAAACATCTGTGCTGTGCTTTGGTCAAAATATAACATGAATCAAGCACCAGAGGAGGTTTGTGACCCTGTTTAAACCAGCTCTCTCAGAACGCTCCGTTTTGGTGTGTGTGTCTCTTTAAATGCAATGAGCCCCCCCTGAGTTTTCCTGGTAGACATCAATCCTCTGTAGTAAGACTA
The DNA here is from genome assembly GCF_963584025.1 of Labrus mixtus. Classification (NCBI taxonomy): domain Eukaryota; kingdom Metazoa; phylum Chordata; class Actinopteri; order Labriformes; family Labridae; genus Labrus; species Labrus mixtus. The sequence goes on from NC_083620.1 coordinate 15,134,470, forward strand.
AAAATGGTAGACCTTGTTCTAGGCTGGGGATGGAGTCCATGGCTGGAGTTATCAGGGGAGGGGTGGGTATTTTTTTTACCAGAATTCAGCTTGTGACATCACAAGTTGAGCAAATTTAAAACGTAACACTTTTCTCTGTTTTGTAAGATTTATGCAGACTACAAACAAAGGACTGGATGGATTCATTTCACATTTTGTGGGTCAGTAGACTCTCAGGTTACCCAAATATATGTTCAAAAACACTGTAAAAGTGGATTTTTCATAATATGTCCCCTTTAAGGTGCTCTTTTTGGAGACAATTACGAGCAGTACACTGAACTTTTCTTAGTAGAAACCTAACTACTTTGACTACTCCCATTAGGAATAGTTCTTTGGAAAAGTATATTGGAATCAGTCACCATTATCCTTCCCAGTGTTAATACTGGCCTGCTTGTTGATGCACTTCACAACATGGATAAATGAGCGCCTTCTTCACTACTTTAATTCTGTTTTGTTCATTTGGATTGAAAACATTATGTTGAGATCCTGTCAACGATTGTTTTACTGCTTCATTTGGTATAGATCATAAGGTAGGGATGAGCAGCAAACTGGAGAAACAAAAAACATGACACGATGGGTTGGTTTTCTGCCACTGTAAACAAATGGATAAGGCTGCTGTTCACACGAGAACCACTTTAGATAATGAATCCTAATAAGATGCTTGGCTGAAACCAAAGTGCAAGAACACGAAGGTACAGAAAATATTCTTTAAGGGGTTTACTGCTAGAGTCCCAAATGACCTGGCTACCTCAGGCTGATCTGTGCAGCCCTTATTACTTCAAATACGTGTGATATTCATGACACAGCAGCTGCATGGATGTGAGGAAGCGGTGTCTGTGGGGATCACAGATTCTAAACAGACATTGCTAATAGCCACTGGGTACTGACTTTAGTGCAAGGTGTGTATGCATTTGCTCAACTGCTGATTTTATTAGTACTATATTGGATATTATCCAATCCAATATCCTCTGAGACTGCAGCTCCTGCATCGGTGAATGATTTTTCTTTTCTTGAATCTGAGTGTACACATCAAGAGACAACACGCACTTCTGGAAATTGCTAGAACATTTTAAGACAGTCTACAATAGACTCATTTTGTATCATACGGACCCTGTTTTGCACAAATATGCAACATTTTAGCAGTAGTTTACATGTTAAATACAATAACCCTAACCCTAGTTATTTCTTCTTCTGTTAATTCCATCCTGGTTGTAGTTGTTGGTTTGATTACATGCTATTGTCACATCACAATTTCCTCTCTAGCCATCCGGCCATCCATCCATCCAGCCATCCATCCAGCCAGCCAGCCAGCCAGCAAGATGTAATTATTCAAGTCAGTGGGCTTGTCTGTTCATACCAGATTGCAAAATGGACACATTTCAGGAGAGGGTAGATAAGCTTTTATGTCTGTAATTGGTGGAAAAGATTAATCAGATCAGGTTGGCCAAAATGAGTGTCAGTTATCTTGTTTTCCAATTTCTTCATTCCGGCGTCATATCCCTTTGATCCCATATTCTGACCTAGACTTCTTTCATCACTCTCTTGCTTTTACCTCACTGCACAACCTTTTTCAGCAAAAGAAGCTCTCTATTTTTCACCCTTTATTTTTGGGATATACCATCAGAGCTCTGTTGTAGTCCAGTTTTTACTAGCTAGCCTATCAAACATGTAGAGCTTGAAGCAGAATAGTCCCCGCAACTAATGTATGCATTTACATGTTATTTATTTATTTTAAATGTCAACCTCTCTACTTGTATGGTGCAATCAATGATAATTACATCTTCAAATGTATTATTAGCAATATCTGAATAACTCCGTAGGTTCAAATTGATTTGAATTCAAGAAGTGGGTGTCGAGCCTGGTAAGAGCCCGAAATGGAACAATGACCCGAAATGTAATAATAAAAAAAAAAAATAGAACCCGAAATGTAATAACTGGTCAATAATGTAACAAAATGCTGAGCCCAAAATGTAATAACTTTTTGCTATTACAATCCTTGTCAGAAAAAATATTTTTCTCCTAATAGTATAATGATTTTATTACATCAAAGAATGAGTCAATAATTTATCGATAAAAGGGCTTATTTCGTCTATGAAGAGTGTAGTATCATACAAAAATGCCCCCGTGACATATATATATATATACATATATATATATATATATGTAGGCTATATTCACTGGACTTGAACTGCTTTAATTTCAATAACACTGGAAGAATGGGGCTGTTCGAACACTTTGGTCCTATACTTCTATACTTTCTTCTAATTCAAATGTCTTTCTTGGAATTAAAGTGTGGCCAAAGCATCAAAATCGATTTCTCCAATCAAAAGTACAAAATAATGTATAAGCATTAAACACATTAAGATCAAATTCAAATTCTACTTCTATGTGTATTATTTGTATGTCTCTATAATTGACCTCTTAATGTCATGTGTGTTATCTTCTCTCTTTATTGGGCTCTTACAAGCCTTAATTCTCTAGTTGTGTAACTCATAACGTGAATAATATGTGGAACAGGTCAAGAGAATACAGACTTTCATGCACCTATTGTGTGGATGTCCGCATGTCTTTGAGTTGCGTTTAAAACCGTTTGCAAATCGTATTCTCAGTCAGTCGGTACTTTTCTCTAACAGCCAATGAAATTTGATTCTTTATTAACATCTCAAAAGAAGGTCACAAGAACATAGAGCAAAACAATTATTTGACTGGGTTTTGTGCAGACCACCCCACTATTCAATGTATGTGGGCATCTCTCTTTAGTAGATGTCTCTTCTCTTCTGTGTGTGTGTGTGTGTGTGTGTGCGTGCGTGTGTGCGTGTGTGTGTTAGGATATCGTCCAGCCCACGGGGTCCATTAAAGGAATTATGAAGATGTGTGTAGCCTTGCTGACAGTTGTTCAGTGCTTGGGTTCACATTATTATGGCTGCCATTATCAGATCACTGAGCCGACGGGACACGTCACACATCAACCCACACAAACAGTAATAGTACAAAGTAAACAGCATTTGATACCATGTTTCACAGCACACTAGACCCATTAGGAGGGACACTGACAACTGCTAATGGACCGTCACTCGTTATGAAAGTATTAAACCAAATGTCAAGAAGATATTACACATGCAGAATCTGCAAAAAACAGCAACAAAACATTACACATTAGAAAGTATAGGCCAAATACAAATGTCATATTAGTCATGAAGAATAAGGCCAAGGAACTAACAGAACATCACATGGAATGATCAGGATTATTATGAGTAGTGCATGGATCGCATATTAGAGGTAGGCAAAATAAAGTGCATTTTGAATAAGCATCAAATGGGTTATTCACAAAGGAACATGGCTTAGTGCTAATGTATATGAAAAGTCTTGGACATAATGCAACCTCTCATATGAAAAGTTGATTGTGTCTATCACAAGCAGCATAAGAAAGCCTTAGGGAAACAAACAATTCAGAACATGTTAAAAAACTTACAAACTGTACAAAGCATGTTTAGTGGGCTATGGCCAAAACAAGGGGATGAACTTTCTTCACGCTTCTTTCCATCACACATTAAAACAGGACATTGCACACAAGCAACAGGGCAGCCTAATGCAAAGTAGACGTTTCACATTATGCTTAGCAAGAGCTGAAATAACAAGCATCATCGTGTCAGACACATTTTTAGCCTGCCCGCCAAAGAGCTGCTGCATGTTGACTCATTTTTCAGAGATGAGACGTAGAAAAAGCAGAGTAAAATGTGAGTTACTAATGTCAGGTTATCAGAACAACCAGACAGGATTCTTGTCAAATGTATTTGGGAACAGAGCCTTTCAATGAGAATGTGCCACAGTCAAAAAAACGTTGATAATGGGATCGCATATATCAACATTCATTGAGACAAAGTGGGTGAAAATTGACATGAAAAAGGTTTATTGAAAGTGTATGAAATATAGTTACATAAATTGTAAACTGATGCATTCATTCGAAGCCCTGACAAACAGAAGAGGCTTTTCTTTGTACCCATTTTATTGCTGTGGCCTTGAGAGAAAAAGGACGATAAAAGAGTACTGGAGGACGAGTAGGAGAAAGTAGAGGTGTGTAGTGAAAGAGAGAAAAACAGATGAAAAAGGTTAGGAGGAGAGAAAAGACAACAAACGTAGATTTAATTAAATGGGAAGAGAGGAAAACGTAGAGTGGGGTTGGAGTTGTTTAATTCACTTTCCAGTTATTGTTGGTCTGCTTAACATTTTTAATCCATGATGTAATTATTTGATTACACCTACTAGAAATGTTATCAGATTGTCATTGACCGCCACACAATAGCAAATTGAGTGGGAATGGACTTGACTTTATGTTTTCATCAGCTGCTGTAGGAGCAAAAAAAAAGGAGACAAACAGAAACTGGAGTGGGGTGTTTTCATGTCGAGTATGTAAATTCTGTGATTTCATGCTTTGCTTCTTGTTCCCTGCTCAGCACCAACCGCCCCTCTCTTCCCCCCCTGAAGTCAAGCTGTTTATAATTTGTACTTAACATGATTCATATTCTATCTTAATGAATTAATCTTGAAAACGTAGTAAAAACAAGCGGCACCCAGAAGGATTTCCACCCCTACAACAGAACTGAAGGCATGTTCTGTGCTGAACAAATACAGCAATTTACCTAGAGATAGAATTTCTTTACATATTCCTTGACACATTAACATATTTCAATAACTTTATTCAATTCATTAATTCCTGTGGAAAATATCATTTGCATTCGCTGCTCATTCCACTGATTCACAATTGAACCATTTATGAATTTCTGTGTTATGTTTGAAAGCTTTAATGGACATGAAACAGGGACACTCATACCAACAGGGTCATTGGCACAAGAGCTGTCTTGAACATAAAAAAAGTACACTAGTCGCCAGGACTGAGTTGGGATTTCCATTGGGGGAGAAGTTCCTTGTAATCCTCCAAATTACTCAATCAAAAAGTCGATTTTAATGCTCGTGTTAAAGTGTCCTTCAACAGTTGCTTCCTGAGTTTTTATTATTTCTGTATCTTTCTGCCATTGTACCTGCAAAATAGTAGCTGCTACTGTATAGCTGCCTTGCCCTGCTCTTTATGCACTCTTATCACTATCTCTTTGAAAATATTTTCCCCATTTTACATTGCTTGTTACTTAAACTACTTATTCAGACAATGGGTCCTAACATCTTCTTTCTGTTGTGATAAACAAGAGCAGCTCGGAGAATTTTCAAACTGGCTGATTAAAGACTGCTCTTAAACTCCGTTGTTCATCCCCCTCCAGTTACTGCTCGCATCGAATTTAAAACAGTGCTGCCCGCTTACAAAACAGCTCATTCTTACCTAAACTCTCCCATCCAGGTCTACACTACTTCCTGCCAATGAAAGGCAGCTGATCAAACCGTAGACTTATAGACTTGCAGCTTATTTAAAACGTAGCAGAGCGTAGTGGCGCTGGTGGCACGCTCTGGAGACGGACAGCGACGGTCGCTGTGGAAACACAATGATTGATTAGAGTGGCAGCGAACTACTGTGCGTGACATTGACAGAACGCAGCGCGCACAGAGTATGTGGAAATGGGGCTTAGAAATCCTTATCAACCATATTGTGAAGACAAGGGGGGGGGGATAATGTAAGTAATGTTTAACTGACAGATAGTGTGATTTTAACTGCCGGGCACAAACAAAAAGACAATTTTTGTCCCCTGGTGGTGTACGGCATCCATGGAAATATAAGGAAAGACAACGGTTCATGTTTTCTGATGTTGGGGTCACTTCAGGAAAACGAATACAATTTCATTTTGAAGAAGTTCATTTAGAGTGTTGTGGCTGCTGTTAAATATTGGGACTGGTCATTTTTGACTCAAGGGCTAGGTACTTCACCCTGTCTCAAAGAATCTTAGCATTTATTTCTTCTTGGTATGATTCCCTTTTAGCTCCATTTCAGCCTGTGTATTGGCCATATTTGACCTCTCTGCTCCATATGAAATTTTACTCATATAGGCTAAGGTCCCCCAGCAGAGGTTTTTTTTTTTATATATATCTGCTCCAGAGTCCAAGCTTAAATCTGAGCCTGTGCCATCAGTGTCCCTGAGGCTCTGGAATAACCTTCCACAGAAAATAATATTGCTGTGTCAGTAAAAACTTTTAAATTTCTTCTTTTTTTCTGGATAACACTCCAGCTTTCTTTTTGGTTAAAAACACTTCTTGTATTACCTTAACCATTTACTGGTGCTGAGGTTATTGCCATGTTTGTGTGTGCATGACTGTGTGTATGTGTGTGAAAGTTTGAGTAGCAACCAGCGGAGACTGCTGACCTTAGCTCAGAGACACCAAGTTTATATTTGATGACGCAACCCCTAACCTTCAACTTGCCCTGCAACCACCTACACACACATAAGCGTCCAATAGTATTTCCCACTCGTATTTTAAGTCTACAAAAGCCCACACAAACACACTCTCCTCAGTCATTCTGCCGAAAGCCTACTGTCCTTTAATTGATAATTAGTTCCACTAGATTTAGGAGTAACACTAGTGCCGAAACACACTGCATGCACATCAAGCCTGTGCTTTTCTATTTGGCATGTTACTTACTCTGCATTCTGTGTGTTTTTGTGACTGCGTGTGGACTGCTGTGTTTTTGTGTGAAATAGACAAACAGGTCTAGTGCCGCAGGCGATAGCAGTCCTGAAACATTTATATCTCATTACCCTGAGAGAGAGACGACTGGAGAAAGAGAGAGAGAGTAAAGAGAGGGAGAGAGAGATGGACAGATCAAAAGAGGAGAGGGGGGAAGGCAGAGACAAGAGTAGAAAAAAAACACAAAGACAAAGAAAGAGAAAAAGGGTAAGAGTTGTTGAGAGAAAATGAAGAAATTTGGAGACATCTGATGACATTTCATCCTTGTTCCTACAGAGACTGAAGCAGGTGCTGCCACTTTGGACATTTACCAAATGAATGGATCTAATCAAATGTAGTAACATTAATGGTTATTGTGTGTTTGGTGTGTGGAATGAATGATCTTTCTGTTCCATTCAAGTGTACCACACTCTAAGACTCAAATAGACGAATGGAATTCAACCATCATCAAGACAATAACAAATGGTTCATAGACTGACTACATGCTTAATAAAGTTTTCAATACAGGCTATGCTTCAGTGTGAGGACATCCTGCAGAGAACACATGGCATTAATGTAAAATAAACATGGTTATCGTAGCTTAGTTTTGAATTTAAATAATAAATAGTAATGTAAAAAATAATTCAGGGATGTGATCCAGCTGTATCCCTAACCTCTCTTTTATTTACATTGTTGTAATTGGTATATAATTACATTGCATTAGATGTGTCTACATTGCAATAGATGCAAATGACTTCACAGATTTGCAGAGAGCAAAGAACAGAACAGTGTGTATAATGTCAGAACTAAAGTGCACTGGGGAAGGATTTCCACTATTGCTTCTTATTTTCTTCCAACCAATGCATTATCATTATGAGGTGTTACATCATTATCATGACATTATCGTTATAATTAAAAATTATATTCATCAGTATGCAGATATTCTTGGATTTTTGGCTAAAATGTCCACACACGCACGCGCACACACACACACACACACATATTTGCGAGTGACATATCCACAGAGAAAATGTGAGGGTGAACAGCCGGTCAGATTGACGTGTTTGGATTTCATCTTTGTCTTTTCAAGCACTGCAGCGAGCTGCGTGCAAGGGATGCTTAAAAAGCCTTCCAGACCAAGAGATAAAAACAGGGTTAGTTTAAATTTAATCTGGTGAAAGGTAGGTTGATCCTTGGCTTCTCTAGTCCGCATGCCGAAGTGTCCTTTGACATGCTACTGAAACCCAATTTGCACCCAATGGTGTGCTATCCGTGTCTGATCTTAAAGGGCATTACATTACTATCTATCCTCTCATTTAAATGTGTGTGGGCTGTGGGTAAATGTTGGAATACAGTTTAAAGCATTTTGAGCAGTTGTAGTTCTAAAAAAATCACTCTGTATAAATTAAATCTATAATATACCTATTACATGGAATAATACTGACCTAGAGGTGGCACAAAGTATGTTAAAAGGCGTACTGGCACCCTGGAAGCGATGCCAATATGGCATGGCTAGCATGTGTTTGGTTGAGTTTATGCTCCAAAACTTTGGTTGTGGTTAAAAGTTTTGCTTCAAAGGTACATTTTAGATGTAGTTTCAATTTAAGAAAGTTCCTCTGATGTTACTTGTGATGATTAAAGGCCACAAAAGCCCTCTGTTGATTTCATCTGACCTTTGCTCTTGTTATAACATAAGGTCAGTGTCAGTAAGGTTGGGGTTACCTGACTCATATACTGGTATTTGAAAACATGAAACTCAAAAAGTTTGGACCTTGTAGTATAAATAAGTACAAGAGACTGGAAAACATACAATAGATGGCCGTAACAAAGGAGCAAGGATCTATAGAAGACACTAATAGTTGCTTATTTTACAGATCAGCACACTTAAAAAAATGATTTGGGATCAAGAGATTGGCAGTTATTCTGCTTGCTATTCACTGTGTGAACCATCTTAATGCTGGGACACCAGGATGTGTTAATGTCGACAAACTCTGGTTAAAGTGATCTTCTAGAAGTCCATCTTGGCGATCCAACTTTAATAGTCATGTTAGATTGTGCTTGAATGTGTCAAACTAAATTTAATTTCTGAGTTTTAAATACAATGGACAGCAGCGTGAGTATGAGAGTGGGTACAATTAGCCAAATAAATGAAATGATTAGTGGGTTTCCCTTAAATATGTAGACGTGTGTGTTGTGTGTATTGGATTTCTAACTTTAAATATGCAGTTAGGTTTGTCTGTTCATGCTCAGTCTGTTGCTATAGAAATGACGGTTTGGCTGAGTCCCTCCCTTGAGCCTGTATTGTGTGATTAAGCCCATATGTAAAACTAAACCCTTCAAACTTCCATCTGTTCATTGTCGCATACGGTGTCTTAATATTTTTCACGGTCAAGCATACCTCATTTTCTTTTGGGTAATGATTTGAAACTTCAGTTAAATCAGTCACATTAAGTAGTGTGACAGGAAACATCTCTCACACTGCCACAACAACTTACATTTTACAGCAATGAAGTATGAAAACAAGCTATGAAGTTACTGAAACACTGATAGAGAACATTCAATTATATGACCAGTTGCAATGCATTTTTATAATGTTGCTATAGCAATGACCCCATTCTCTTCAAATATACCAGGACAATGTAGAGATTAAGCAATATCAAAAATAATATTGAGTTTCATCATGGAGAAATTAATTGGTAGGCTCCTTACTTAGCTTAATTTGTCCTCCCTTTCCCCCTTTTTAATAGTCTCAGAAACACAGCCAGAATAGCAACATAATGCAACAAGCCGTCGCCTGAAACAACAAATTATAGGTCGTAATGTGTGGTTTCCAGATGAGCGAAACTTAAAAATCGAAGAAAATAAAAGTTCTTGGCTGTAAAGGGAACTATTGAATGGATAAATGAGGCGACGCCTGTGAGCTAGTTCAGGCAGTCAACTCCAGCTGCACTGATTTCACACTTGACATGCTTCATTCTCAACAATTACCTGACAACACCTCCTTCCAATTAGCTGTCTATTTAAGCTCTCCCTCTGGTCTTTCATTGCCAGCTTTGACCTGCACCAGTACTGCACTATTGCTCAGCCCAATCACCACCACCCAAGCATTCACCTGTAAGGCTCCGACTGGGGGGTTTAAGATATCATCCCATCACTCCTTAAATTTCTGCATGTAAATTAAAACTGTGAGGAGTGATTAGTTCGGAGCCTAGACGCTAAACACAAACTATGTTCTGCTGCAATATACATATTAAATGATACAAACGTGAGTTGTCTGACTAAACAAGCGGTTTTGCTTGGATGGTGACCAACCGTTGTACACTACTTTTCAGAATGCATTGTGGGATACAATGATTCCACTCTATAGGGTGTGATCATGCTCACTCAGAATCCAGACACCACTTAAAATGGCATATTCACTACGGAGTTAAAATGAGTAGTGTGTGATTTCAGACAGCCTCTGTGTTCCCCTCCTTTCGTGCCAGTTTGTCTTGCTCTCATGTGACAGTGTACCAAACTTCCTTGATGTATTTGTAAGCCATTATGTGTTGTTTGACTTCCTTTTTATCTCACGATTTTTTGAAAACCTTTGCTTGTGTTATTGATCTCCTTTGTACCAAGCCTTTTCTGATTGAATGGACATTGTTTTTTGTTTTACTTCCTGTCTTGCAGTACCGACATTGTCCACTTTCCACTCTGGCTTAGTGGTAGTGTCGGTTATCTCTCAACTGGGAGATTTGGGTTCGATCCCCAGACAGTCAGTCCTTAGGGAAGACACTAGCTCCTTGTGTTTCCTGCTGCTACATCAATGGTGTGTGATTGTGTATGAATGGGATTAGTTAACACTGATGGACACTTTGTATAGCAGCTTCTGCCATCAGTGTGTAAATGCCTTGGTTTAAAAACGTCGAAAGTGGTCACATGACTAGAAAAGTTCTGTTCATGCTTAAATTGTTTGACCATTACCATTCTTCTCCATTCACTGTTCTTTCTTTTTGGCAGTTTTAGCAGCACCTTTTGTGGGTTACTGGACTGATTGGGATACAGAGCCGCCATCGCATTGGCGTAATGCCTTCATTGCTAGTGTTGTGAAAATGTAGCAAGCTAAGCTACAGCAGCATGAAAAGGTAGCTTGCTATATCTAAGCTTTTTTAACTTACTACACTTACTTATAAATATGATCATTATTACTATTACTCCCCTAAGCCCAGATCAAACTTCTCTACTGTTTCCTTCGGTGTTGTGCACTTTTTCCCTCCTTTGTGTTCTGTAGTTTGTTGTTGACAAGTTGCTAGCTGGTGTTTGCAAACTGCACTGGTGGTTAACTTATTAGGGGTTGGTTATGTTAGCATGTTCAGAGATCGCTTGCACTGTCACCAGCAGCAGGGACGTCATGGGCATCAAGGATCAGACTGTGATGTCACCGTCATGCAGAAGTATTTAGTCCACTACAAATACACGTCCTGTATTGCCTTGCGTCTTTCACTCATCCTTAAAAGTTTGAGGATGAGTGAAAAAACCCTGATAAAGAGCTTTGTCTCCTTTGTCCAAAATGTGAACATACATTTAATCAGTCACTGTGAATTCAATGCGATGATGATTTCAGCCACCGACAGTTCAGCACTGATGAATGCAACCGACTGCAGAGCGGCAAACCTGGCTTTCTTGAACATCACCATGGCCCTTGTTGGTTGTGATATGATTATTATTTTCATCAAATCTAACTGATCATCTGGTCTTGTTCTACAGATTCTACATACAAATGTAGAATTTGTACAAATTGGCATGGATTTTAGTATGAGAAGTGTTCTTGTTTCTGTTTCTAGTATGTTTGAAGTATTGACCAATGAGCCATAGCAGGCTTTGGTGAATGCTGGAAAAATTGTCCATAAAGACAGCAAAAACATGCAGAACGCAATCCACCATAATGACATCAAGCTCCCTTCTGTAGTAATCTAATGATAATTAATTTATCTCTTTTAACAGATATCTACATCCAAGTGCAGCTAATAATCAGTTCTACATCCAAATGTTCAAATTCAGCATTTGATCTGCTTGTTGCTGTCTCATGTAAGCCAATCAGTGTTGAGATTGTCATCAGAAATAATTGATCTGACCTCAATTGAATACACAATCATTTCATGTTTTTTTTAATTGTCAGACTTGACAAATCTTGGATTTTTCTTTCAAATCTTTTTATTACATTTTTGCAGACAAAATCCAAATCTTGCATTTTAACTTTGTGCAAATCTGCACTTTGCTGTTATTACTTTGTAAACTCTGTAACTAACTTTGTATACTCTGTAACTAATAGTTTAACTGAGACTCACTTGATTGAATGTGGGTTCTCCAGGGGAATTTATAAAAAATACATTTGGCAGCGTTTATTTTGAAGGTTTATCTGGTGGGCAAAATCAAACGTTTGATGTAAATAAATGTAAACCTGGAAAACAGTGAGCACAATTACACATTGTTGTAAAGACAATTGAAGTCTTTGAAGTCAGATTAAGGTTCATAAGGCACATGGACACACTCAAAAAAAAGAGTCAATTCTACAAAAATGTTTCTTAACTAAGATTTAGTAAATGTGGTAAATGGTGAGTGAATCTGTCCTCACTGGAGACTAGGACATACACTGAAAACACTTTCTGCTCTCTAATCATTTGTACTAGAATCTGTATGAAATTCTTTACCAGTTTAGTGCGCAGAAAGGACAGAAGGTTGAGTGCTGATTTTTTTTGCCAGAGCCTCGTGCTATGCCTTAAGATTTAATTAAGGCACGCACACTGAAGCGTGCATAATTGCACAGTGCTTTAGACATGCACAGCACATCTCTCAAATTAGAGGCTGCAGACTGATATATATTGATGCATACCAATGCAGAAGAGTGTTGCATTACAGAATCCAGAAGGAAGTGGCACTACCGGGCATTGTGCTGTTGAGTCTGGGTGAGTTTAGCCCTGACATTTTTGATCAAAATAGAAATGTGGTCCAATCAACACTCCTGTTGTGTATGTTTTATACGCAAACGCAGAGCCTTTCTTTTCATACAGCAGAGCTTATGCACATATTACTGCTGATTAGAGAATCTTGGACTCACCCAAAAAACAATAAAAAAATGAAGCATGTTAACAGTTTCATACTATTTAGAGAAATGTATTGGAACCCTAAAATAAAACATCAAGTCTTATTATAATTTTTGAATGAAAGTAGTCTTTTGGCAAGCTACTGAAACAAGAACTTTTATCTAGATAAATAGATCCACCAGTTGCGTTTTTGGTTCTTCACATGACTTACATTATTGTGAATGTTCCTGACCACCGAAGAATCAATCTTCCGCTTGGTGTGCTGGAATTTTAATATGCTCATCTGATAGGGAAATTAATTAGTATTAAATGCCACAAATGGGTGATTCACCTGAAAGCCACCGAGATCCTTGATATAGTGCCGCAGTATGAAGGCCATTCCATTCCCACCCCTCTTCTCCCACTCTGTCAGAACGGTCTCCTCCTGACAGCAACCTTCTGGCAGTATTTTATGGCTTTATTATAAAGTTGATCTCACCTACACCTCTCTCCGTCTGGCTCACTGTCCATCTCTCTCTGATATTTTATTCGTCTCTCGCTCCCCTCCTGTCTTTCTCTGTCTGTCTCTTCGGTATTTTATAGCTGTTGTAACAGCCACCTGACCTTTCTTCTGGGTGATTACTTTATAATGAGACCACAACTCCCTCCATCTCTCTCCTGCCTGCCCACCACTTTTCCCATCACCTCTCATGACTGTACATGTGTCATTTCTTCTTTTTTTTTCTGGACAACTTTTGTCTGCTAGAGAGAGAATGGTGTGAGTAGCATGAAATAGAGTACAGAGAAGGGGCTTGGTGGAATTTTGCTTTCAATCATTACAATAAAAAGTTCTTACCAAAAAAATTATAAAATTATATCATCCAACCTACAGCGCCTGTTAAAGGCCAAGGACTGTGTTAAGTACTTGACTGACAGACTGTCAGCAAATGTGTTAAAAACTGAAAATAATTAAATACATGTCAGTCATGAGGCACGTTAGCGGATCCATGGCAACTTACCTATGACCAGTAGCAATCATGTGAATGTGAAAATAGAGTACGGCTGTCATATCAAATTTACATGTCCTCATTCACTTGTGTCATGTGTGCATGCTTGCACAAAACGGGTTGTTCAACCTTTATACCAAATAATTGGTCTGATGAAGATAAATAGTTGGCTCTATCTGCTGCCATGGCAACCATTTGCATTAGTATAATTGCTCAGATTAAAAGAGGCCTTGACACTGGTTACTGAATACTGATAGTACAGCTTGGTGGTTTCCTTGGCCAAGAAGTGCTATTCCTTTATAAACATGTCACAGAGGAAGCTTTGTGACTCTTGTGTTTAATATCGAATATGAAGAATGCATCTGTAATTCAATAAGTGGATTAGAGAGACTCCTTATACATGTGCATATTATTATAGACCTTTACCATACCTGAAATACATTGTGGTTATTGAAGAACTAATTAGAAGAACATGGTTATTAAAGCATATAGCCATATTAAATTTCTTTTAAACGCCATCTGCCATGAGTGGCTAAATCTATAAAGTCGATACTCTCGTATGTAGAAATGTAGAAATGATAAATATTTTTGGTTCAGAAACGTCCTCAAAGTTTCCATTATTTTAGAGGAACTTAAAATACCAAAATTAACTCTGCCAGCTGGGTTGTTGATTGACCACTGTCTCTGCAGGTGTTTGTTAGATTAACTGACCACACCTGCGCACCCAATGTACTCCATGACAGTATACTGTAGATTCTCAACTGAGGTTTTATGAATATAGAAACGTATGGAATTGTTTGCTGCAGAACAGAGCCCTTAGTTAACAGTAGATCACCCAAGGTGAACGAAACGATGAGGTTAAAGCATTTTAGGTTACTGAATTAAGTTTTTATTCCTGCTCATTTATGCACTCTGAATGCAAACTTGGAAACTCTGGGTTGACATATCAAGTTGATAACCAGCTTTGTGCTACTGGTTTGTGCAAGGAAAGGTATAACCAAAATATACTATTTTTAATCCCTTACAGGCCTCAGGACACACCCATCACTAACATATTTTACAACTCTGACTTACTAGATTATAACACCTCACTTCTTATTCATTTTAGGTATTCAATCTGTTTTAATGCAGTTTTCCATTTTGTGTAGGGCCTCTTGAACAAGATCATAAACATTAAGGCTGTTGATCAGCAGACTTGGTCAAGCTGCAGGTTGGTTCAGTGATGGCATTTGGGAGTTACAACCTGTGTTCTAACTAATAGGGATGGGGGACTCTACACAGACAAATAAAAGTGTTGAGAATTTGTACATGCACACAAATATGCAATTTGATAATTTTTTGCCATAACTGTAAAATAGATACTAAGCATCCCCATTCCCCTGTTATACTGGCTTGGTCATCCTCCTGACCATCTAAATGAAATCAGGGGGGGTGTTGAAGAATGTTGAAGAATAACATCTCATATTGTGTTGGTTAGGGTATCTTCAGAGAAAATGCCTCGAATACAGTAGTAGAACATAACTACTAATACAGTTATCCTGCAGTTCTAGTTTCTAAAGCAAATATTGGACTACCACAATTTGGGGAAGGAGTTTTTTAAACAGTTGGTAAATAAGTAAATCCCATACATTTTTCTTAATTGTAGTTTTTTAATAGACAGAGTTTTCTTTATCTATTTATTATCCAAAAATATGATATGTTGTTGTGTTATACAGTTATAACACATGTTTCACTTTTTTGGGATTATCCGGAATGTTCCTATCTTTGGGGTGAGCCTGTCACTGTCTGTGTTTGATTGTAAGCTGCTGGCAGGTTGGCAGAGTGTATGAGTCCTTCTGTAGGGGACGAGAAGTAAACAAGCTTTCACTGTCGCCAAGATGCCGGGCTGACAGCATGTTGTTAGTGCTATTGACCACACCAGAATCTAACCAGACACAAGTGACATGTGAAGCTACTTGAACATGCTGTTCAATCTGCTGCAGCTGAGCAGCTAATTAGCTTTAAAACAGGTGGCAGTGTGATTCTTTGTTTGGTCATTCGTTCAAACAAGCTAAGGGGAGATTTGTGTGTTCATGCTTGTAAATTCAAGATAAGAGACTTAAGCAGGAAAACTCCTGTGGGTTGTTGTTGTTGTTGTTGGTCTGTGGCTCTCGAACAGGTTGCTGTTTGGCTCAGTGTGACTGTCTGATATTAATATGATACAATTTGGATTTACACATGATTTGATTTCAAACCTTACGCTGGCTTAGGCTACAGGATAATCGGGCCGATTCCCCCTTCCAGACAATCGCTGGGGTGTTCCTGACTCAAGGCGACTCGGAACGGATTATCTGCCCACATTATTTTTGTGGTATGATTGGTGTAAAGATCCAATCTTAACATCCCCGGCCTGCTCAGAGATCATCAATCAATCAATCTATCTATCTATCTATCTATCTATCTATCTATCTCTCTATTTACAATTACCACGAGAGACAAGGGAGGACAGTAGTTTGTGGACAGTAGTTGTCTGTGGCAAGACACCTGAAATGCATGTGACAGTCAAAAAGCTCACCTCCAGCCCTCGCTGAAGAACAAAAAAAACATTTTGTCTGCGTCACCTCAGCCATTTCTTCACCCAAACCGCTTTTTGGTTTTATTTTCCTCTCTGCACAAAGATTTAAAATAGCAAATTCAACCCCCCGCTCCATTCTGTACGTGAGAACCTCCTCCTGGACACGATCATTTTAATAAAAATCCTGTAGTATGTGATGTGCCATTGTTTTGTATCTTGTATGAAAGGATGCCGGTGAAGATTCTCCTTATGTGCATAATGGATTTTAAAACTCCTGTAGTCTGAGCCAGACCTTACATTGCTTTCTTATAGAAACATGTCTCACTGCTGTTAAAGTGACAGGAAGTTAAACACAGCTTATTAGAACAATGAGGGAATAAGGGCCTTTTGCTCAGAAAACCACACAAGATGATTAAGTGCAGCAGAGTTTAGACAGTACAACTTCTAGAAAACAGCACGTGGAACGCTAACGCAACAGCACAAACACAATCAGCAGACTTGTGATGTGTCAGAATCACTGAAAGACAGACTTTGGCTTGTTATGACTCCCACTCATGCTGGCCCATGTTTCCCCCTCGTCCCTGACAAACACCACCCGAGGAGAGGGAATCAGAAGAGAGCAATCAAGCAGTGAGGATACATCTCCATAGGGGGGACAGACAGAAAGAGACAGAGACAGGAGAGAGAGAGGAGACAAAGGAAAATATCGAGTGGAAAGGAATAGATTAAGAAATACTGAGGCAGAAAGAGAATCAGACGGACAAATATCTGGCAGAGGAAAACTGTCTGAAACACAGATGGTAGTTGAAAGATTATTGATCATGTTCATCCACCATAAAAAGAATCCAAATACTCAATTTCCTTTTTTTTTGGTTCTGCCTATGTCTTTATTTCAGGTTTTGTTTTATACACATTTTGATATGTCGCTGCTGAATGAGAAACAGATTGACCTAAATGAAGCCATTTAGGAAAAGTTTTTCAGACAGCTTCTGTATCCTTGCTGCATTACTTACTGCAACATTTTTACATTCAGTACTTTTTTTTCTGTAACTTGTAAAGAAGTCAGACTCAGGGAAATAAAAGCAGAATATTTTAGCAGGCTGATGACAGTTTTGTCTCTTTGCTTTGTTCTGTTTCTGCATTCATATAACAGCTGCCCCTCCGGTGAACACCACGATGAACTCTCTAGTTGTCAACGATGAAGACAAAGTCTGAAATATGTTTTCAATGCTTAAAAAACATCCCTGAGTTCCTTTAAGGAAATCATTTATCTGCTGTTTTACAGTGTTTTTTTATTTATTTATTAAATCATTGATTAGAATGGAAAGAAAAGGGTTCCAGTGGTGGTCGGAAATCCCCGCTGCAGGCAGCTATTGTTTAAAGTTGAAAGCTACTTCTGATTTAGACGTGTCTGCTGTAACCTACGACATTGCACCTTATTGGAATATCACTTTAATGTGTTTTCATTTGGCTTGCAGAGTGTTCTCAATTGTATTGGCAGGCTACCGTAACAATGATGAAGCTCTGAGTACATTGGGTCGGGCAGCAGATTAATGCATACGACTGCAAGGCTCATTCTCTTGATTTGAAATCTCTGCCGCTCTCTTAACACCGCTCAGACAACCGCAGGCCTTCGCTTTGAAACTTCTACAGCCAAATGTTTTAATCAATGGGGCTGACAACGTAGTGTCTTCTTCAACTTTTTTTTGTATCAAAGATCTAAATGGGAAATTTAGCTTGTTGCCAAGGGGCACATTGTTAAATTGTACTTCATGTAGAAAGGAAGGCAGGAACAGACACTGGAACTGCTGGGAGGAGAAACCGAGCACCTTGAAGTGCCTTTTTTTCTTCTTCTTTTGTGCTGAGTAAAGAGTAAAATCTCAGCCAGTGTTAATCCATAGATTGACTAACTTTAAGGTGTATTTGATTTCCCAGCCATGGGGATATGCATTAGTTATGAGTTGGTGCTTCCTTACATTGTTGTTGGATGAATATGCCATTTTCATCTTGAAGTAAGGGGAAAGAACCATATGTACATTGAGGCAGTGACCTTCCATAGCTGTAGTAATAATTTCAGAGAACCCAGCGGCGTTGCCCCATCACCTTTTTTGACGGGGTTGTTCCAACCTGGGCACTGACTCTAGCGGTTGCATGAAATGTGTGCACAAACACACCTCTCTGAATAGTGTGCAGTATATGACTATTTATGTAATGACGGGTGATATCCCCGTGAACTACTAACATTAAAGCTACAGTGTGCAAAATTATTTAATTAGAATTTTGGTCAAAATAATACATTTAGAACAAAACATGTCACCAATAGTATTTTGCTATAGATTCAAGTTCCAGCCCCTTTGCATTTGGTTTAATCATCCAATCAGAATCAAACAAACCATTCAGTTTTAGCTTGCCAATCAAAATGACTCTCTCTCGCTCTCTCTTTCTCTCTCTCTCTCTCTCTCTCTCTCTCTCTCTCTCTCTCTGTCTCTCTCTCGCTCTTTCTCTCACTCACTCATAGGCAAACACAAACAACAGTATATTATTATGTTTCGTTCAATTTATATTGATTGGCTGTCAGGGAGTACGTTCCCATTATGTTAAAAAAAAGTTTATTTGTTGTGTTACTCCGACTCAAGCTGCACTTTTAAAACACTTGGTAACAGGTTGGTCTGACTGAAATCATACTTAATCAAATATATCTAAGTTGGACAAACACACCTAATGCATAAAGTATCAAACAAAGAAAAATGTGCTTCCTTTTTTTTATTCTAAAGAGGCTATAGCAGCTGGTTCCAAATGAGTTAATTAGAGTTTAGGATTCAGGAGATGGCATCAGGGCAATGAGATTTCTTAGGGGTCTTATGAAAGCCCAGGCCGTCCCTGGACACGCCCCTTGCAGTTGACATATATCAAAGGGTGAGAAAGTCAGCATTGGCTGGTGGTTTGGGTGAAAGAACGGGTCGAAGAATTACAGGTCTGTCAACATGGAGATCAAAAAGGAGACCAAGAGCTAAAGTACGTAGATGTATTTTACCTGATGTCCAAAAATGTCAGTTGGCCTGGCACTGTTCCCTCAATGATGGGAGTTAAAAAGCCTTTTAAGCCACTGGCATATGACGTTGGATTAACCTGGATTGTACTTAGTAACCCTCTCTACAAGCAAAGGCTACTTTTTACTTTTCTTCTGTATGTGACTATGAGAGACCTTTTCACCAAATGTCTCAAATTCAACGGCGAAGTGATCCATGATTTACTCCAGAACACTCAACGACCTTCTTCCTTGATCAGCATTTACTTGTTGACACCACTTACATCGCAAGCTCAAATAATGAGTGTATATTTATCCGCTAAATACATAACAGGCTGTAATTATCTTAATTAACAAGTCAATGTAATGACAAGGGTACACCAGAGGAGGAGAGAGAGGGAACGGAGAGGTGAAGAGTTCAACATGGAATTGAGAAGGGGGACGGATGAAGTGATCCGTATAGAAAAAGGCTGATAGAGGAAATTGAATAGAGAATGGTATTGAAAAGAAAGATTAATGAAGAAATTAAAAGCACTGGAAATATGGCTCCATATAAAAAAAAACAGAAGGTTAGGCCCTTTCTCACAGTGGGGGACTACTCATCTGTCAGTGGTTGGAAAATCAGATGATTTACTTTTTAATGTCTGTTTTTCCTGTGTTATAATGTTGTCTTTGTCACATCCTTCACAAACAGGGGACCTGGGGAATTAGGTTCTAATGATATGATGCATGTCTAGGGATGCCTGGTGTTTCAGTGATATGTGTGTGTTTCTCAGCAGATGGGGATGGAAACTGAAGAAACAGAATAATTGAGAGGAAAGATGTCAGGGAGAAAATCAGGTGCAGAGATCAAAAGAGGGAATAGGATTGCATAAAAATGCAACGCTTCTGCCCTATCAAGCTTTCTGGAAGAATTTTTTCCCATTCATCTCTAACATAAAGACTACTTAAAGGCTGCCTGTGAGAGCTTTCACACATTTAGTTCCTTAAATGGCCGTGAAATTCATGGCGCTTTAAAGATTTAAATGCCCCCGGGTACAGCATCGCTTGCAGTTAAATAGTTACAGTAAGAGGTGAAGGGGATTTTAAGTGTACTTATGTTTAATCACAACATTTAAGGCTGACGTGGGAAATGTGTAATGCAACTCAACACCAGGAAATGTCTCTTAAATAAGTGTCCTATAACGAAAGAAGGGTGTGGTTGGGCTGCAACTAAGACATAAGTGACTGATTATGCTACTAAAGATTATTTACCGTTGGATAAAGAAAGAGATTGATGTAAAAGATTCTAGATACAAGGCTGCAGCAGAGTTGGAAGAGAGCTGTTGAAGAAAGAAAGATACAGAAACATGAGAAGTAAAAGGGTGTCCTTCTGAGAGTAATGATCAGCTCGAGTTGCATTCAGCTTTTGTGTGGCACGACACAGTCACGACTGCCACTGTACAATGCACAGAAATAACACACATGCACACACACAAAAGCATACAAACATACACACACACATGCAGGAGAGACCTGTCTGCCCACCGGAGACCTTGAGGACCACAACAAACCCAGCAGAAAAGTCTCCTAGATGTCTCCTAGCAACAGGAGAGAGGTAATTGTACAAGATAATATAAATGAGGACGGGTCAGTGAAACACAAGGATGCAGGAGAGAAGCAGAAAATGAAATTTGAAACTCTTCTCTGCGCAAAATATCACTGATTTACAGTCATTCCATCAGTTAGTTGTTTTTTTTAACCATGCACGAGTCAGTCGACTTAGGTTAACTGTGATGTGAATGATTGGACTTTTCATGTAAGTAACATATTTACAGCGCATAAATAAACTGTAATCCATCCAGATAATAAGCAGCTCTATCAGAGTGTCAGACTTACTCTGTGATGTGAAGCTAACTTCCATTACAATCAGCATCATTCTGGAACTAATTGAATTACACCCCCCAATTGTCAATGAAATAACAGTTATATTTAAATTTAAATTCTTTATCAGGTTGACATATTATGGGACTGGGATAATAATGCAATTAACTGGAGATAGGCAGCTAAATATTGATATTGAGGGTGGGGGGAATCATTTGAAGCCTCATTACACGAGTACTTTATTCAAAGAGAGGAATCCTAAAAAGCACCAATTTAAATTCATTTTTTTCTGTCAGAGCAGCTTCAGTGCGTATTATTAATGCTCATTTCAGTAGAAAAGCACACACATAATAAACCTATAAAGTCTGACTACTGTCAGAAAAGAAGTTCAATAAGATATCTGTCTACATATTTCCAAGGAATGATTGAAAACCATTAAAAACTCAGGCTTTTGTTCTTCTTCTGAAGCTTTTATTTGCAGTTTCGGGTTGGCAAAGTAAGCATGTGTGTGGCTTGGCTAACCATCATTGTTTTCCTTATTCCTCAGTGATCTCTTGTGAAACCTTTGGCATATTCATTGGGCCGACAGTGAACAGACCAACTTCATGTATACTTTGGGCTTTGTAGCTTTCGACTTCAGCACAGGGAACTAGCAACATGAACTAGCAAGGAGCGTATGTGCAAATCAAACTAACTAACAGGACAATGAGCATAAAACATGGAAATTATAATTGAAAACCATCTCATGTATCAAAAGGCTTTTAAGTGTGTTACACTAAAGACAGTTGTGTTACTGTATAAGCCCAATAGAGTATGCAATATGCTAAACACCCAGCTTGAACTTCAGCTTTAACCTCAGATGACTTTTAGACATGTTGTTCTCACAGTACCACTTAAAGTATGGAGATAAGATTTAACCCTCAGATTGCTACATATAAACACAAGACAAACAGTTAAGCCATTTTGAACTGCTTCTCATTTCTCCCAACCAAGTACACTGTCTAGCCAGCATATACACATTCATCATTAATGAATTGTGAGACAAGACACAACAGTTCTCCTATAAAGGCCATATTTTCTCAATATTCATCCTGTTAAAAGTGCTTGTTTATGTTGCACAACTACTTAAATACATATGTGAGAAAAAATATTGCATTTCAAGCTGAACCAAGGAGTTGAATAATATCTTAACCACCTCATTCTGATGCTGTGCTCCCTGTCTCTACTCAGTGGGGACTGGGTAGATATGGGTGTGGTCCAGTGATGTGACAATACTTGGGAAACAAAGAAAGAACAATGATAGTAGCAATGGTGTTGGAAATCCCATCCAACAATTCACTTGATACTTTGATGAGACTGTCTTCAAATTCTTTTCTAGTTGTAAAGGCAAAAGCTTTAAACAAAGCCGAGGAAAATGAAAACGCTAAAAACGGTTTCACAGCCGTGTCAAACCTGTACAGCTGCTTTGCTTGGTTTCTGAATATAAAATTATATAAAGCAAAGTTTCACTGACAAATACTAAAAAGATGTACACATACTACACAAGCAGGTACAGATTGAGATAATAAAGAGGCTTTGTATTCAAGTTAAACATAAAACATATTTATGCCTTATTAATAATTAAATGTGAATCGTAATGAGGCTTGCAAAGGCAATGAAAACATTCAACTTTTCAGGGACAAAGGTTAAAGAACCTTATCTAACTTGGTGCAGACAGGCCTGTCTGTCTCCGGGGACAGAGAGGGCACGGCTGGTCTCAGGGTTAGGGGCCCAAGGGAAATGTCATTAATAGAGCAACTCTTTATCAGGGACGTTTTGTTTTCTTTTAGGCGAAAGTGGTACCATTTAGGTCTAGGTCAGTCTGTTTTGAGACAAAAGAGAGCCGTGAGAGGGGGAAATGACTTGTTTTCCATTTGAAAGGAGCACTTTTGCATTCAAGGCATAAAGGTCAGGTATGACACAGTATTGGCTGTGATGACTGTAACGCTGGATTAAAACTGTCGCATGATGTTTATTTATGGACCGCATCTGCTAAACTAAATTTCTCACTAAAATCTTTTCAGTTAATATTTGTGTGTCCAAAGAGCTTGTCCTGTCCCCGAGGCCCTCCTCTAAATGTGTGCACACCAATCACATTCCCCGGAGTAAACAATGTTAGCTCCCTTTTATTCTGTTCCGTTTGAATTGCAATACCTTCACCTGTGCAACGAGTCCCAAGGGTCAACATTACTCAACACAGAATAACGGGGGCCTAACAATGTTGACTACAACATTTTGTTACACACCCACAGGTTCCTGAAGGCATGAATCCACTAATTAGTTTTCCGTTATCTCCTGTTAGGACGAGATTTAAGGATCAAGACCTTCTTCTACAACCCAAAATGATCCTCTTCAAGTGCAATGGTTTTTAAATCACAAACAGTAACTTATGTTGCAAAACTAGACTTTCAGTGGAGCTTAATAATGCAACAGGATTTCAAAGCAAATATCCCTCAGCTTAAAGGGTCTTCATCCATGGTTGTTGCGGTTTAACTTTGAGCAAATCTTTTCCAATGTTGTATTCCCCTTTGGCATAATGTCACTAATAGCTGAACTTTATAAAACCATCTATGTACCAATTTTTGAGGTTTTCATAATAACAAAGTGAAACTAATTGTATTTCTATCACCTGCATGGAAGTTGGATATGTGCATGTGTATCACTGGAATTCATCACTTTGAAGCTTCTTGTTTTGCTGTCTGTCTCTCTTTTTAAGATTGACGTCCTTGATTGAGAACAGGGACCAGACTGAGCGAAGCTGTACTTGATTCCGGCACCTATCATTTTCTAAGACACTTCTCACTAAAAAACAGTTGTTTGCTCAAATGCTTGCAATAGCCTTTGTTTGCAGGCTCTTGTATTTGTGTAAATAGTGACAGGTCCTCTCTCAGACGGAAAGTGATGATGATGTCAAGAACCTTTAACCAGCTTAAACTTAAAAAAAAATGACTAAATATTATATGAGGCAGATAAAAACACTGTTATATTAGTATATGCATTGGAATCATTGATTGTTTTTTAAGGTCCTAACCTTACCCTCCAACATGTAATGTTCTTCATCCTGGATCTCCACATTCATTTGACCTATGAGAAACCAATTTCACCAAATTTCAATAAACCAGAACTAGAGTTCACTGCCATATACAGCAAAAAATTTTTTAACTCTACACTGCCATATTATCTATTCAGGAACGATTTTCAAGCAAAAGGCAGTAGTATATTTATTCCAAATAGTCAGGCGGCTTAGCAAAATTATGGGGACACGCCTGACAAAAGCACCAAATTTTTTCCACATAGTGCCCATCACCATAGCTTTTAATTTTGGGGGGCAGCCGCTTCATCAAGATGGAGGTTCCAAGATGGCGGCCATGTGAAATCGCCATGTGAAGTGCCAAAATGTCTGCCAAGCCACTTAGAAAGTCAATCATGTTGTCAATATATACATTTTCTGGGTCAACATTATGTAATACATTGCCAAAATTAGCATGTGTATTTGATCTTGGCACAAATAATAATCTAATGATAATGTATAATATGTCCCCATTCTTCCCAAATCTAGTCCGAAGCCGCCTGACTAAAAGATTCATGAAAAGCTTAACTGAATGTCAAAATGTAGCTTCAAGACCTTGCCTCCAAAGCCCTAGAGACTGAATATTTGCAATGTTGATGTTTTTCACTGTTGTTTGTTTGGCCAATTGGGTTTATGATCTTCATTAAAAGCAAACAAAAACAGGCAGTAAGTGTATTCTTTTCTCTTAACGAGCAGCTTTAAAAATTGCGTAATATTCATCGAAAACTGCTCACATTGTAATTCCTCCAAAAATGATTCTAATCTGTGAACATTCGCCTCCAACATCAATTTTTAATCACCTCTCATTATTCTGCTCAGACCAGGCCTTGACCAATAAAGCAATGTAATTTAATTTACCCAAGAATTAATAAAAAATTAATTCAATATGCCTTTGAAATATGGTGATTTTAATAGAAAGTTACAGGTCGTCACAGTGTGCTGGAGTGGGTTTAGAGCAGGGTTATTATTCTCAGGGTGGCCGGGCTGTCTGGTAGTTATAGAGACCATCCAGGTGTGAAACAAGCTCACATTATTCCCCTGCTTTATGATGAAACAAATCTCCTTAATTTTTAATACCTGGACTAAGCGTGCTGGCTCACAAGGCAAGAGCCCATATGTGATGTGCTTTGTTTGAATCTCTTCTGTCTGAAATCATAACGTCTCCTGAGTTTACTGTCCTCCATGCTTTACAATCTTGCAGCATTTTTGACTCCTCATTTGTGGTTGTAGAAATGTTGCTTCCTTTGCAGTTTGATTTTGATTTTGTTTTTGGTCCCATGGCTCAAACTGAGTCGGTCTGATGAAATAGTTTCATAGCATTAACTAACAGCTTCAGCCTTTTAACGTGCCTGCTTATGTTAAGATCTCAGAAAGGCCGACTCCAGGCTGAGACATACAATTAAACTGGAATCACTGAAAGTTTCTGATGTGTCTTTTTTTGTCACGCTTCTGAGAAGTTCCTCATGAATATATTGTATTGCAGGTAAATGTTTAAATTTACTCATTTAAGGAATACTCAACCCAGGTGAGGAGGGAGATACAACACACACTCAATCCTCCTGTATGTTCACCAATTGTCAGCGGCATTTGCGTAGAGTTTCATCATTCTGATTTCAGACTGACAGGTGCTTCTTTTTTTATCCTTTTTCTCATAACCAGTCGGTCTGTTGTCAAGTTAGAGTTTTTTTGTCATAGCTATTTTCTTCATTTGGTTCATTTTTATTTTAAATTTTTAGTACCAGTACACTGCCCTTTCAGAATGTGCTTGTTTGTAATGTGTTTGGTGAGAAGCTGGCTGGTCAGGATTGGCTAGGGGCAACGTGTAGTTCTGTGGTCAGCCAAACAACATAACACGCGATATTGTGCAACCTTAGTCCTTGACCAGTACACTTGCCATTAATTAGTTGTCTGTTCTAACAATGGTAGAGGATATGTGGCATGCCGATGTAGTTGGAGTTTGATTTATGCATGTGTGTTGTTTCTGAAAAATCATACAAAATGACATGACATGCCTAGAACAGAGTAACGTTAGCTAGCTAACTAAGTTGCACAACATTGGCCATATGATTTCATCCGACTTTTTCCAGAACCAGACAGAACAAAAAAGGTGTTTAGACAGCAGACAGTGAGATATTAACCAAATTAAACAAAAGTCTGAAGTCTTTTCCAAGGCACAAAGTCACAAAAATTGAATTACTTCCAGGTAACTACTTTTTCTGTTGACTAAACATTGGTATGTACACAGACGTGTACAAGCACAGATGCTACCTCAACTTGTGGAGTACCATCTGTGTTTTGGTCTGGTTTGTGTGTTTGTGAGTGTTAGAGGGAGGACACATGGGAAGAGAAAAGAGGTCAGAGAAGAGAGAGACAATGTGTTTGTGTGTGTGTGTGTGTGTGTGTGTGTGTGTGTGTGTGTGTGTCTGTGTGTGCGCGTGCGTGTGTGTGTGTGTGTGTGCGCGTGTGTCTGTTTGCACTGCTTTGATGCTGAAAGCAAAGTTCTGTTATAATTCAACTGTAAATAAGCAGGACAAAAGTGGATGGACACATGTGCACACACACAATCTTGAATCCAATATTGAATGCATTTTGTTTATTAATGATGGAAAAAAAATCTTTTTTTTTAGTTTATAGTGTTCACCATAGTTCATTAGCTTAAAAAACAAAATTTCTACTAATTCAGCCAACTACTATCTTATAAGTGGTTCACTACCCCTAGTGAAACACTTAACAACAAGAAGACCTAGATTCCTCGCTACCGTAATGTTTGCCAAGAATTTACATTCAAGCTAACGGAATTTAGGCTAGGAATTTACTTCCTAACAAAATGAATTAGTTTAACTCTAATGTTTACATTTGTCCTACAGTAAAATGGTAATTCAGAAAGACCACTCCCAACAGAACAGAAAAGTTTTGTCATAGGATAAATGTTATAACTCTGAAAAATAATGTATTGATTTGTAGATTCCGTTTCCTGTAAGTGGCAATTTGACACATATCAATTCAACAAATGTCCCCATCAGCCAATCAGTGCCCCTTGATCATGAACATCAGATTCTTTCCTCTAAGATGACCTCAACATAGGGCAGGAGGGGTCACTATGGATCACTTATGGTAGAATTTGGACAGACATTGCTCGGCCAGATCATCCTCAAAAACAAACAAACAAAGAATATGTTATTGTAGATATATGTTCCACCAGTAGTTTCCAGAGGAATGTATAATCAATAGCAAGGTGC
Source organism: Labrus mixtus (assembly GCF_963584025.1). Lineage (NCBI taxonomy): Eukaryota > Metazoa > Chordata > Actinopteri > Labriformes > Labridae > Labrus > Labrus mixtus. The sequence continues at coordinate 15,161,980 of NC_083620.1, forward strand.
AGTGATGCTTTTAAAATCAGAGTAATCTAGCACACACCAGGATGGTGCAGATTGAATTTAAAGTTTAATGCATATAAAACATTGGAGTAAACATGAATTATATGCATTCAACTTTAGAGTCAATCTGAACAATCCTGGTGTGCACTAGATTACTCTGATCCTGAAAGCTGTCTTTTCCTGCTCTAGCTGCACCACCGATGAGTTGCACATGGTGGCCCAACAGCTTACTAAATACTAACATCAATACAAGTCATGCTCAAAAGGAATATCAAATGCTAAGCAGTTTATTATGATTTTATATAATGATGACAAGACAAAAGAACTAATCTGACTTTAAATAGATGCTTGATTATTGGGGCGTTGATGGCAGAATGTTTGCATTGGAATCAGAATTTATTCATCTTTATTTCTGCCAAACTGTATATTTTAATCCATTTTCACATGATTATTACAATTCGTATAATGACTTCTATATCCATTCAATATATTTTTTTTTTAAATAGGTCCATATCTCAGAGAAGATGACTAATTAGTGGAAGGTCACTGTTCTCCCATATTCAAGCTCTCTATATGTTCAGAGAATTGTGCAAAACTTTTCTCACCCCCATTACTTCTGTAGTTTTGCCCTTATGGATGCATTTAACTTAAGGTCATACTTGAGGGATGCAAAATTATTTTACTTCAAATTAGCTTTGCCTTGGACTCTTGGTTAAACACTGCCGATAGGGCTTGAGGCTGCACCTTTAGGGAGACCTTAGTCTTGGCTACGGTAAAGGTTCAAGGAAGGGTCTGAGTACCTGGTACATGATCAACTCAGAATAAAAGAAAAGGGCCAATTTCGTAAAAGGGTTGTAGAAAAGTGGGCAATGACTGGAAAACAGAATTAATTGAGAAGTTGAAGAGAAAAGAGGGATTGAAATAGAATAAATTGCATAACTAAAAACATTGTTCTCATTATTAGGAGAGTGCTGAATTAAACTTAAACTCCTACCCAAGTTGACCTCAGCCAAGTCAAACCCTGTAAAATCAAACCAAAGTCCAACAGCAATCATCTTTGCCAACAAAGTTCTACCACTTAGTTAGCCAAACATCACAACAATGCAGAAGGAAAGTTCAACCCCAATGATATTTTGCATCATTGAAAAGTCATAACAATTACATCCAATGGTATTCATGGCATGTGGATAATCACACTGGACTGCTGGAGTACCTCAGTGATGCCATATTTGTTAATGGTGCAGGTGGCCATACTGAAGTAGCCAAAGTATAGCTCTGCTTGGCTCAACACCAACATCATCAAATGGGTTTTGAATGAGCAATGGTTCACAGTAGCATATTAACCACAACAACACATTAACTGAATGTGTTAGCACCTCTCCGGGGGAATCTTGCTGCTACATGCAGTGAATGTGTACATGGCAGAAGAGGAGGGAGAGTGTGTTGTGGAAATGAAATATTGGTTTCCAGTTGGATGTGTTTGCACTTGGGCATAGGAAGTGTTTGGGCTGGTTCAGCCCCAGGACAAATGTTCAGGGCCCTGCCTCTGACTGTTTGTGAGGCACTTGAATCACTTTAACAGAACCCTGTGCTGTAATCTTCTCTGGAGGATTTGCTGTTGTGATGCACCTCAATCTCCCCTGTTGTTTTGACACTTTTCTAACAGCTTTCATATATATTTATTTATTTATTTGGATTTCTGACATGGGTTTGCAACAAATGAAGTGGACCTATTCCTGTCAGGATGTTTATTTCCCAAAGTAAGTTTTAACTCAAAGGACAAGTTTAGGACAACTTGGATCTTCTCTTTTAATCGATTATGCCAACACTGTACTTACTCAAGTCAGTCTCAAATTTGGAAAGAACATATGTCAGAGGGGGCATGAAACACCAGGAGGCAGAAACTCTGTTCAAAACCAACAATAATACTAACGGCCAAAGCCACAAAATCTTCATGACTTCTTCTCCCTCAGGCCAGGATGCTGAACTTTGTCCTCTGTATATCTGCAACACATCGTCCTCTCTGAATCAATTGCATTGCCTTTCACATTTACATATTTGCAGTCAAATTTGTGCCATATTTGATTTGACCTTAGCCTTTTTCACATAGCCTTAAGAGACTTTCCTTCACCTTACATATTGTGTGAGCATGCTACAAATAGAACCTGTGAATCTTCAATCACAGCAAAAATAAGGCACGAGTTGTATTCAACTTCTGGAGGAAGCCTTTTTGTTTCCATATCCTTTATTCAACCCAACATTGTCAAATTTAAACCTTAGTTAATAATTAAACACTTTTGTGTTTTATTAACATTTTCTTTGCACTTTTTGACATAAACATACAACTTTGCTCATAACTATCAAACTAAAAAAAAAACGTCTTAACTTTTTCCTCTTGGGCAAGACACTGAACCCTAAATTGCTTGGACTGCTATGCAGCGAGTGAATGCGTTTAAATGGAAAAGTACTAATAGGCAGTTGGGCACTTTACGTAGAATACCTCCGACATTAGTGTGTGAATGTGGTGTGAATGTGACATGCAGCAATACAGTGCAATACAAGTCCAAGTCCCTTTACCATTGTCTTTGTTTTTATTATTTAATGTATCTTCTTATTTTATCTTAAACAACATATTATGTATAACAGCTTCTGTAAAACTGAACATTCATTGTAAATAGTTCTGCTGCCTCTTGTCTTTTCAGTACTCATTGAGCTCTACCAATTTAATGATGTCAAATGGAAAGACGCAATGGATGAAGAAGTGGGAGTGCATGGCAAAAGAGACGAGATGCGAGGAGATGGGCCTTTAAATGTCAGAACTCATTGAAATGGATTTCACAGCACGTGCCACATGCGATCTCATATATGAACAGCCACCAAATCGTGTTTCTGTTTCGTTCTACACTAATTGTCTCCCTTCTTCGAACTCCGTAATCACCTCTTGAATTGTAGAATCAACCCTTCTTGAAAATGTCTGTCTCCTCTTGACTGAATCCCATTCAGTCTTCTACCTGTTCTGCCACCATCTTTCCCTTCCACCTTTCCCTCCATCTTTTAGTCATTCTTTGCTCTCCTTCCACCTCGCTGTCCCCTTATGGTCCTCTCACCCCCTTATTCCCCATCTATCTGTTTCCTAACCACATGTCCTTTTCTTTCACTGTCCGTCCCACCCTCCCTCCATCTGTCCCACCACTCTGCGCTGATATAAACTGATGTGTCAGCTGAGTTGATCATTCCCTCCAGCTGCTGTCTGCCAACAGCAACTCTCCTTCCCTCATGTGTCACTGCGACTCTTCCTCCCTTCCCCTCTGCCTCTCCTTGTCACTCTCACCGCCTTTCTCCTCTCCACCATCTTTCACTCTTCTGATGTCTACTCCCAGTCGCTTTCTCTCTCGTCCCTTACCCTCCTGTCTCTGCTCCCACCGTCTCCTTTATTTCCCTTTGAGACAGGCCCGTCAGGAAGATTCAGCCGCTTGTCCACGAGCAGTCTGATGTTGTTCTGTCTGCATGCCTGTGTGTGCGTGTGCTGCACGCTATGTTGGGACATTTGCATCTGAGTGCGTAATAGACAAAGGAAGGGTGAGGGAGAGTGTCTGTGTCCCTAAGGCATAAACAAGGTTTGACCACAGCTTGGCCTATCTCTTTGTTTTACACGCAGAAATAAAAGTAACACGTCAGGAAAAGGAAAGACCTTTGATTTCTTTCTGACCGAGTAAAGACAAACAGAGAGAGTAATGTCAACAAATATAGATCTCTTGACAGATTGGATGATGCGGAGACAGAGTGAGACAGAAGACTGGATGGGAATGGATAGATGTAAACAGATTTAGGTCTACATGCACAGATGGTAGAGGGACAGAGAGTGAGAGAAGATGTATGATTAAAAGAGATGGATGGACTTAACCAAATTTAGATTCTGAAAGGGAGGGGAATCGATTGAAATGTCTTTCAAATTTCTGTATTTTGCAACAGATGTTTGATATTGACCATCTACTGCAGGGGGACAGATTGAGAAATGCAACCACAGATCAGTGAATACATGGAGGGAATAAAATAAAATTTGTTTCTCTAATACATACAATTTATTACACTGCAGTGCAATGAGAAGAGAAACAAAGTCATTTTAAATAACTTCAGTTTTGTTAAAGACAATTTACTTCCTGATCCGTTGAGAGTATAATGCCATATTGAGTCTATATTGCGCTATAATGAATTCATAGTGTTGTCCAAATGTTGGCCTCAGTATCATTTGCTGGAATTTGACAGTCAGGTTGATAAACCCTACACTTTTGGGTTGCAGAGGATCAATGTTTTTGCCCACTTAATGGGATAAATCGTTTTTTTAGATAAGCAATATGAATATTTAAGATGTTTGCTTCCTTGATAGAAGAAATGTGATATTGTGGAAAATGCTCAAATTCTCAAGTCCAAAACTTCCATGAATTACTACAATTGGAGAGCACAACATTGACTATCTTATTTTCAAGCAACAGTTATATGGATGGCAAAATAGTTTTTAAATAAATCTCATATAAATTCTGCTTTAATTACTTTAAATATGGTCCTCGTTAGATCTGTGGAAATTAAGTTTAGTTAGTTTCAATGGCAGCTTCTAGAATAGGTTTTTATTAATGTTATATGTTATATTATGGTAAACATAGTGCTATGTTCTGTCTATCACAAACTGTCGGGCGATGAACGGAACAAGGTTTGTACTACAAAGAGCACAACTTATGTGTTTATGGTTCCAGTTGAATTTTAACAGAACAAATCCTGTCTCTTCTTTGACTTCTTCCAAATAAACAAAGACCACATCCTCTCCTTTACACTTCTGGAATAGAACAACATTTTGGGAAATGCGTTTGATAAAATGTTGAAGACCCCTTCGCCCCGTCATATATTTATGCTACATTATGCAGCTAGAGTCAGTAGTGTGGTAAGCTTACATTGCAGGCAGCTTTCCTGGCTCTGTGTAAAGGTCACCAAATCAATCTGTTCATTCACTACCTCTGTAAATCTCGATTGTCATCTGTAGGAAAATTAGAGATTAAATTCACAAGTTGTGGTTATATGAGTATTTCTTGGTTGAGAACAGCACAACACAAGAGACATTTAATAAACTTCAATACTTTAATAAAGGTTCATATTGCTAGGAAAACATGTTTGTGGCTTGGCAAACGGTGTCAATTACAATCATCCTCATTAAGTCTTAACAAATTAAACTCTACGTCATTAGTTTGTCAGCCTTTCTAACATGTTGCATTGTAAATTCATTATATGATTATTGTATACATTTTAAGAATACCTAAATAGAATTATATACATATTATATAGAGGATGGCATGAGCAGCTGTATCAATCTGGAAACTGTCACTGTTACAGAAATGCTGTATAAGTAGGAAAAGTTGGTAGTAGCAGAGTCATGGCATACATACATTATGATGGAGTTTAGGGAAAACTTTCACCAAGTGGCATTAATGAGTTGCATTTCAACCTTTATTACAAAAACACAAGCTGTTAGCCAAGTCGGGAAGTCAGGAGAAGTTGACATGACGCAGTGTTACTCAGCTGATGGTTGACAGATTGTCTAGGTTAAAGTTTAAAGACTCTGCTGACAAGATATTCAGCAGTGAAGTGTCACATAACAGCATAAGTGGTTACGTCTAGTGACTGTATGCCCTAATTGGCTTAAGATTGAATCCCACCACAACTCTCTCTTCAGCGCTTCCTCTGCTGTCTACTCTGTTGCATTCAAATCATCTCAATTAAAAAAAAAAGGTTGGTGGGCTGCTCACTGTGCCTAATTGATTGAAACTTAATGCCTCCATGGTATGCCATGTGAAAAAAATACGCAGGATATGCTTAACTCCAACTCACATACATAGTAGTATGTGAGTTGGCAGTAGCCTGCTTTGGCTTCCAGCAGTATGGAGCAGATTATAAATGTCCTACTTGTCACAAATATTTTTTGTCAGATTTGCTTGTAGCCGGTAGCCTCAATCTATATGATATTGGTAAAAATGCAGAGATGCATTTTTATGGTGACTGGGAAGACATTGTGTAAAATAATAAGTCAAGTTTACCAGTTTTGTGAAAGTATATAAATCAAATGTTTAACAATTCATTTTTGGAACAATTCCTCTGCTTTGTCCTTCATTAATTAAAGACAGACAATACAATAGAGCCCAGACTCCTGTCTTGAATTAATGAAGAACAATATTGCTTAAAGAGAAAATTGATCTGCTGTGAGCAACAGTAGTGTATTGAAATTGCGACTACACAGCTGCACCATCTACCTCATTGATGGTGATTGAATATGTTCCCTCTTTTTGTTTCGCAAAGAAATGATAAATGGGTAACCTGATGGTGCAATAAAGTTGGGCAATGATGCCGTCAGAAGAGAGAATGGTTTGCAAATTACAGGATAGGCAAAATAAAAACCACTCAATGAAACTCAATAACAATAGGAGATGGTTGTGTTCCATCCTTTATTGCCTGTCTTTATAATGTCCCAAATATGCTGCTATTGATCAGCCCTTTCAACTATTGATTGAAGGTTTGTTCTGAGGTTACAAGAAAACATTTTTCAAATCTCTAGACAGAATGTGTATCATCGCTCTTGCAAATAAACATCATAACTGGCATACTTCATACCCGATGTATGTGTTGGTGCACATATGCTAATGAGGATTGGTTTGGTGTGATGTGGGCAATAGCCAATCACCAAGCGGTAAGTGACCAATCATGCAGTCACATGCTGTTGTTAAATGTCAATCAATGTCCGTGAATTGACTCAAGGTCAAGAGAAGCCAGCTGGCAAATTAGTCATCGAAATTGCACATCGATGATCCCACAAATGGGAAACGATAACATAGAGGCAAACGAACACACACGTACATACACAGAAGCACACATTCAGCAGGCACCGTGAAGCATGTGCATGGATGAACCTGCTCAGGGCAATTATTCTACAGACTGCAGTTAAAAGAGAACTACTCATCACAGATATGTGCAATGTGCAGAATGAATGAAAAAAAAAAACTTTACGTTATAAAAACAACATGAAAGCTGAGCTAGCTGACTATGGAAGAAGGGAACTGCTTAATTAATGAAATACATAATAATCAACTCAGAACTTAAATCAATATTCAATTACATAATTTAAAAATATATCAAAAAAGAACGAGGGCATTAATAGCTTAAAAATGTTAAACAAATGTAGTTCAGTTTCTATTTTCATGTAATTATTTTTTCATATTGTGTGGGATCCTCTGGGATCCTCTGATATATTCATATTAATTATGTTTTGGTTATAATGTTGAAGATTTTTTCCATTTATCTTTTACTTGTTTTCCATTTTATTTACCTTATTACCTTTTTTCCAATTTATTTCCACAAACCTAATTATTTCTTCTTTTTTTGCCTCAATGACTAAAAAGACTGATTTCTACATTTGTCCTTATAAATATGCCCGTACAGTATTTAGTTGATAAACATCTAAAGTCCCTGTGTAAGCCTAACTTCTTCAATTCTACAATAAACTGGGGTGGCAGTAACACAGTCTGTATGGACTTTAGTTGGGAACTGGAGGGTTGCCGGTTCAGGTTCCGGTGCGGACCAATTCCTGAAAGTGGCCCCTGAGCAAGGCACAAAACCCTCAGCCGCTCGGGCACTCTCTCATGTGCTGCCCCTCACTCTGACATCTCTCCATGACTGCACGTCCAAAGGATCCTGTTTGCTAATGCTCAGAGAACTTGTCGTGGACTTTTTTATACAATCTTTCAAAAGACTCTGTTCAACCTGGAAATGTTTAACACTGACAGTATAGAGAAGGTTTTTGAGTGTAGGATGGCTTAAATCCATTTAACTGTCACAAAAAGACGTTTTGAAGCAGGATTTTGAGATTTACCTGAAATACTGTAGATTTTCATAAGCAGTAAGAAAGTGGCTGCAAAGAGATTAGTTTATTGCTTGTGCATCTCAGTCTGTTAAAAGAGCAGGAAACAAGGAAGGCTTTGACTATTTTTTTTTTTATAATGAAAAAATGTATACCACAATTTGGAAATATTTCTGCCTGTGTTCTAATGTTTCTTCATAACACAGTGTCACTATTCATACTGTATACAAATATATGATTTTATGGTATTTCTAAAAATACAAGCGGTGTCATTTGAGAATGACATTTGTCTTTTCATACATAATTCCAAATAAGTTCCAACAGATGCCATTTTTTGTACTTTTGCTCCCTCAATGCAACCATCTATACCCATATCATGTAGCCTTGAAATTAGTCTTATTGCAAATGACTCTAAGTTTAAACACTTGGAAAAATAAGGTTAATAGAGAGAGACTGCCGGACAATTCCAACATAGTTATAAGTCTGAGTAAAAACAATGCAATTCTGAGGGCTTTGATATCCTTGACTTGAATATCTTTAGTTCATTTTATCCTTATTTTGTAATTCTCTGACTCAATATTAAGGCTGTTACTGACATTTATTTGTCAGTTAACCTTCATGAGCCTGTATCAGATGTACCACTCTAATACAAATGGCATTATAAAGCATAATGTGTCAGAGACCATCACTAGAAGCTATAAATGTCCATGTTGTCTTTTAATCTAAATTCTAACCACTCTCACTGGAATACTCTGATTTGAAAACTTCCCTGTGTTGTGTGTCCACACATTTGTTGTTGTTGTTACAGTATTTATCCAAAGACCAAGGTCAATAGATACAACAGGGGATGTGATAATTTCAATTAAATTGATGTAGTCATATTGTTGCTAAAGGTGACAGTGAAAGACTGTATGAGAGATATATACGTTGACAGCGTGTTCTGTTGTTGAGAAGTGACCATATTTGGATTAGAAGGGGGAGTAGAAGTAGTGGTTGGAAAATGCTAAGAAATCAAAGTTATTCAGTCAGAACCTACGGCTAACTCATTAGCTGACTAATAGGTTAATTAGAGTCAGTTTTGCAGAGGTTCTATTTGTGGTGATTACAAGCCACAGCCTTGAAGATTGCTTATTGGTAACAGTGCAGACGTTGTGACTATAGTTTCTACTAGCTTCTATAGTTGAAGGTTTAGCCAGGAGAGCTAGGAATTTAGTTTGAAGTACAGGCAGAACATCTGAGGAAGAAGAGAAAGGAGAACAAATGAGTCAGAACAGCATTTAATTAGGATCCGTTTAAGTTTGTTAAAGGGAAGAAAAAGGAGGACAACTCAAGGCTTAAAAGCAAGACATAGAGGAATTTTGTTAAAAACACCCTCAGTTCCAGGAAGAATCGAGAAATCGGTCTTCCTTTCAAAATAGTTTTCTTGCCTCTGTGCCACTATACTCAAAAAAATCTTACCTTCTACATTCAGGAGGGATATAGTCCTAAACTGGCTTAACCTAAATAGTCTTTCTCTTTAGGAGTAAGTATTCTCCATGCTCTATACAAAGCTCTTGGTACAACTTGCATATCCCACACTATTCCTAGTAACCTACACAAGAATCTGAGTACATCAGGGGCACTTTTAGAAACCAGGTAGGGGACATTTAGGCCTAGGGGTTGCAGAAGCCTTTGCTTACGCTTACATAGGGGCTTTTTACCATGTGCTACCTTCATCCCAGAACCTAAAATACTGGGAAGAAGGGGAACCATCATGCCCATTGTTTTCAGAGATAGCAACTTTTAATCATATTATGCAAGGTTGTAATATTATGCTGTTGCAATCTCAATCTAATTGGCCACATAACCAGGTGTTGGAAAGCTCAGCGGATATAACCAGGAAAAGAGTGTAGCTGTTCAATTTGCCTGTGAGGGACAGAAATGCAAAGTAGGTAGAAACAGGCACCGGTCAGGCCTTTTAAAGAGTGCTAATTATTGGGAGATGCAGGTAGATTTGGGAGGAAAACTTGTTGTACTACAGCAAATACCTGACACTAAGCCGAGGCAGGCTTTAACTTTAGCTGAAAGAGGCTTCTTACTCTGGCTCTGCCTTCCCTGTCCCCTTTCTAACATCTTTCTTCCTCCTTAAAATGGAGGGGGAGGGGGGTGGTAGCGCATACAGCCCAGCCTAACCCAGAAGGGTTGAGCTCTAGATTAAACAGAGTTCTTGCCCTGACTTCCCTCTCTTTCTAACATCTTATCTATGGACTATCCTTACTGTGTGTGTGTGTGTGTGTGTGTGTGTGTTTGTGTGTGTGCGGCATTGAGGGGTGGGCTCTGGGAGGCCATAGCCAACTATCTAGCTATCCCGAGTTGCTGTGGAACTAACTGGACGGCGTGAAGGGAGGTTGCCGCTTGACAACCCCAGTGATGTCCTGGCTTTTGATGCCCATTGATCTTCATACTGTAGTTGGGTCAGGGGGGGCATCAGGGGCCATGGGGTCTAGGGTTGGTAATATCACATTTTCACTACTTGGCTAGTTTGTATATATATGGAGCCTGGGACTGTTGAAGGTAGCAATGTTTTTTGGATTGCGACAGCAAATAAAGGTGATGTGGTAGGTTATGTTACTTATCATTAAGGCATAAATGGGATGAAGGGTTTCTTGACTGAGTTCTTATCAGTTCACTCTGGCATTTTTTTTTTTTAAATGTGGTGTTGCAGCAGAAGCTATGAAATACCTGAATGTATTCATTTGTGGAAAGTATTTTTCTTCCACAGAAGAGGTATCTTATAAGCCTACTTTTATACATAATAATATTCTTAACCCCTACTTATTTTAAAAAGTTTTTAAAATGTAAACCCAACCTTTAAGTGAATGTTTGACTTTGTTAGCACTTACTTAGTCATAGGTTGTTCAAAGGTCTGGTTCTGGAGGCTTATGACTGTAACCAAGAGCTGGAATGTCATTGTTCTGATCTTTCTTTTGGTCCTAATCAAATGTAGGAATTGTTGGATTTATGCCAACAGCATTATGCAGGAACACACAGCAAAGTGTTGAAGGGAGTTAAGAAAACAAAGCACTTTGTACTTATTCTATTTTTAATCTTATTAAACAGACAGAGTAGAAAAAGCTTGGATGACAGATAAATGAAGGCGCTAGTCATTAGTTTAGGAAATACATTAGTTCTATATTTAACTTTGGGATCTAAGCGTGGTTTGGAACAGCAGAACCATAAATGCATTACGGCTCTGTATTTGTTATCCCTGCATTATTTTCTGGGTTCAATTTCATTCCCCTCATTCTTCTCTCTCTTCCTAAACTTTTATTTTCTCTTTACTTCTGTTGTCCTCAACATCAAATGCACTCTTCTCTCATCTCTACAACTCCCATCCAAACTTCCTTTTCTGAACATCTACACTAGAGCCAAAAATACTGAGTTATTTTGGTTGTATAGCTTTAGGTTCCTCCATGTGTGCGATAAAACTTCCATAGACAGACTTTTAATCAGAAACACATGAACACAGTTTCTATATGGTTAATGTGTGATGTGACTGTATTTGTATCGTGGATCAGGGTGCAGCTTTATTCATATCATAGAACTTCCACTGGCAAAACTACAAGCATATAGCACAGCCGACGTTTTCTCTGACAGGCAGACAAAGTTTGAAAACTCCTCAGTAAAACAGACTGGCAGAAAACCCTTGTATGAAAAAAAAGCAAAATGTCTTTCAAAGTATGGGTTCGTGAGAATGCAGCTCTTTTGAGTCTATTTTGAAGGCTCACTTAAATCGGACTGAGCTGTCTGATGCTGGGCTCAGTTTCGAAATAGTGTCTGAAATGCTGCTTTGATGGGGACATCGGCCTGAAGGCAGCGCTTTCTGCTAAAAACAAGATGCCTAAAAAATAATAAATGGCTTGACCACAATATATAAGCTGTGTACCTTAGCCTAATGAGAAGTTGGACTGCAGTGATCCCATTTTCGATACACACTAATTAACCTATACACCAATCGTAAGGAAATAATACAAAATAATGTTTTTTTTAGGGCAGGTTCTTCATAAACTGGTTAACAGCAGCTGTTCTGGTGCCATCTCAAGAAATATATCAGCATTTGTTTAAAGACGACATTTCCTCTTGGAGGGAAAGCCAACTTTTAGGTACTTCTGGTGACCAGCAGTTACGAAAAAAAGGACGTCTGACAAAGACTTTCTTTTCTGTGTCTTGCCATCATTTACAGTCAAACTAGCAAGTTGTTGAGACATGACATTTAAGAGCAGATTGTTGGCTGTACTTGCAGGACGATATCTATTTAAAGTCATTAAACTTAATTCATCAATAGAGGACTGCCGTGGGCTCCAAGATTGTGCTTCATCGGATTGCACTCACTTTCGTTTGCTCTTCACACGGACACTTTCATTGTGTACAGCCAAGGCCCATTGAATGCCCTTTAAGCTTTTCTCTCTGTCTAAATTAAACTACAGGATTGCTTATGATTTAAAATAACCATATATCAAAAGGTCAAACCAGGGAACCATTTTCTGATCAATCAGTTGAGGTTATATTACACAGTCCATGTTATGGCAATTTATTATGAACGATATGAACTCTAGACATCTTAAAAGTTTTGTCTGTAAATATTTAGTGCACTTTTTCTAGTGAAGTTGAGTTTCATCAGCCTGTAATTGTTTCATATCATCAACGTATTTCCTGAATATAAGTCTGCTCTGCATGTGTTCACTTTTACCCAAATTAGCTGTTCTGTGGAAATGTGTGTTTCGAAGCTTATTGCAAGTGTCTGTGTGTATGCTTGTCAGGCTGCAGAGAGCGAGTGCAGCAGGTGACATTTAGAGCTGAAAAATGGATCAAAGAAAGAGATGCCTCTATGGTCTGCTGGGAAAGGGGTGAGGCAAAGAGAGACAAAAAGAGAAGTGTGGCAGACTGACAGAAATGATGCAGAAGAAGAGGTGAGGGGGGGGGGAGGAGGGAGTGCCGGGGGTTGGCACTTTGGGGATCTGAAAGACCAGGTGAGCCTCGGTGAGTATGCCTTGCTCGGGCTCTTCACAAAAAAATACTCTCTGTTTGTCTCGCTTTCTCTCAGTCTCTGAACTTTTTAACCTGATATTTATCTTGTGATGTCAGATACAAATTAGATGAGCATGCAGTGAAAACAGCATTTTAAACTGAAAAAGTAGATAAGGTAGCATTTGCAAAACCTATACGTTTGCAGTCACTGTCTAAGAAGTCTAAGAAGGAAATACTTTGAAGACAAAGAACTCACGTTGGGCATCTGTGTTATGAAAAGGGACATAACTGGACCACAATGAAAAAGTCTTTGTTTTAGATGAGAAAAGAACAGAAATCTGTTTTAAGAACTCAGGTTTAATTACACAAGGAGGGCTTGCTGAGGTAACAAGTTTAAGGATTCCAAACAAATACAGATTGTGTCTGAACTCTTCAGGGGGGGTCTCTTTAAAAATTCCACCCATTGTTCACCATTAGGGCCAGTCTAGTTCACTAATAAACAAAAAAAATGCAACAAAAAATGTGTGAACAAAAGTGAATAGTTAAAATGTGCAGGGGGGTAAATGGGAGTAATAACAAAGTGGAAGAAAAGATTGAAAGTGATACTTTAGTCATATTGTTTCTCATCATTCTGTTATGTCAAGATTTATTTTTGCATCATGTTTTCTCTGAGCTTTTTTTTCATTTTCAAAGAAAAGTGTCAAAAGCATACACAAAGGAATACTCTCACCTCTTTCTGACTCATCAGAAAATCAGTCAGGCAGAATTTGGAGCAAATCTATAAGGAGAAAATAACAAAGGGTGTTCAGCCTTCAAAGTGAAAGCGGGAACATGTTTTCTATTAATTTGTTCCTCTCAAGGCAACTATATGGATTGCATGTGTGTGCATGTGACTGTGTAGAAGTGTTGTGTGTGAGAACCGAGTAACACTGAATTAACTCCGACCTTGATGTCTCCAAGTTGCATTTGTGCATGTGCGTGCACACATAAATACACACACTGAATTCTGCATAATGCATAATATGTGAGCAAAAGCGAGTGTCTGGGGAGTCTCTGTTTAATCTGAACAAAATAGCAAAAACTCCTCCTGCAGCTGACAAAGAAAAACACAGAGCCGCTTAGAGTGACCTAAACATTGGTAGATTTTTCTATGAAATGGTCATGTGTTGGGGGGTTGTTAAAAACAACAACAGAGAATATAATAATACTTGTCTAGGGAGCCTGGAGATATTTTTAGAATTTCCCCATGACTGAACCAAGGACTTCTTCACACTATCTGGCTACTTAGCCATTTGGGCAATGCAAAAAGCTCTCAGTTTCCCAGGCTATAAATTTTAATCCAACTCTAATCTTTAAGAGCCTCCAGAAGACTAGACATGTGACCATGGGTTGAAACTGACTGGGATGATCCGGTTCTTGGCGATCATTATGCAAGCAGTAAGACAGAAATGTCAGCATTGTTGAACAGCCTGTGTACATTATTGTTCTACAGTGTTTCAGTATTCAAGGGAAGAAGCTGGAGGTGCAGGCTACTTTAATGTTATTATTTTGGACAGGGCAGGAACTCACTGCTATTGTTGCAGATGAATAGACAGTTTATAACTTTGGCCATAAAATTTAAGTTTTATAGATTATCTTGCAGACATTTGCTGATACGAATAGAGAATATTTACATTGAATCAGTCCATCTGCTAACAATGCTCACATCACTCCAGTCCTTGATTCTTTTCACTGGCTCCCTGTTGATGTAAGATTTGATTGTAAGATTTTATCAGTCACTTTTAAAGCTCATCTGGGTCTTGACCCGACTTACATTATAGAAATACTGACCGCTTAATAGCCATCTCACAACCTTAGATCCTCATATGGGGCTCTTATGGCTGTCCCAAAGTTGAGACTCACATCTAAAGGTGACTGTGCTTTTGCCGCCAGGGCTCCTTGATTTTAGAACGACCTGCCTGAGGAGACAAGGTGTTCAGAATCAGTGACGTCTTTGAAATGACTTCTTAAAACTCACTTTTACACACTTGCTTGTCATCTTTCAGCATGCATTTATGTCTCTTTCCCTTTATTCTTTTCCTAATCTATTCATCTGTACCTCAGTCCTCTCTCTGTATTCTTATCATCCTTTATTACTTTTATGTATTTACTTATTTATCTTTCATTTACTGTTTTAAATCTTTTTATCTTTGTGTTATTTCTCCTGATGTGATGTCGTCTTCTCGTATTATTTTCATTGTCTTTTATTGATTTTATTGTTTTATTTATCCCTTTTTTTTAGTATTGCCTTTCAAGGTCTGCCTGTTTTGTTACTCTTATTGATTTGATTCTGCATTAGCTTTGGAGACCTTCTGCATTTACATTTTGAGCCCAATCAAAGGTAGTGGTATGACTGTTGGATTTTAATTCAAAGTCAAAGCATTTAGTAAACATCTGTTTTTAAAGGTGATATTTAAATACACAAAGTTATTATTATATGTACCTACTATATGCTAAAAGAGCGCCTTCATTGATCTTAAAAAACGCTTTGCGTCACATTTCAACAGCATGACATAATGTGATCAAAAGCAGGACATCACAGTGTGGCTGTGTCACTTTTATAGCACTTTGTATTGAATCAACACTTTTCATTACGACATGCTGGAATTCTGTTTTAGCCCTCCAGCTAAGGTTAGGGGTCAGTGACATTATGGTGCACCCCATCAAACAGCTGAGCGGATTATTGCTATATACAGTATATGATCAAATTGGAACATTACATTTGGGTGGGGGGGGGGGGAGCATTCTGTCGCCTGGATTACTCTCATGTCTGTGAGGGTGTGTAATAACATTCGATTTGGTTTTAGTAGAAACACAATGATATGGTAATGGTGGGATCGAGTCATTCAGGCAGTCACTGTGTAAAAAACGGCCTCCCACTCTGAGTTCCCAGGCATCCTTCGGGACGTCGATAGCCTGTCTGTAATTGCTGCCCTCGAGTAAACCGCGTGAAAGTAGCCTCGGGCCCGTATGGAGCGTGGGTTTGCTTGACTACCTATCATGACTCGGACCATAGGTTCAGTGGCTGCACAATAACCTTCACGCATGCACAAACCAATGTTAACATAAGCCCTCGTGATTTCATGCAGAATATCCTGTTGTGCTGGATTGCACGTGCATACACTGATATTTGCACTGGCCATGTTGAATTGATTAAGATCTATTTTATTCTGCAGATTGACGCTGTAGACTTTGGTATGTAGGTTATATTCCTAAGCTGCATGTCGAGCTAAAGACACAGAAGGAGGGAGACATTTATGCGAGGTGACTGGTATCTCCACTTGTCATTTACCCTCCAGGTGCCAAACAGAGATTCACACCTGCAGACACACACACTCACAGCATCTGTAGAAAGATCCTATGAGTGTGTGTCCTCTCCGAATAACAGGAACCTAAAGGCAATTCTTCACCTCAAACATGTTAAAGCTGATTACTTCTGAGTGTTCACTTGTTAAGTCTGGACAAGTGAGAACAGGGTAGTTTGATATGAAAACATGTGTTTATATCACACTCCAAGTGAGCTGTCATGGGATATGTCGGGTACTGTTTCTGTGGAAAGAGAACAAATGACTCGATGAGACAAAATATTTCAAGACAATGTTTTAGCCAGAGGTTCATCAGACGACAGTATTTAAGGCTCTCTGTTTCTCAAAGATTTTCATGATGGTAGAAAATGTTTTAAGCGTCTAATGACTCTCTACCAAATTAAATCTTAGTCAGGCTCAAAGTGGCCTCAGACATGGATAGATATTCACACCCATAATGCATCTGTGCAGAGCAAAACAAATGACACAATGGCAGAGAAACTAGAGCAAACCCCAGCACATATGGATGTATTTAAGAATCATCCGATTGTTTGAAGAAGATTTCTTGAAAAAGTTACAAGATTAGAGTTTTCTTAAGGGCTGAAGGGAAACTGCTTGAAATAGATGTATGATACAAAGCTAATCACTTTTTGGCTTTGTTTCACAGGAGTTTTGAAATGCAGAAATGTGCCAATGTCCTAAAGGGGTATTCTACCAATTTTGAACAGAACATCAAGTTTACTCATCAGGTTCTCAAACAGTTGTGTTGTATGTCTTTCTTGGCTGAAGGGAGGAGCGGGTGGGAGAAAGAGAGAGTTCGCCCAGTCGTTATTAATTATGTTTAATTAGCTAAGTGAGGTAAATGTGGTGGTACAAATAATTGATTAAACATGGCACTTTGAACTATCTTCATCAGCACGGAGCAACATCAGAAAAAAAGGCTGCAGTACAAGCGTTTGAGTGGTCAGGTACACTGGTGGTGGTGATGCTTTGCCCTTAGCTCACCCTGTTCAATAAGAGAAAAAGGTGGCCACAGAATGGTGGAGATTTCAAGAGAAATTGAAGGAGAGGTATTTCTTTTGTCTTTCTGCTCACACGTTTACAAGATTGTATTAGAGCTGAAGCTCGTAACCACCAGGGCACACAGCTGCACTGCTGCTCTCCTCCTGACGAAAGTTCAGTTCACAGCCCACAATTATTACTAGTTTCTTGCAAAGTTGTGTCTTCCAAAATCTGACACAAGTTCCCTTGATTATAATTAAGTTTTCCTCTGGAGGGAACCATAAAGAGCATTTAAAAATCAAACAAACAAAAAAAACACTCATCTCCGCCATCAAAAATGCCCCAAAAGAAAATGTACATGTTCATTTTCTATTATAAGTTCTACTTTTACTTCCAGCCACCAACCCAAAGCCACCCTCCCTCCCTCCCTCCCACATCCTCCTTTCTCTCCACTCACTGTACCCTGTATTTGAAATGCATTGACGTCAGATCCCTGGTGTCAGATCAGACATTCTGTAAATTGTAAATTTTAAATGTAAAAGTGAGTAATCATAAAATATAATTAGTATATAATTGTTCCAAATTATTAAATAATTGTAGTGTAAAGTTGTACATTTGCATTATTTTTAATTGCCAACATGCAATTTTCAAGGACAGAATTAATTCACTTTATAGCTGTAACATGCAATCTTATAAATTCAACATCAGCAATTGCCAAAAACATTAACATTTGAAACACAGTAGACATTTATTATTTTTAATATGTAAAAGCATAATGTTTTTCGCCTGAATTGTTCAGATTTTGTCGTTACCTTTTATTGATTTGTTTTAGTATAATAAATCAGCTAATGAGTTGAACTGAAATCTCTATCTTTAGACTCCTGTGTCGCAAAATGTACAATATGCAAATTTAAAGATGTCATTTTGGATGACAAAGCCGCTTAATGCTATTTCCAATCAGTGTTTCCATCTCTGGACTTTAAAGATATATTGAATGATTGATTGACCTCCATTTAAAAAAAAAAAAAGCATTTTAAAGTTGTTTCTTGTTTCTTCTTCTTCATGTAGACAAACCAGACACAGCAAGACTTCTACTTCTACAACAGCTTATTAGTTGTTTAGGATAAGAAACTAAAAACAGCTCAAGGGAGAAAAAATACTTCTTACCTGCTGCATGTAAAAAGTTTCATTCTAACCACTCTATAAGGTACATCTCCTGAGACAAACTTGGCCTGATGTGACTGTTCTCAACCTCTCCCCTAATCAGCTCATAAGCCGGCGTTTCAGACACTCATCACCCAAAGCAGAGATGGAGACGGCAGTAACATCAGGACAAAGTGAACATACCATTTTGTATAATGAGCCCTGTAACCATGACTTCAGTCTTACAGCCTTCCTTTGTAAAACATTCAAAGCTTCTCCTCAATTACAGGAAAGCTGATGTCTAAAGACACAAGAGGTCTCAGTATGTACCAAATTCTGAAATAGTACATGTTGTGACATTACAGCTTCATCACGCGGCATCCTGTTTTTCATATAAATCAACTTCATAGAGTACTCAAAACATCATCTTGTGATGAAGTAAAAACATCTTCTGATAGTGGACCCCTGCTGAGATACAGAGAAGTCGATAAATACAGCAAGAAGAAAAAAAGACACATGGAGGGAAAAGGAGAGAGCACATGTGTGACAACATTCAGATAGCTTAATGTCTGACTTCAGTCTGTGGCACACCAGCACAGTGAGAGAGAGAGAGGAGAAGAATCATCACTTGTGCAAGCAGAGATGGAAAAACACATTGAGATACGAAGAGGGGTAGTGTAATTAGTCTGATTCCCCTATCATGAGATTAGGATTCAGTTTTAATCTACAGATTTTTTTCTTTTTTGCTAAAGAGATTCACAGCATGAGAACCTGACTTGTTGATGAATCTCAAGCAGTGCGGGTCACTTGTAGGTCAGGTGAATTAAAGAATTTATATTGAACTTGTTAAGACCTACGTTTCTTGCAGCCTGTGGAAAAAAAAACATGATAGAAGAATAGAATAGCTAAAAATAATAATGCTTAAAGAGCCCATATTATGCCCTTTTTGGGGTTTGTATATTTAATCTATGTTCCTACTTTTGTACGTTCACAATAGCTAAAATCCGAAAAAACTGTCTGTTTTCATGTACTGCTCCTCCTTGCTCCCTCTACGCTCTGAGTCCGTCAGCTACGCTCTGCTGAACCCCCACTGTTAGACCCCACGTGGGCCAAGTCTGCTCTGATTGGTCTGCCGATCCGCTCTGTCGTTATTGGTCAGTTGCCCGTCTCAGAAATGTCCCGCCTCTTTTACCATATTGGGAATGCAGCCACTGGCTCCATCCTAGGGGAGCATAAACATTAGCACCTTAGCACTACTGTGCTACCGCAGGCTACGGCATATCGTGGGCGTGCTACAGAAGTTAATAGGCGTGCAACATGAGCTGCAGGGCTTGCCACAACGAGCCAATGAGCTTAGATCAGTGATCTCACACTGACAATGACGTCGGACTGACAAATTTTTATCGAGGGGGGCTAGAACCGAGCGTTACATGCGGCTAATGCTACAGCTAACAGGAGGACATAGGAGACTTTGAATTTTTGCAAATAGATGTGCCTAAACATGCACAGCACACTTGGAAAACACACTAAAGAGCATATAAAACCAGAAAAAGCATAATATGGGACCTTTAAAGGGATTATAAATACAGCAAAATGTCAAACCAGACATAATTTTACTCATCTTTTTTTTATTTCCTAATGGTATCATTTAATAATCATAAAGTTTTGTATCCCTGACAATAGCACAAAAAAACTTCCCAGGAGTCTGCCTGTTAACATTTTGAGAATGTGTGAAAAAATAAATAAATCTCATGAGCTAAAAAAGGCTAATTATTTTACCTATCTAAGTCCTGTTGCCAGAAACTTGAATGGCATACTTTAAATGTCACATATTATGCAAAATAGGCTTTATCATGTTTTTCTAACAGTAGTATGTGTCCTTGGCCTGTTAACAAACCCCCGAATTATGAAAATATTCCATCCTCTCCGTCCTTTTCCTGCTCAAAAACTCAGAAAATGTGTGTCAAACAGGCTGTTTGGAAATGTTCCCTTTATGACATCACAAAGGGCAGTAACCCCTCCCCCAAGTGGGTGACACTCTCACAGCTTTTTGTTCTGCACTCTGAGTTTCAACCATCAACAAAAGAGCCTGGTGCAAGAAAGCCCAAGCCACCCAAACCCATACGGCGCAGAGGGGCGGGAAACATTGCCATGGTAACAGCAAGCTCAACCAATCAGAGACGTTGCTGTGACACTCTATAATCGTGGGTAGTGTAGTTCTTTGCCCCGATGTCGTGAATAAATCTTTTCTTAAAACAAGGTTGATATCATACGAACTCGCGTCTCCTACAGGAGCATATACCATTGTTTAACTCTCGGGTAGCTCGTGGTAAGTCTAGCTTGGATGGTTATGACATTATAATAATCAAATCCACTATTGAGAAAATGAATGGGATTTTTACTTCCGGAACCACACTGTTGAGCCCTATTACATAGCTGACTTACAGCCCACCTCCCAAGTAAGGGTACTGTTGGCTGTGGAAATGCAAGCAAGATCAGGGTTTACTATACAATACTGTACCAAACTGTACTGAACCAAACCGGACTGCTTAGTGGAAAAGGGGATTTAGTTCCCATCAGAGAAATCCCATGTGGGAAAAGTACTGAATCCATAACTGGTTTTTTTGCCATCTGGAGTGGGGCTTTTCCCAATACTTCTTATCTGAAATCACATAAATGATCTCATGTTCAAACTCCCACAAGTAACCTGATGGAAATATGTTAGGTCTCAACACACCTTTAGATCTTAGCACAGGAAATACCTCATTTGGATACATCAACAGGAGGAAGTGAGTGGGCAGGTGTTCGAAGAGAAGGAATAGAGTCAAGAAGCACTACAATGAATAAGATGATAGAGAGCAGAAGTGTAATGATCTCTTAATGTAGCAACCCTGCTAATTACACACTTCAGTGCTTTGGAACATGCATACATTCCTGTGCTAACACCTATGCATATTGCAGTGTTACTAATGAGAGAGCGAGTGTGTTTCTGCATGCTGCAACGTGACCTGGAAGTGAAAACAAATCAGAACAAATGTTCACTCCTCGTTTTTTAAGGGACTTCACAAGCTAAGTAGCATTATATCATTCTCCTGTTTTACTTACAGGTATTGTACCCACAAAGCTGAATGATCGATGATAGGCCACAGTAGGCAGATGATCATGTAGTCCATGAGGCAGATGTCATTGAGTAGAAGAGATTAGTTGGGGAAAGAAGGACAGAGGAGGTGTGGGGATAGAGGAAAGGACAGACACACAAAGAGAGAGACAGATAGGCAGGCACAGCAGGAAATATAGAGCCGTCTCTATTCTTCAGCCAAATCCACTCGCTTTTGAAGGCTGGCCAAACATTTTGTTGACATGTGTGTCTATACTGGCTGTAACACACACACACACACACACACACACACACACACACAGGAGAATCACAGACTAACGCGCACACATACAATAAAATACACACAATTCAGAAGGCACAGTTTAATTTGCGATCCCATTACAGTTGTGACACCTCATTAGTGGATACTGTAGATTCCACCTGGCTTTTGGAACAAAACACTGATATAGGCTTTCTTCAAATTGCCTACCAGATACAACAGAATGAATAATACATGAATTGAGAAATCACAATCAAACAGAGACAAACAAATAAACGACACAAGCGGTGTAAATTGTCAATTTGGATGGCTTGAAGCTGTTTGTTTACTTGTGAAATGTAAACATAGAAAAATCCCAAGACACACTTCAAATGAATAGTTGTAAAAAAAAAAAACTGTTGTAAATGTACCAACATGTACACTGGAGTGTGTCATTAAATTAACAATTTAGGGGCTATTACACTTAATTCATGTTTTAATACTATATAACAGCACATCTGTGATTTGAGAAGCTAATTCCAATTCAAATAAATAAGATAAATAATGTATAATTAACGCTATAAACCACAAATAATTAACTGATTTTTAGAGATTAACTCACTATATGATATGGGTTTTTTCAACAGTGATTTCAGATCTATCATATCCAAGCTATGCTGTTATAATGCATAGCAGCACAGCTGTAATCTAACATCTTAAGAAGATAATTCCAGCTGTGCTGACGTGCAGTACGACAGGACGTCCTTGAGTGGGACATCACTTTTATACCACAGTTCTTCATGCAGCATATGAATGAATAAATTAATGAATTTGCGTAGGGATCTTTATTTTTGTGTCTGGCTTCAAATGGCAAACATTTCAAGAAAACACATCTAAAGCATATACATATCAGCATAAAAAAAACCTCATAAACTACAATAAATTACAATAAGTTTTTTTGTTTTTTTTGCCACCACATCAAGATCTGCTGCCAAATTCAACTTCACTTAATTGTGACTTAGGGTACATTTGTGTTTCAGCCAGGAATTACCATCAAATGTATAGAAACACACGCACATTGAGTCAGCTATACAAAAACATAAAATAAAATACATGAATACAATCAAGTAATGAAGAATTCCCTGCTTTATCATACTGCGTGTGTTACCACTACAGTACCTTGTATTGTGTACATGTTTTTACATTTATCATGTAAGCAGTGGAATAAGGGTCTTAGAGGTGCTTTGGTGACTTTTGTGATTTAGAGGTACTAGCTACATCATCAGGACATGAAAATGTTGGTGTAGTGTTATTTAACAATTTTAAGAACACCTCAATCTAATTGATACATATTGTTTGTAGGCGGCACTCGTGGATTGTGTCTTGTCCAAACAAATGACTTGGAGCAAACTTACTGTCACATAGAAATTGTATGTCTTTTGTCAGAATCGGTTTGTGTTTAAAACTATTACAATGGAATTGAAAAGGAATGCATTTCACTTTTACAAAAAAACGTTTTACCAACCATGCAAGAGCAGATGGGAGGAATAAACATGCCTCTGACAAGACCCAACGTTTCATCTAAATGAACTGGCTGCAATGCTCTGACTTTATTTGGTCTTAGCGTTTTAAATAACAGCAGCAAAACACTGTGAAATCTTCTGAACTGCATAGAATATGGTTGATTTCCTCTCTTCTGCCTTCAAAAAGAAAAGTAGGATTTTTCTTCATCAGGGGAGATCGATTATTAACTACACAGATGAGGCCCTGTATGACAGCAATCCAAGGATAACAGAGGTTTAACCGAAGCCAGAGTGTGGCCCTGCTTCTTATAATGCAATTAATAGTTTCATTACCTTGCATTCCCATGGTTATGTTATGCATGATGGGGTGTGGGAAGGAAATTAATGTATGTAGGTTGGCTGAAAGGTTGGCTGAAATCTCCTGGGTTTTCTGTAAAGGATTTTGTTAAGTATTTGTCTGATGATGAGTTTGCATTATTTGTTGACTCATAGTGATGTGTAGTCTTTTGTGCACTGGAGGTGAAAATTGAGTGCTAATCTGATCTAACCATGATCTAACAGAAGAGTCATAATGAGCATCTGGAGAGTTTTGCCCCCTAGACGAAGTCATGCTCACTCAGACATGCAAGCACGTCTGCAGGAGGTGACACATGTGCTGCAACCATGCTGCTCAGAAACTATTTCCTGACAGCCCCCTTATCATCTCTATCTTCGAACTCTGTCGTTTTGGCTTGATCCCACCTTTTTCTCCTTCTCCTTCCCCTGATCTAGGATATCACCTTCTGCTACACAGATGATGTGGAGGCTGTGGATGCGTCTATAACCTTGAAGGCCAAAAGAGGCTGATCTCTAAGGTCTCAGATACATAATTGCCTGCAGAGATGCCAAAGATGCATCTTGCATTGCACGGTACTGGTTTAAATTATTGTGGAGGTAAATAATTAATTAGCATTTTAAATAAAAGGGGACAATCCAGAATTTACCCTGTCTTTGGTTTGTACACGTGTTTTGACTGGTGAATGATTTAAAAAGGAAGCTGCAGACACAGGTTTATTCCAACTCCTTGAAAAAGAAGCCATCTGGTGGATCCCACCCCTTCCTTTTACAAAGAGGACATGCAAATGACAAGTGTGTCAAGCACCAGTGTTGCACTGGTAAACACCCCAAAAAAAGAACTTTTCTCATCACAGAC
The DNA here is from genome assembly GCF_963584025.1 of Labrus mixtus. NCBI lineage: Eukaryota > Metazoa > Chordata > Actinopteri > Labriformes > Labridae > Labrus > Labrus mixtus. Next base: position 15,186,441 of record NC_083620.1, read on the forward strand.
ACCAAGCAGCAGCATAATATTTCTTCTGTTGTTTTGCCCATGGGGGAGTCCTGACGTGGCAACAAGCTGTGGACCAGATGCCCCAAGGCCAGTAAGCCCAGCAAAGCTTGTCCCCCCCCATCCCCTCTGGCCTAAGAGGCTGATTTTCTCCTTCGAGGAGTATCATTATTCCAAGCACAGTACTGCCAACTGTGGCTCTGGCATGGCTGAGATGTCAGCTGGTGCATTACACAAAGCTTCTCACGCAAGCCAGTGAACAGTGACCGGCACCTTAGTTTAGTGGCTCCCTCCACGAGGCTACAGACACAGAAACATCTGGAGCAGGATTTTGATGCTGTTCCTGGACAGCCTGGAGGGTTTCTGGTTGAAAATGAACAGGTCTGAGCATATTTCTGAGAAGTACTGCAGTGTAGGAAGACACATTTCTATTTTAAGAATAGTCTCAATATACTTATTTGAGTTATTCAGTTATTTGTATAATTGTCACTCAATAAACTTTTATCCTGACACCAGTTTATAGAAAGGCTTCTCCCTTTTTAATTAAAAATCCAGTATTGTTATTTGTGGATCCCCCAAATCGTGGGAAAAATGAATGACCATTGCTGCTGAAACAATATATAAACAGGAAATACACGTGCGATCTTTGAAGCCAGTCTGACTGTCAGATATGAAATCAAGGCATTCAAACATGACACATTGGTGCAAACCAGGAAAAGACAAGGAAACACTGATGCTGAAGAATGAGCAAATCTTTCAGATATGCTTTGTCCTATATATGTGATGTAAGATATAAGGCACAACGAGGCCTCCAATATCAAGAATTAATGGACTACGAGGAAGATAGGCGGACAACCATCGCTTCGATCCATGATAATGAATTCCTCCAGGGACATCATCCTGTTATACATTGATTACTGGCTTGAGAAAAACAAATCAATGTTAGTGTTTAGGCCTTTTTTTAAATGAAGGTTTTTTTTCCCATTTCATGGTGTGTTTACTGTAACAACAGGACTATCGACATCTGAAATTGTTGTTTCCTCTCACAGTGCCAAAGAAACACCAAACTATGTGAACACTATTATGAGTACTGATGCAAAAAAAGTAAGGCTAAAGTTGCTTTCTCAAGTAACTAGATACTCTTCTAATGCAGTAACTCAGTAACACAGTTACTCTTTGATAGTAGTAACTACTGTCACTAGTTTAATAACACTGTTTATATCAATGCCTTTCTTTGTACTTTTAAGTGTCATTCTTAAAGGTGTCTTTAGGAAAGGGATTATCTTCATCTCTCATTGTTTCAAATAAAAAAAATATATAAATAAAAATCTATTAACAATGTAGTATATAATATATTATACATAAATCATTTATGAGAAATACATTCTATTAACATATCGTCTTTGATAGTCGTTTGGCCTTTTGTTTCTAGTGGACAGGCAGAGAGTGATTGACAAACTGTTCCCTGCACATGATCGCACCTTATCTGTGCCAGCCTCTCTGTGTCCGTTTCTCCTTTCATGCTTGGCGATTCTTATTTCCTTATTCCTTATTTGCTGTTACTTTATTTGCTTCTCCATCTGTTCCCTGTCTTTCTGTCAATGCCAGCATGCCCAGGCCCTGTAAGTAGCATGTGAAATTATGTGGTTCAAATGCGGACACGGCAGACACACCTCCTTTTTTGCCAGATACATTTTTCTTTGTTTTGTCCTTGCACTGACAACAACAACCCATACCCCTCTCTCTCTCTCTCTCTCTCTCTCTCTCCCCCTCTCTCTCTCTCTCTCTCTCTCTCTCTCTCTCTCTCTCTCTCTCTCTCTCTCTCTTTCTTTTCTCCCTGTGT